>NC_056740.1:95452487-95782768 GCF_019279795.1 Protopterus annectens
CCCAGTGTTTGGCAGTGCCTTTGTTGGAGTCACACATACGTCCGCACATACGGTACACATTACGGGCGGACATGTTTGTGTGGCGTCCATTTTACTGTGTGTGCAGGTCAGGAGGTGTCAGTCCATGGGGCCTACACTGTCAGAGTATGTGCTATGCGTTCCCTCTTTGCCAGGGCGTAGGCATATTGGGTACGCCTCTGTCTACCTACTGGGGCTGGCTCAGTGTGTCCGTGGCGCCGCACGCCCTGTGCCTGTGCTTGCCCTGGCAGTTGTGGCGGGCTTGGTGGCCCTCCGGCATTATGTCCCTGCAGCAGCTGTTTCCACAGAATCATATTGTGTAGCATACAACATACTATGAATATGTGGGCACTTGTGCCTGGAGAGTACTGCAAGGCTCCACCGGATGTATCCAAGCACTGGAACCGTGATTTCAACATCCCGAACACACGCTCTATGATTATTCTCGTTTGTGCGTGTGCCTCATTATGGCGTTCTTGCATGTGTGTGTGTGCATTTCTGATGGGTGTCATCAACCACGGCTCCAGTGCATAGCCAGCATCCAACACAAGGTGACCTTGTGTGATGTCCCCACTGGCGAATACCTGATACAGCTGTGAGGCATGCCAGATATGGGAGTCGTGGTAGCTTCCAGGGCTGCCGGCACACGACCTGGCAATTGATGGAGGGGTATCCCTTGCGGTTTATGTAGCGTCTACCCTGCTCCCCAGGTGGTGACTTGATTTCTATGTGCGTACAGTCTATCGCACCCAGGACCTCCGGTATTGTGCCACACGGTGGAAGGGGCGGATATTGCTAGCCAACTCCTCCTGAGATGTGGGGAACTTTATGTGCTCATGGGCATGTGGTAACATGGCATCCAGGAACTGGTGTAGTACCCTGGATGCTGATGCCTGTGAGATGCCCATTATGTCCCCGGTGGGCCTTTGAAAGGTACCTGTAGCCAGTATTCGCAAGCTCACACATACCTTTGTGTCCACTGGGATGGGCTCCCCTCTGTTGTCTCTTGATCTCAGGCGGCCGGCACAGCTCCACTATTTGCTGTAACGTGTCCCTGTCCACCCTGTAGCGCTCTACTATCTCCAGGTCTCGCACCCCCTGGTAGGTCACCCTTGGTCTGAACACTCTCCTTCTCCTGTGAGGCCTACGGTAGTTGTCGGCACCACCCTCCGCAACTCCGTCTGTCTCTGCCACATACCTATGCATCACGGCCACGGCGGCACCCAGCATATACATGTTAAAAGTTCCCCGTCTGTTTACACCCTACGGTGCGGCGTTTGGGAAATCGCGCTGTGTGTTGTGCGCATTCACATTTATTACTGTTGTGCTGTATACCCGGTGAAGTCATTGGGTGTGTCTGTGCGGCCCTATCCATGGATTAATTACGTGGTTTTACGCTTGCAGCTGCAACGGTACTGCCTGTAGTGTTACATTACAGTTGCCTGCATTGCCTTCGCCTAGCATCTTACATTACTGCATCCTGCAGGCACATGGCATATGATGCATTTTACCTGCAGCCGCAGTTATGCTACCTCTGTACTTGGCTGTGCTATTTCGGTTCTTTGCTCTTTGCATTTCTACTACATCCCCTATTATCTTTGCTGTCATATGCCTCCCCTTTCCCGTTCTGCAGGAGTCTGCATGCAGACTTATCAGCTGCCGGCGTTTGCCCTTCCTGCATTGATTGGTGTTAATTGCTCGTTACGGATACATTTACACTGCTTCCGCATTTCCTCGTATTCTCCGCATTACCTTCCTATATCCCTGGTTGTTGCCGGTGAGGCCGTCACATGACTGGTTTCGGGAACGTAGTCATCCTCGTGCACATGCATTTGTACGCGCATTCTGTACTGTCAGCGCATCTATTTCCTAACACGCCAGTCCTGATGCTGTGATGTGCATTGTACAGCCCAGATTTGCTGTCCTCCAATATCCTTCCTCCTACAGTGGCACACCCCTCTGTGGTTGACATGTATCTCGTGTAGGCCACTCCTCGGTGTAGTACCGCTACGCCGCTTGCTCCATCCTTACGCCGGCGCCGTTTTTGCGATTCACTATAATCTGCCTCATTTGCATGGAATTGACTACTAATACCTGGTTACGGCGCCGGACACCGCCACCACTCCTTGACAACCATTGCGCTGGGGTTGCAGCTTTACATACATACTATGGTGTGTGGTGGCTGTGCAGCTGATTTGTGTTCTAATGCTCTTTTCGGACATTGTCATATTATTTCATTGCTTTACAACTTCTGTGCACATATCCCGGGGGTCTGCTGTTCTTTCTACGTACGTGCCATTTATGTCATTTTTTACATTTTGTGCATATTTTCTTTGGACATTCTCGGTGCCTTTCCACATTGGCATATTGCACCTATATGATACCTGACTTTGACAGCCTTCCGTTACTCCTCCGGTATGTTTGGGTAAATGTAAACCGTTTTTGGTTTACATTGCCGTGTCTACGCTACACCTGCGCCACCGTGGATCGCTATTTGCCCTCATTTGCATGGTGCAATACCGCACACAGTGTGTTTTGCATACCTACGCCGGGCGACGGTCCGGCGCCGGTAGTGCACGTGGAATTCATTCATACCTGAATCGCTAAGCAGCCATATTTGGCGTTATAACGCCGACGCTATGCTGGCGCCTGGCGCAAGGTTCATGAATCCCGGGGTATGTCTTTTTCAATAAGCCCCAAATACTTACATAGACTTAAAAATAAAACAAAAAGGTTGAATAAACAAAACCATATCAAAGAAATCTTTTCTCTAAGGAAAAAGAAGAATGTTACTAGTATCCCAGAAATACTAGATGAATTTAGAAATCACTTTCACAAAATTAACCATAATAATATTAACATGGAACCTAAAGATAAAATAAAGGAGTTTATAACCACAAATATGAATAAAAAGCTTAATAAACAACAGATTAAACTATTGGACAAGAGTATTTCATATACAGAAGTTATTACACAAATAAATAAGCTTAAATCAAACAAAGCACCGGGTAATGATGGTATTATACCAGAGATATATAAAATCCTTTCTAAAAATACATATTCATTAATACATAAGGTTTTTATTTTGGCCCAAACTGAGTTAATAACTCCCCATCTTGGCAATATACATTTATTTCGCCAATTTTAAAACCTAATAAAGATCCAACTAGATGTTCTTCATATCGGCCCATCTCATTACTTAATGTTGATTATAAAATGTTTATGAATATCTTTGCTGATAGATTGAAGACAATCATTCCGGCATTATAGATATAGATCAGACAGGCTTCATTGTAAATAGAAATACTTTTAATAATATAAGAAGAACTTTAACATTAATAGATTTTGCAAATAGGAAAAAGAAAGATTTAACACTTATTAGTCTTGATATAAGTTCAGCATTTGATTCAGTAAGTTGGGACTATCTGTTTACCTTAATGAAGTGCACAAACTTCTCGGATGCATTTGTAAATCTAATTGAACATTTATACAAAGGAACGTTGGCTTATATTAAGGTAGGAACATATGTTTCACAAAAATACCCATTCTTAAAGGTACAAAATAAGGATGTCCACTTTCTCCACTATTATTCACTTTAGTAATGGAGCCTTGGGCTAATTTGATCAGAAACAGTACTGACATAGAGGGTTTTGAAATAGATGAAAATACAACATCCAAAATTCAACTTTTGCAGATGTTGTTCTAATTACATCAGCAGGATCTAATTCTTCTATACAGTCTCTATTTGATAACATGATGAATTTTAAAAGTATTTCTGGTTTAATATTCAATGAAGAAAAACTAAAATACTACCTATATATACGAAAAATATTCTCATTAGTGATTTTACTAAATATGTACCCAATTCAGGTCAGATAACTTATTTAGGTATAATACTATCTAAAGATATTAAATGTATTATATATAATAATTATAATACCTGTTTTCTTAATATACAAAATCTTTTTAATACCTGGAATAATATGCTTTTTTACTACGGAGGACACACTTCCAATTATTAAAATGATAATATTCCCCAAGATTTTATACTTAATACAATCAATAATACTTCCACCTACAAAATAATTATCAAGAAACTGAACACACTAATGTTAAATTTCTTATGGGCACCTAATAGACCTAGGATTGCATTAAAGAAACATACTAATAGCTGGTCTCAAGGGGTATTTCTTTTCCAGACTTTAATTTATATACTATCTCTTCTATTGTAAAAGTTATTACTTTATTAATAGATCAGTCATATGTCACAAAATGGAAAGATTATTGGGAGCTAATTAGTATACACCATGAAAATCTCCTTAACACATAAAAATATGATTGTAAATAACTCCATGTTATGGTTACTAAAGGAATTTTGTACTTCACCTATTACACCTAAACATATGGTTTGTTACCCATTAAATATTATTATTAGTTATCGTAACTTTATATTCATGCACCCTAAGTATAGGGAATGGAATTTTATTGTATTTCCTATAATGTATACTCAGGGTATGCTTTTGTCATCTACTTCTGAAGGAACTCATTTAGCTATAGATAATGATCTAAAGTACTGGTATCAGTTGATATCTGATAATAAAGTTAAAAATCTAGATTTCTTAAAACAAGAATTTGATCTAAGAGAAACTTGCTGGTTAGAGGTTCAGACCTTTAGACAACATCTCATTAATAAAATAGATTTAATGTCTATAACTGTTAAAGAATCTATTCCAACACTGATTGATTACTTGATATTAAATTTACAACATAAAGTTTCTGATAAAGGTAAACTTTCATACATACATAAAGTTATCAGACAAGAAACTTTTTACAGTGTAGATTCATACTGGAATTATTTCACTTTTATTAATGGGGCCCACCAAATCAACAAGATAAACAATATATATTGGAATCTGCTTATAGAACTACATCTTCCATTGTCTGGAGACTTTATACATGGACATTTTTACATAGATCTCCTTATACACCTTTGATGATGAATAAAATAAATAATAAAGATAATCTATGTAAGAGATGTAATGTAGAAATTAATGCTGACTGGGCTCATATGTTTTATGACTGTATAAAATTGAAAGAATACTGGAAGTCAATTAATGAATTTTTGCAGGCTCTTTTTACAGATAATTTCATTATTTCTAAATCTCTTATATTATTCAACACATCTGTACCTCAAAGTGTTAAAAAGGTTAAGCTTCCCTTGTTATGGTCTATTCTAGCAGTGGCTAGGAAAATAATAACTAGAAATTGGATTTCAGATACACCTCCTTCGTTCAATGAATTTAAAAATGTTATGAATATAGTGTGCCATATGGAAATAAACACAATTAGGACTAGAACAAACAGAAAAATATCTTATTTTATTGTATGGGATAATTTACAAAATTTGTTAAAAAAATTTTAATTTCAATAGCATGGTATTTTAGTTTAATTAATTGATCTGATTGTAGTGGATGTCTTTGTAAATACTTTAGTTGTTTTGTTGAATATTATAATAATACCTATTTTTAATTACTTGTATAAAATTGTTATGATATTTCTCTTATATGTTAAAACAATAAACCTGTTTAAAAAAAAAAAAAATACCATAATGTTTGCACAATCCCCAGGGCAACACTCTTGCCACATTACTATCCCTTTCAGTATACATTCCTTCTGCCATTAGTATGTCAAAACCAGCAATGAGGTGTGCAACTGTTTCCAATTCTGTTTTACAAAACCTACATTTGCCTGTTTCTCCCACATATTCAATTGACTTTGTAAACCAACTTGTACGTAGCCCACTATCGTGTGCCTCCAATATTAACCTTTCATCTCTTGGTTTGAATTCACCTCTCTTTAATTATTCCTCCATTCATTCCTGATCAGCATGAAGTTCTTCCAGAAGTTTCTATAGTTGCAATTATATTTATGCATTTTTCACATTTCTTGCCTTCTAATCTGGTCCTTCACCTTATATGCTTTATTTTTTTTTTGGCACATTCAGTTGCTGCCTGATTTTTATCTACTTGGGGTTTGATTTCCATTCTTTCTTGATGTCGATATGCTTCTGCTAGACTAAGCAGGGACGTCATCTTAGATTTTTTTTTCTTCATGCTTTAAAACTTTCACTGCATCAGGGTCTTGGGAGGCCAGCAGGTATGAGTGGAGTCCCATGACTACAGATCTATACATGTAATCAATTTCAAGGAGGCCCATCCCTCCTTTGGAATGGGGAATGTATAATCTTAGTATGCACTGATCACCCAATTTGCAGTGCTAAAGATGCATAAAGATGTGAGCCATCCTCCTTTTAGGCCTACTGGAATTAATAGAGGTTCAAAAATTTAGTTTATTTCACTATATTTGGAAAAAAGTGCTAAACACATTTGCACAGACATCTCTAGATCTTTTATTATAGGTTCATAGGTTCATCGGTTCATACTAGGCTATCTGCCCTAGGGCATTTATAAGCCTAGCCAGAGTGTGTTTGGCTTTCGCCACCCATTTTAAATTAATTTTGCTATGCCCTTTTTCGAGGTTAGTATACTGTGCCTCTGTCTAACAGTGACACAGAAGTGATACCCGGGGTAAACCTACGATCTCCCATTCACTCATCAAGATTCCTCTTGAAGAGAGTCAATGAGGGACTCTGCCTAACCTGGAATGGGATTTTATTCCAGAGTGAAGGGAGCCTCTGGGTTATGAATCTGTCCCTCCAGCATGTCCTATTTATTTCAGTGCTGAGGTTCAAGTCTCTCGAGCGCGTAGATCGATGGGATTTGGATTTTCTGAGGTGCAGCATGTCCATTAATTCTGGGTTGGACATGGCTTTATACGTCAGGCACAGATCGCCTCTGAGCAGGTGGTATGCCACTGAGTAGAGCTGGAGTTTCTTAAACCGGACAGCATATGGCATCTGTCTGAGCCCTTTGATCCTCTTGGTGAGGTACTTTTGGGGTCTTTCCAGTTGCTGCAGGTGTCTGGTAAGGTACATCCCAAAAGGGGCATTGTACTCAATTATGGGCCTGATGAGGGATGAGTAAAGAGGCACGATGACCTCCCCTGATCTAGATGTGAATCCCTTCATGATTAGGTAGGCTATATACAATGTTTTTCTAACCACTATGGCCACGTGGTTGTCAAATGAGAGATTGCTATCCACTTGGGTCCCCAAGTCCCTAATTACTTCTTCTGTACTTAATGGATTACCACCTATGTGGTAATTTGTGGGCACTTTGTTTTTGCCAAAGGGGATGACTATACACTTTTTTGCGTTTAGCTTGAGGCCATGGCTCTGGCACCAGTTGTCTGTTTCTATGAGGGCCTTTTGGAGGATGCTTGTGTCGGCTGGAGAATCGATTATGGTGCCCAGTTTGCAGTCATCTGCGAACTTGGTCAGCCACAGTCCTTCCATGTTGGCCTGTACCTCCGAGAAATATAAACTGAACAAGATAGGTCCCAGGACTGAGCCTTGTGGGACGCCACTTGTAACTGGTTTGGAGTCTGACATGGCTCCAGCAATTCTAACCATGTGGGTTCTGTCCTTGAGCCAGTTTGCAACCCATCTAGTGACATAGGGGTTTATATTTAAGCTGGTGAGCTTATCTATAATGCCCGAGTGGGGTATTGTATCAAAGGCTTTTGCGAGGTCCAGGTAGGCTGTGTGGACCACCTTCCCCTCGTCAATGGCCTTGGTGACTGTTTCAAAGAAATTGACCAGGTTTAAGAGGCAGGATCTGCCCTTAACAAAGCCAAACTGGGTAGGATCCAGTGTCTGTAGGTCCCCAATATCTTTATTTATGAGGTCCATGATGATTCTTTCCATAGCTTTGTAGACCAAGCTAGTCAGGCTTATGGGGTGATAGTTTCCGGGATCCGTTGAGGCACCACCTTTGTGGAGAGGGACCACTGTTGCTGTACGCCACTCTTTGGGTACATATCCTGTAGTAAGGCTGAGATTGAACAGTAGTTTTATGTTTGGGTTTAGCTCTTCTTGGAGTTCATGTAGGACGCAGCTCGGGACATCGTCTGGTCCCATTGATGCTGTGTTTTTTGCTTCGGAGAAGGCAGCTCTTACCTGAGCATCTGAGATGTCAGGGGGGGCAGCACTCTGCTGGGATAGATATTTGCCCTTTTGGTGGGGGGGGGGAGTTTGCACTGAACCTGTCAGCCAGGACGTTGGCAATGTCTGTGGGTTCGGTGTATTTTTTGTCATTTTGGACTAATTCTGAGCATATCTGGGAATTCCCACCCAGGTTCCTAACATAACTAAAGAAAGTCTTGTGATTTTCCTTAGTGTCCTGTGCAATTTTTCTCTTGAAACTGGCCTTAGACGATTTTATGAGTGCCCGCAGTTTTTTGCTAATACTGATCAGAGATGCCTTCCCTTTTTGGGATTTTGCTCTATCATGTAGTAGCTTCCTCCTTCTATTGTATAGTTTGTTTATGGCTGGTGTCCACCAGACAGGACGTCTGCCTTTGGAGTATTGGGTCTTGGTTTTATTTGGGATTGCATGATCCATGCATTCCTGAAGGTGTTCATAGAATGAGTTTATAAAGGATTCTGCAGTCTGGACCGTATTTTCCACAGGCCCGGGGGCTTTGAAGGATTCCACCTCGGTTTTGAGGAGTGTGAAATTTGCTTTAGAGAAGTTTTTCACTGTGGTTTTCTGTGCAGGGTGTGGGTTCGGGATGTGAATATCCAGTGAGATTAGTTTATGGTCTGATCTTACCAGTGAGGGATACACTTCTGGTCTGGAGCATAGAGTCCCCATGTTGGTGATGATCAGGTCCAGTATGTTTTCCCCTCTTGTGGGAATGGTTATTAATGATTATTTGAATTTATTAGATATACTGAGACAGTACATCTTTGATTGCACTGAAATATTTTTATGTATTGTAGACGCTGATTTGCTTTATACACAAATTCCTCAGCTATTCAGTATTGAATATATCAGACAGATTCTATGCATTAATGTAGACTGTAGTAACACAAGAATTAACTCCACTTGTGTATTATTCAGTGTATTGTTATCTTTAAATTCAATGGTGCTTTATTTCATCACACAAAAATGAGATTTTATGGATGTCACGGAAGACCTAGCTTTTACTAACCTAATATTAATCATTAGGAAAAATAAGATCTATATACTACTTGTGTATTTTAAAAAGTATGTTTTTATAAATGTTTCAGATGGTTTATTTATTTATTTGTATGGAGAACTGATTTACATGAATTTTATTTATTTATTGAACTGATAAATGCTTGCATGTTGTTTCTGCATTTTTCTCTAACGTAGAGTTATAGGTAGATTATTTCGATGTAGCCATTACTCTGAATTAAGCTAATTACAAGTTTTGTAGTGCAGCATATCAGAATCCTCATTCACTAATAATTATCTATATTATGAAAGTTAACAACTATCAAGAATGAAATAAGACAACTCTAGAGGACAGTTTATAAGGGTCTAGCGGTTATGTACAATGATGCTATATTAATGTAGTTTTTCACACTGAGATTATGGTAGAACTATATTACAAGGTGCAGCAAGTGAAGTGAAACAAATAGGTACATTACTCTCCTGCATATTTTGAGAGCTGATTTTAGTAAGAGTTTTGAGCTTCATATGTGTTTTAATTGCAATGAAATAAAACATTTTGTGACCAGTAGTTGGAAAATTATTAAAGGGAATACAGATATCATAAAAGTGGTCAGGGAGATACCCAGTTAATGCTTTCTGGCCTGTCTTTCAGTTTTGATTATTTTAGTACCCTGAAGAACTTCCATTAACATAGGGGAGAATTAATTAATGGAGGATTGCAGTATATTAAATTTCTGCATATTGTATGCCTTTGCAGAATTCATTTTGATATCCTCTGAAAGTATTTGACTGCCTTCCTGCAGCATATTGTTCCAGCAAACATGGTACTGTAGTAGACACTCATAGGTTCTTAGGTGTGTACTAGGCTAATCGTCCTGGAGCCTTTACAAGCCTAGCCCATAGGATTACCCTGGCATCATGCCACCCGACCTTAGTTCTCAGTGTCTCTGTCAAGTAGAGCCACTGTAGCAAAATTATTATGAGAATGTCCTTAAAAGTAACATAATAACATTAAATTACCAGGGTAAGAGAGCAGATTAATAAGAAATATCCTCGCACAAATGTCCAGAAGGGTACCCATGTTGATAAATTAGATTTCCCAGGTTACCTTTTGGATAGGAGCTTCTCTTATTTTAGTAATGCAAACAAATGTACCCATTGACTCCTTTTCTGAGTCTTAGTTTAAATTCTAATCATATATTGATGTGTAGGTCAGGTTGCTCACCCTTATGATAGGCTTCATTAACATCGTAGAGCTATACATAAATATAAGTATTTGGACTTCATCCAGTTCAAAAATGCTGTAATTACTGGATTGCAGAAGGTTATGTTATGTTATATGTTAAATAACTGCAGATCTCCTTGCTTTACGATGATATTCCAAATGTATACTAGAATCTGCATTTCTGAAAATTACAATATATCATGCATTATCTCTTATCATTAAAGATGTACAGTACCACATATCCTGTGTGGTTTACATATAACTATGTTGTGTGGGTTACATATAACTATTTTGTTAATGTTCTCTCTTTCTAGCCCAGTATTTTGCCAGCACAATGATTATTGTTGGTCTCTCATACATATAACTATGTTGTGTGGGTTACTTATAACTATTTTGTTAATGTTCTCACTTTCTAGCCCAGTATTTTGCCAGCACAATGATTATTGTTGGTCTCTCAGTGATCGTAACAGTGCTTGTACTGCAGTTTCATCACCATGATCCTAATGGAGGAAAAATGCCAAAGTGGGTAAGTGGAAATCAAACTACCTCTCAAGAATATTCAATACTACCTTCAACAAAACATTTGCAACATTAGTTGAGGTAATAAAAGCTGTACGAGGTATAGCAAGTTTTTTGGGATGTCTATGCTAGTTACAACAGACCATTCATCTCAGTGCAAAACAATAACTACTGTTTGTAGTAGTGAATAACATTGTGTATAGTCCTTTTTTTACATAAGTGTACCGACAGCATGAGAAAGTCACTTTATCTGGTCCCAGTTTGTATAAAAATGTTATACATTTCTACCATATTGCTGTGTGTGACAGTGAACAGAAATTTTGCAGCCTTAGACTTGACCAGCGGAATGTGCCATCCTATGTACCAAAAGACATATTCAAGAACAAATGCAAACAGCCAGACATTTCAATATATGCAGTTTTATTTTTTTGGAGAGACATATAGAGTAATTTTCACAGAGGGCACAAACTATGTTATTGACAGTTTTTTTTTTTCCTGTGGAGACAGTATGTCTGAACAACGCACTTGTCCAAAATAAAGAAAGAAAGAATCAAAGAAAAAAAAGTAATGAGGTGCCTTTTCTGTTTTGTGCTACTGCTGGCACAGTGTCTAAGAATTTTAAACTCCAGTTTGCAGTTTTTATAATTGCTCAGTAATACTGATACTCACAGTGGGGTCCCAAAGAGAATCATTTCTACCCTGAAAGGAATATGTCACATAAGTGGAGCTCTGTGTAGCAATGGCTACACAGAGTATAGACTCTTTCAACAGTTATATGTTCTTTTAACCCACAGTATGCTTAATATATCAAACAGGTAAGTGAAATATTGTTTTAGGCAATTGTTTTTGGACAATGTACAACTAGAAAATCAGTCATTCTTCAAAAACTGTTATATATGCAGCTGATGATTTGGAATAATGCATATTATACACACCTTGCCCTGCATAAATTTAATTCTAAAAACTCTGCAACATGTCCATACTGCAACACTCAACCGGCTGATCTTCTTCATATGTTCTGGAGCTGTAAGCGTGTATACAAACTGTGGAATTCCCTTAAAATTCAACTTCAGAAAGTGGGCTACCAAAGTATTTGATCTATGATTTTGCATATTCCCCCGAAGGAACTTACCAGATCACAGAGTATAGTTCATATTAATATTTTCTTACTAATGAAGCTTTATATAGCTTCAAACTGGCTAGACCCAACTAAAACATCATGGCAAAACTTCAGAGTGTTGGCGACGTAATATATACTAGCTCATAAACTACTTTTAAATTCACATAGTATGGGTATCAATAATCCGAAAATTTGGGAACAGATATTTAATATTATATTAGCATAAAACTTTTGAATTGAAGATAGTAATAATCATTGCTATATTTGGAGAGAAATGTCTAATCAAACTGTTCAATATTGGAAACTTACTAATTATTCCTGTGTTTTTCTTATATTTCTAATGTCTTATATGGAAGCACTCTTGTAAATATTGTATATTGTTTGGTGTGATTGTTACAGTGTTAGTTAGTAGTTTGTATTTTATAATTTTGTATGAAAAGCATATAACAATAAAGATTTATTATGAAAAAAAAAAAGGAAAATCAGAGATATTTTTAAACAGTTTTGTATAATAACTCATTTGCTAAGCAGTATACTTTGATTTTGTGTTTGCCTGCTGCATTTTTGTCATGTTACTTCTTCTCTGCATTGTTGTATTATTTTCTGAACGTTGGACTGTCAGTTCATTTCTACTTTTCTCCATCATTCATGAGTTCCTGCCTTGCTCTTTTCTGCACCATTTGCATAAAATATCTTTAGCTTCACTTTCTTTTTCTCTAATCAACCACATTTTTGCACGTCACTTCATTCTTAATTATTTTATGGTGATATTTTTTCCAACCACATTTATTTATATCTCATGAAAAGTAATTTCTCAGCAAAGAAATCATAACATTCAGAATTTGCTATAATTACATTGTTGTAGTTTGCCTCCTCTTTACATTAATCAGCTGCCGCCAAGGCAACCGCTCTTTATGGAAAAAAATCCAGTGTTTTCCACACTTCTTTCATTTATTATAGTTTAAAAAGAGAATAGAGTGTGAACTCTAGAATCATTTCAGCCAAAAGAAGTATATAACTCCAGTTAAGTTGTATATCATTGGTTTCTAAGCATGTCCTTTACAATTTAAGGGATTGTTTTTTCCATTGCTACAAGTTAATATATGTAGAAACACAACTTCATATAAGTAATATTAGAGACTTAGTATGAATAAATTTATTGCAAAAAGTAAATAGATGATCATCATAAATTTCATGAATCTAATACAGTCCTGATGGTTTCTTATCATCGGGCATGCCAATCATGGAAAGCCCCTCCCCCCAAAAAAACAAGGAACAATTACATCACACTCAGTCTGCAGAATAATAAACTTTTAGCAAAATTAATTGAGGTCAGATGTGGTATAAACACACTGAGATTTAGTATCCATTTTTGTTCTCTATCATACAAGGAGCTCCTCAATAGTTTACCAATGCCTATAAAATTAAAAAGTGCATCAAAGCAGGACAACATGTGATGGAATAGAACACTGCATTGATGTTTACAATTAATATCACTAATGTGAAATGAAAAGTGCTGGTTTCAATTTATTATTATACCATGATCCCCCCAAAACGTGCACGCTGATTGGCCAGCGTGCCCGTTGTAAATCGAGTTATACTAATGGAAAAAGGCCCGGACTTTTTTCCATTAGTATAACTCGTTTTTTTTAAACACTGTCTCGCTATGTTAAATGGGTTTAACATAGCGAGACAGCTTTAAAATAAGCAACGGAGATGTCCGTTGCTTATTTTAAAACTGTCTCGCTATGTTAAACTCATTTAACATAGCGAGATAAAAGCAACGGAGATCTTGCTTTCTCCGTTGCTTTTGCCCAACTCTGGTGTACTGCGCAGGCGCAGTACATCAGAACTGCCGGATGCCAGACATCTGCGGAAGGGCAGTAAACAGGCATTATACTATGCCATTATTTAAGAAAAGTAACAGTTTCTTTTCTTAAATAATGTCATGGTATAATAGCAATAACCACTTCTGGGTGTGGGTAATGCTAAATTTACCCACGGTTGGCTTTGTTTGGTCCTCGGGCTTCGCCGGGACCAAACCACGCCAACCGTGGGTAAATTTAGCATTACCCACACCCAGGCGTGGGTTATTGCTATAATATCTAACTTACATAAAACCTACCACAGGCACATACAGCTATAGAAACAATCCTGTCAGTGTTGTGAGCAGTTAAATGTTATACCTCATAGGTTCTATAAGTATTAACTGAGATAAAAATCTACTTTTACAAATGTTCATGTAATAAACACAGATATCACAGGGATACCACCCACTGGGAGAATAAGTAGTTAATGAAGTTTGAGTAAATGGGCTAATGGTAGTTTATATACCATTTAGTTAACACATAGGCTTTAAGTATGAGCTATTGACAAGCTACATCTTGTGATTCCCACAGCTTTAATTTGCCTTCTGTGTGACCTGGCAACTAGAAATTTGGGATACGTTCCTTAATGGTCTCCAATGCTGCATACCTCGACTACCTATAAACATATGAACTAAAAATAAAACTTGTCTAAACAGTTGTGTGGCCTGCTTTAGCAGTACAAAGTAACTTTATTTAATTTGATCTAGGAGACAAATTTCTTCTTCTTCTTTTGGCTTTTCTAGGTTAGGGGTCACCACAGTGGATCACCTGTCCACTCATGATTGGCAGTGGAGTTTTATGGTGTTGAGTTGCCAGCCTGGTGCCCAACCTTCCACAGAAGGCACACCCTCATGCCTAGGGCCAATTTGGAGTGCCCAATCCACCTACAGCATGTCTTTGGGATGTGGGAGGAAACCGGAGCACCCAGAGAAAACCCACTTGACCACAGGGAGGACATGCAGACTCCGCACAGAAGGCACCCCAGCTGAGGATCGAACCGGAGAACCTCTTGCTGTGAGGTGGCAATGCTAACCACTGCACCACTGCAACTGCCCCATCTAGGAGACAAACTAAAACAAAAAAAGCAAGCATGTGAAGAAACTGAGTGTGTTAATGGAAAGGTAAATTAAGATGATTTGTGGTGACAGAAAAATGGATCACCAGACTCAAAGCAAATGGATTTGTATGAGGTGATGATAGTAGATGCTCTTCTGATAGTCACTGAAGTGATATTACAAAGTGAAATCAAGATCTGGTACGTAGTTGGCAGAATATGTTCCAGAGCAAATTGTGAGTGAGTCAGAGAAGACAGATGAGATGAACTCATATACAGGCATCTTTGTGAAGTTGTGAAGACATTGCTCTGAAGGACAAGTGTGATGTCTTCTTGATAAGATCAAACCTATAGAAAGCATGCATGAATTATCGGTGCATGAAGGAACAGAAGGAATGGAATGTATTTTGTATGTTCAGTGTAAGCTAATTGGACTAGGTTACACATTACAAAAATTAAAGTGGAATGGACCCATAAGCTATATGTGTTAACTCTTTGTGGATCTGTGAAGAAACAACAAAGACATATACCCGTATAATCTGAGATCTATAAAGTTAAAAGTCAAATTTTGTCTCGGTTATGAAGGCAAGGAAAAGTGTATAAAGTCAGTGTTAAGAGCATTTTTAGTCATGATTATTCAATTTGTACTACAGTCACAGTTCTTCATGCCCAGACAGAAAAAGCAGATATTTTGTATATTTTCTTTGGCTTTATTCCCAGTATTGTTTCTGACTGGTATCAATACATTTCCTAGTTAGCAGGAAGTGGTTCAGGCTTCTCAATGGTACTTGTATATGACTTCACAGCTGAATAGAGAACACATAATGGAAAACATTTAGAGTTGATAATGAGCGGTGTGAAGCAAAGCATGAGATGCATTGAGGGTTGTGGCAACAGAAACTTTTGAAACCAGTGCACGGAGAAGATTGTAACACTTGTACAGCTCTTATGGGGAAGAAGCATAATGCAATGAGATGTCTATGCAAGAACGCTCGAATAAAGACAAGAACTGAGCTGTGCTTGACCTCTTCGATCTAAACCTCGCCACTGATTCTGATCCTAAATCCTGGAAAACAGCCAATGCAATATCACTACACATTAGTAGCACTAGTAGGAATCCTGGTAGCTATACAGCCATTAGGCTCACTAGTGCCGTAGATAAAGCTATGGAAGATATTATACCCCAGATCTCATTAATCTAAGCACTGAAAATCTGTTATCCATGAAAAATCATCAATTTGGCAGGTCCTGGCACTTCAACCTTTTAATTTCTTTGAAAAAATCATTGAAGCATCGAATTGCAGTTATGTTGGATACACAGCATATCTAGATCTGGCCAAAGCCTTGGACACTATTCCTCATGCAGCTATTATTGACAGACTTGTAAACTTGAATACAAATCCATACATTGTGTGATAGATAGCTATCTGGTTGTCTGACGCAAAGCACATTGTTAGACTCAAATGTGCTACTTCAGAAAGCAAAAAAAAAAAAAAAATATATATATATATATATATATATATATATATATATATATATATATATCAATTGTATACCACTTTGGCTCAGTGCTGGACCCATTCTGATTTGCCATCTACTACTCAGGTGTTCACCCTAGCACACATAGCTTATCATTATTTACATTTGCAGACAACTGTGAATTGGATGTTGTTATTCAATCTTCCACTGACTTATTATTCCTCTAACATGAGTTAGTCTATGTTAGTAATTAGTGGAAGGAGAATAGTCTCAAATTAAATGTGAAAAATGTAGTATAGTTCATTTGGTAAACAATGCACTTGCCCATCGTACCATATAAATGATACACCCTCTTATTAGACTCCAGTGTAATGAGTCTAGGAATTCTTACTGACATTCCTGTAGCATTTCTATATTATTTCAACATCTTGTCTCTGCAGTGGTTCAGAAAGCCTTCAGTCTGTCTCATTTAATTTCTAAAGACATCTCCTCATCAGTCATCAAACACATAATTGAATATAATGCCTATTTAGTGTGTATTTACCCAAACATATCAATCACAGATTATTAGCTAAAAAGATCAATCACTTCAAGGCACTCAGCTATCCAGACAGACTGGCATCTCTTCTGCTATAGCTGGTGTCTAATAGACTCCTCTATGGTGATCTAGGTGTACCCTCAAGACATGTAGGGTCTGACTCTCCTTGCCTTCCATTTCCTTCTCAGAAGAAGTTTTTTCTGAAATTTCCAGTTGTAATACTGACATCATGCCCTATGTCTGACCACAATGCTATCACCTTTAGTGTAACACTTAATACTGACCCCTTAAACTTCTGCCAAAGACTACTTACTAATCTTGTAACAGTACAAGGATTTAAAAAATGATTTCTAGATTAAATAAAGCTTTATCTAGATGCCAATAATAATAGAGAGGTTTCAGATATTATCCTATGGGACACTTTAAAGGTGGTCTTACATGGTAAAGTCAAAAGTAGGAATGTAAATAAAAGGAAAAAGTGGGATAAAAACTTGTTGACATACAAAAAGAAATTGATGAACTAAAACTAAAACTTACATCAAATGACAAATCTGCATTAGTTGACATTTGTAAACTGAACAAGGAATATCAGGATATCATGCAGCATAAACTATCAATAAATCTGGAAAAAATCAGATTACAGTCCTACTCAATTAATTCCGAGAGTATGCAAATGATTGCGATTAGATCTAAATATTTAAATAAAAAAGAATCATATAAAATAAATAATATACATTAGCAGTAATCAGGCTAAGTTACAGATATAAAAAATATCTTATGTTTTAAAAACCATTATAAAAATATTAGTAATAATAATTTATTAGCAAGTGATAACAAAAGTATAGCCAACTTTCTTGCTAATAATATTCAAAAGAAGCTATCGAAACACAATGTTACCAATATAGACAAACCCTTTTGTTTTAAAGAATTAAAGGAACAAATAAAAAATCTTAAGACAAAAAGGCACCAGGGGTGGATGGTCTAATTCCGGAATTTTACAAATGCTTATCTGATAACATCTTGAAAATCTTACTCAACACATTTCAAGAAGTTAAAACTACAGCAAACATCCTTTCCTCATGGAAATATTCTATCATCTCTCCCATCCTAAAACCAAATAAAGAGCCCAACCTTTGCACATCATACAGGCCAATTATTTTGCTTAACATTGATTACAAGATATTCGTCTATCCTAGCAGACAGATTAAATAATATTCTTTCAATATTAAGTCATAAAGACCAAACTGGGTTTATCAAAAACAGAAAGGTACAATACAATATAATTAGATTACTGTCCTTAATAAACTTAGCAAACATGAAAAAATGAGCTTCCTATTTTAAGACTTGATATAGATAAAGCTTTTGCCTCCCTAAGTTGGCCATATTTGTTTAAAGCTCTGGAAAAATACAATTTCTTCCCAATCTTTATAGGATTAATTAAAAAACTATATGAAAAGTCCATAGCCTATGTAAAGATGAGATCTTATCTATGTAGCCCATTTGAGATATTTAGAGATACTAAACAGAGGTGTCCCCTCTCCCCATTACTCTTTGCCCTGGCTATTGAGTCTCTTGCAAATCATGTTAGAAATAATGGCGGCATTAAAGGATATAAAGTGTCAGAAAAATTATCCCCCAAGATACAACTGTTTGCTGATGACCTACTAATAATTTTGAATGATATTAAAATATCAATAGATCACCTATTACATAATATAGACTTCTTTGCAAACATCTCTGGTCTAAAATTCAATCACAACAAAACTCATACACTTCTAGTAAATAAAAATGTTACTATGAAACTTACATCAAAAAGAGACATAAACTGGCAGGACACACATATTTAATAATTAGGTATCATCATTGAATCTTCTTCCTCCTTCAGCTTTTCCCAGTTAGGGGGTCACTACGGAGGATCAACTCTCCCCTCATGATTGATAGTGGAGTTTTACAGTGTTGATTTACCAGCCCGGCGCCCAACCTTCCACAGAAGGCACATGCACACACAATCACTCCTAGGGCCAATTTGGAGTGTCCAATCCACCTAGCATGTCACTCACATCTAATTACCAACAACTTATAAACTCAATTATTAGTCTAACTGACAGTTGGAACAGACTCTTCTTCACATTTGAAGACAGACTAACTTTAATCAAAATGATACTGTTACCTAAAATCTTATTCATTGGCCAAGTTCTAATAATTCCCCAACCTTTCAAAATTAGACAGAAAATTAATAACTTATTATTCAACTTCCTTTGCTACCCCCCCCAAAAAAAAAAAAAAAAAAAAAAAAAAGAATTTCTCTTATCTGGCACACTACAAGCTGGGATAAAGGAGGTATAGGATTTCCAAATATTGATTTTTATTTACACTCCCCATTTATTAGCATTGTGTTGCTTTGGAATAATACTTCGTATACATCATACTGGAAATCAATACATGAAACCTTACTTCTAAATAGTAATAGGGCATTGCTTGAACCATATACTCAAATGCATACAAACATCTTTATATGAATTTTAAAAATATCAATTCAAATTGAAAGGTCAAAACATATTCTCACACTTATAAAACAAATGTTGCTGTTGTTTAAAAAGCTGATATTTTCTAATCAATTAATTATGAATTTATTAATAATTATGTTTCATATTGCTTACACAAATGAATGCTTGATATATTTCCCCTCAAACATTTTTTTTTATTTTTCAAATACATTTGAATGAATTCCATAGTATTTATACATAACATCTTAAATAACTATGTACACTATTTACATAAGCCTGACTGTATAACAGATCTTAATGTATACAGTTACTTTATGAATATGTCCAATCCATTATCAGAGTGTCTGATCAATTATTGTATAGTGTCAATCAACGATAAGACTTTATCCCAAGGGTTGTTGATAAATGGCTTTGGATAAATTCTTAGTTCTTTAATTTTAATTTCCAATAATGCTTTGGTATTCAGTAGGCTGTAGAAGTCTTCCAAAGTAGGTATTGTGTTTGTATTCCATCTCCTTGTTATACACTTCCTTGAAATTGCAAATATAGTCCATACTAGATACGTTTGACCTATTCAAATGAGGACCTTCGTTCACATTTAATAATACAAGAGCTTTAGTTAAATAAAATGATTTATTAAATAAAGCTTATAAAAAGTTATTAATACCATTCCAAAATGGCTTAATTTTAACACAATCAAAGAAAATGCGGTTCCAATCTCCATTATGTATTTGCTCACATCTCCAACATATTCCTTTTATGGAAGAACTAATTTTACTGATTATATCTGGGGTTAGGAATGCTCTGTACAAGCATTTCCTAGTGTGCAAAGAATGTATATTTTATTGATAATATGATATTTGCTTTAATATCTTCAGTAAACTGTATTGAGTGCCCTTTTGTTATATATTTCCAATATGAGGTTTTGGGTGTTGTTTTATAGTTTTTCAGTATTTTGTAAAATTTTGAAATACTGTTTCCCATATCAAAGTCATTATATATGATTTCATATATGTATTTCATAAATTTAGGTATTTCTTTAAATGAAGAATTGTTAATTATTCTACTTAAATCTTGTAAATATGACAGAAAATTCTGTAAAGTTAGCCAATCCTGTTGTGGAGTTTTATATGTTGTTTTTATTTCTTGCAGATCTAAAACTTTTAGTTCTTTGATACATTGGAGCCAACAAACAAATCTTTCTGTTCCTAGGAATTAATAATGTCTCTATATAGTTTATGTGGAAAGTTCTTTGTGACTATAAATGGTGTTAAAAGCTCAAACCAGATTTTTAAATCTATATTTCATAGGTTCATAGGTTCATAGGTTTATACTAGGCTATCTGCCCTAAGGCATTTATAAGCCTAGCCCAAATTATTGTGGCTTACGCCACCCCTTATATGAAAAAATACTGTGCCCATTAGTTTGTTGTGCCTCTGTCCAGCAGTGACCCAGAGATGATTCCCGGGGTAAACCTACGATCTCCCATCCACAGGTCTAGATTTCTCTTGAACAGAGTCAGCGAGGTGCTCTGCCTCACATGGACCGGGATTTTATTCCACAGCATAGGGAGTCTCTGAGTGATAAATCTATCCCTCCAGCATGTCCTATTTATATCCGTGCTAAGGTTTAAGTCGCTTGCTCTAGTGGTTTTGGTGGATTTGGATTTTTGAGGTGGAGCATGTCCATTAATTCCGGGTTGGACATGGCCTTGTATGTCAGGCACATGTCACCTCTGAGCAGACGGTATGCGACTGAATAGAGCTGGAGTTTCTTCAATCTGGCAGCATATGACAGATTTTGGAGTCCCTTTATCCTTTTGGTGAGGAACTTTTGGGGTCTCTCCAATTGCTGCAGATGTCGGGTGAGATACATCCCGAATGGGGCATTGTACTCGATCATTGGTCTGATAAGTGAAGAGTACAGGGGAACAATGACCTCACTAGATCTGGATGTGAATCCTTCATGATCAGGTGGGCAATGTAGAAGGTCTTTCTAACCACTTTAGCAATGTGAGTGTCAAAAGAAAGGCCACTGTCAACCTGGGTCCCCAGGTCCCTGATAACCTCTTCTGTGCTTAGTGGATTGCCACCTATATGGTAGCTTGGGGTTACCTTGTTTTTCCGAAGGGTATGACTATACATTTTTGGTGTTTAACTTCAGGCCATGGCTCTGGCACCAGCTATCTGTTTCCGTGAGTCCCTTCTGAAGGATATCCGTGACCGATGCACTTTCCACTATGGCCAGTTTGCAGTCATCTGCAAACTTTGTCAGCCAAAGTCCTCCCATGTTGGCCTGTACTTCTGAGAAGTAGATGCCAAACAATAGGGGCCAAGGACCGAGCCCTGTGGGACACCACTTGTGACCGGCTTGGAGTCTGACACAGCGCCAGCAACTCTAACCCTGTGGGTTCTGTCCTTAAGCCAGTTTGCAACCCATCTTGTGACATATGGGTTTACATTTAAGCTGGTAAGTTTTTCTACAATACCCGAGTGGGGTATTGTGTCGAAAGCCTTTGCAAGGTCAAGGTAGGCTGTATGGACTGCCTTTCCTCATCAATGGCCTTGGTGACTATTTCAAGAAGTCGACCAAGTTCAAAAGGCATGATCTTCCCTTGACAAAGCCAAACTGGGTCGGGTCCAATGTCTGCAAGTCCCTATATCTTTGTTTATGAGCTCCATTATGATCCTCTCCATAGCTTTGCAGACTAGACTTGTTAAGCTTATGGGGCGGTAATTACCAGGGTCCGTGAGGCGCCACCTTTGTGGAGTGGGACCACAGTTGCCGTCACGCCACTCCTTGGGCACGTATCCTGTGGTAAGGCAGAGATTAAACAGCTGCCTTATGTGCGGTTTAATTCCTCATTTAGCTCGTGTAGCACACAGCCGGGGACACCATCCGGTCCCATTGATGCTGTGTTTTAGCTTTAGAGAGAGCAGCTTTCACCTGCATTTGAGATGTCCGGGAGGCTACACTCGGCTGGGATAGTTATCTCTCCTTTAGGGGAGAGGGGTGAAGTTTGCACTGAACCTGTCTGCCAGTATGTTGGCAATGTCTGTGGGTTCAGTGATTTTGTATCATTTTGGACTAATTCTGAGCATATCTGTGAGTTTCCACCCAGGTTCCTAACATAGCTGAAAAAGGCCTTATGATTGTCCTTTGAATCCATGGCAATTTTTCTCTCAAAATTGGCCTTAGTTGATTTTATGAGTGCTCGTATTTTTTACTAATAATGATCAGGGGTGACTTCCCTTTTATGTATTTTGTTCTATCATGTAATAGCTTTCTCCTCTTATTGTAAAGTTTGTTAATGGCTGGGGTCCACCAGACTGGACGCTTGCCCTTTGTGGAAAGAGTCTTGGTTTTATTTGGGATTGCCAGATCCATGGAGTCCTGGAGGTGTTCATAGAAGTCATTTGTAAGGGCTTGGACAGATTGGGTTGTGGTTTCCTCTGACTCAGGGGCCTTGAAGGATACCACACCAGTCTTGAGTAGTGTGAAGTTTGCTTTAGAGAAGTTCTTCACTATGGTCTTTTTGTTTGGGGTGGGGCGGGATGTGGATTTCCAGTGAGATTAGTTTATGATCAGATCTCACCAATGAGGGATATACTTCGTGTGGAGCATTTTGTCCCCATGTTTGTGACAATGAGATCTAGTATATTTTCTCCTCTCGTGGGAACAGTAACTAGCTGTTCCATGGCATTTGAATTTATGAACTCCAGGAACCGTTGGGCTAGAAAGTTAGGGCTTGAGTAATGTTCCCAGTCTATATTCGGGTAGTTGAAGTCTCCCAATATGATGGTGTTTGGAGATACATTTATACCCTCCAGTGTCTTCAGGAAGGCTGTGTGGGGTTCCTGAGTTTGAGAGGGTGGCCTGTAGCATGCTACAATTTGTAGAGCAGTTTTGCCTATGGTTAGTTGCACCTGGATGGTTTCCGAAGCTTCATGCGTTGCCACCAACCTGGAGGTGTGAGTATCCTTTATGAATATGGATACACCCCTCCTTTTGTGGAGTGGTCCGGGTTTTGGGGCGGAACGCATGATATGAGGTAAAACCTAATAGTGCCGGGTGCTCTCAGGAGCCTTGAACCAGGTTTCAGTTACAGCACAGACATCGATGTTCTCCATACTGAGAAGGGCCTCGAGTCGTGCATTTTGAGATTTAGACTTCTGGCATTGAGCAGCATTACCCTCAATTTCTTCCCATTTTTGTTTTCTAGGGTGGTAGGTTTAGAATTTGAGCCTTGCCTAAAAAGGCACTATGGGGTGGCAAGAGCCTTAGCCAATATCCGAATCCCAGGGGTGACAGGTGCAAGCCGTCCCTTGCGAAGCAGCGTGGCTTGTCAAGCATGTCATCCCAGGCAGACAGACACTGGATCCCCTTTGAATGACACCAGACATTAAGCCAATTGTTAAAGCTGATCATCTTGTCTCTATATTGTGGCATCATTCTTGGTGAAGGAAGGATACTGCTCAGGGTTAGGGTCATACCTGCCTGGGCTACATAATCAGAGAGCTCCTCTATGTCTCTTTTCATGTAGTCCAGGGAGGTGCGTCTCAGGTCGTTCACACCAGCATGGACAATGACTGTGTCATATTTGTACTTGCCGTGGAGTGACCCGAGTGCTTGTGTTATGTGGCGGATTCTAGCCCGATAGGCAGCTTACTGTGACCCTCTCCTTGTTCAGCCTGGTGAGTGGGACGTCAGTGTGTCTGACTATGGAGTCACCTATGACAAGTATGTTTGGTGTTGTATTTGGCCTTAAGGGCTGTGACTGCTTTGCACACTGCTTTTGTGGTTTATGTGTTGCTTGTGGGGTGTCTTGAGGTAGCAGTTGTTTGGGTGTCTGCTTTGGAGGCCTCTGCTGTTTAGGTAAATTTTACTCAGAGCCTCGAGTATGTCTTTGTGTGTTTATGTGTTTGATTCAGTGGAGTGGTAGCATTATGTGAGGCTGGTTTTGTGGTGTGTGTAGTTGCCTTCTCCTCCTGTCTGGTCTTGCCAGTCCTGAGTTGAGAGAGCTCAGCCTCCAGTTTGGCTAAATAGCTGCATCTCTGCAAGTATTTGTGTTATGTGGGAGGAGGAGAGGGTTGTCTGTGTACATGAGGCAGTTATAACATTGCCTCAAGATTCCCAGATTCACCAGCTGGACCGGAGAGGAGATTGACAACTGACCTTTGGACATGCTAGAATAATATTGGGAAATCCTTAATTGAAAACAAGGGCCAGTGGGGAGTGAGGGTGTAGTGCTTTTAATTTTTAGTGCTGACTTATATAATTGCTTTAGTGAGCAAGTGCCAGGTAGCTTGAGTGCAATGTGTTACAAGTAACTAAATGCAAAAACGACAAACAGTAACTTTCTTTCAAGTGAAACAAGGAAATAAGTACAGTAAGCAATGCAGATATCACTAGTGATCCACAGAAGCGCTGAGAAGTTGCGTATTAGGTGGAATTAGCTTCCAGGGAAATAACAAGCAAACAAACAACAAGCATATAAACAAAGCTAGATTCAGTAGGCCTGGATCTAGTCTATGCTAGAGCAAACAAGGTGAACCAATTTCAGTAAGATACAGTTCAAATATTCAGGCACTATAAACCTTTAACCAGAAAATTCCCAGCTCAGAAGGGCAGAGTCCAGCCTCTTAGATATTGATGCTTTTATATGTTTCTATTTCAGGAAAGTTTAATCCTTAATTTGCATTAATAATTTTCCTAAATGAGTCAATGTAATACTTAATCATATGAGTTTTAGTGGGTTTAGTTATGTTATATTGCATACTAAGACATATGTGCCATGGCAAATTGTTTTTATCTATTTGATTTTTTTTTTTTTGTAAATCAAATTCATTTATTGATATTGCAGTTAGTAATTCTTTCCCATTTGCAGAGTAATTTGGACATATCCAATCTGAGATTGTTTTAGATATTGATGCTTTTATATGTTTCTATTTCAGGAAAGTTTAATCCTCCCTGTTTCCATGGTCTGATATGATGTACTAAAACTATTCTGTTTCTTTTGGGAAACCATAAAATTTTATTAGGAGTGAATTTATTTCTTTAAGTATATTCCTTTCTGGTAACAGTTGTATTTCCAAGGCTATATATAGGATCTTGGGCAGTAGAACCATTTTTATTAACTGTAGCCTAGCTTCAAATGTTAATATTATTTTGTTCCATTTTTCCACATATTTTTTTAGACTAATTCATTATTATCCTTGCATAACTCAATTCCTAGATATTTTAAGGTAGATTCTTGTTTCCCAATGATGTGATCCCCCTTAGTCTGCAGTTCTTTTTTTTATTTAAAAATAAAAAATTGATTTTGATTTATTGAAATGGAGTCCTGAAGGCATGTGGAATTTATCTATTAATATATCTATTTATTCTAAAGTCTCTTTTGTATTAGATAATGTCAGTAATATTTCATCAGCAAATAGCATTACTTTAGAATTGTAGTGTTCATAAACATCTATTCCTTTGATTTTTATATTGTTACAAATTGAATCAGCCAATATTTCAATAGCCAGAGCAAATAGAATTGGTGATATGGGACATCCTCGTTTAGTGCCTTTTGTTATATGTATAGATTCAGAGGTAAAAGGACCTAACTTGACATACCCTAAATTATTTGTATATATATATATATATATATATATATATATATATATTAGGAGATGAACAAAGGATGCAGGAAATTCATATAGCATTAGGATTTTGAATAAATAATCCCAATTTAGGGACTCAAAGGCTTTTTCTATATCCAAGCCAATTATGAATTTTCTTTATTTTCTTTATTAATAGGTTCATAGGTTGGTACTAGGCTATCAGTCCTAAGGCCTGTGCAAGTCTAGCCATAACAATTCCCTGGAATTTTTTTCCCACAATATTTACTTCTCTGGGCCCTTGTCTAGCAGGGTGACTGACATGATCCCCGGGGTGAATTTCCTATCTCCCATCCAATCAACAAGGTTCCTTTTGAAGAGGGCCAATGAGGTGCTCTTCTTGACATGTATGGGCAGTCTATTCCAGAGTATGGGGAGTCTCTGGATCAGGAACCTATCCCTCCAGCATGTTTTGTTCATTGTGATGATAAGGTTTAGATCCCTGGAGCATGTGGCTCTGAGGGATTGGGATTTATTTAAGTGGAGCATGTCCAACAGCTCAGGGTTTGACATGGCCTTGTATGTTAAGCAGAGATTGCCTCTGAGTAGACGATATGCCACAGAGTATAGCTGGATTTTTTTTATACGGTCAGCATATGGCATCTGCTTTAGGCCTGTGATTCTTTTAGTGAGGTATTTCTGTGGCCTTTCTAGCTGTTGCACATGTCTTGTGAGGTACATACCAAATGGGGCATTATACTCTATAATGGATCTAATGAGGGATGAGTACAGTGGGACAATGACCTCCTTTTTTGTGGATGAAAAGCCCTTAGTGATGATGTGTGCCACATAGAAGGATTTCCTGACTGTTGTGGCGATGTGGTTATCGAAAGTGAGACCACTGTCCACTTGTGTCCCTAAGTCTCTCATCACACTTTCGATGTTTAGTATCCTGCTACCTATGTGGTACTTCATGGGTACATGTTTTTTTCCAAAGGGGATGACTATACATTTCTTGGCATTTAGCTTGAGCCCATGGCTCTCGCACCAGGCATCTGTTTCTGTAAGGCCCTTTTGTAGAATATCCACATAATTTGGGGATTCAATAATGGCTCCCAGTTTGCAGTCATCTGCAAACCTTGTTAGCCATAGTCCCTTAGTGTTGGTCTGTACTTCAGAGAAGTAGATGCCAAACAAGAGTGGTACCAGGACTGAACCCTGAGGTACTCTACTTGTCACTTGTCTGGAGTTGGATTTGGAGTCGGCTACTTTTACAGTCTGTGTTCTGTCAGTAAGCCAGTTGGCAACCCATCGAGTGACGTAGGGATTTATGCCCAGCTTAGTAAGTTTATCTATGATTCCAGAGTGGGGGATGGTGTTGAAGGCCTTGGCAAGGTCCAGATATGCTGTGTGGACCTCCTTACCCTCGTCCACAGCTCTGGAGACCGATTCAAAGAAGTAAATCAGACTCAGGAGACATGATCAGCCCTTCACAAACCCAAACTGGGTGGGGTCCAGTGTCTGGAGGTTGCCAATGTCTTTGTTTATAAGTTCCATGATAATGCGTTCCATGCCCTTGCAGATCAGGCTTGTCAGACTGATGGGATGGTAGCTCCCGGGATCCAAGGTGGATCCTCCCTTGTGGATCGGGATAACTGTAGCTGTGCGCCAATCAGTGGGCACGAAGCCTGAGGTGAGGCTATGATTAAAGATGACACTTAGGTGGGGTGCCAGTTCATTTTGTAGTTCATGTAGTACACAGCCTGGGATGTCATCTGGTCCCATGGATGCTGTATTCTTAGCTTTTGAGAGTGCTATTTCTACCTGTGTGGCTGTGATTATTGGAATTTGGCAATCTTTTGGTATTGAGATGGACCCTTTAGGGGGTGAGAGGGGAGTGAAGTTGGCACTAAATCGATCTGCCAGGATATTGGCATTATACTTGGGATCAGTATATTTAATGCCATTCTTTTGTAGCTCAGAGCAGATCTGAACATTGCCATTTAGATTCTTGGCATAACTATAGAATGCCTTGTGGTTGCCTTTGGAGTCTTTGGCAATTTTATTTTTGTAACTAGCTTTTGAGGATTTTATGAGGGATCTCAGCTTCTTACTGAGGCTGGTGAGGGAGTTTTTTGCATCCTGGGATTTTCCTCTGTTCTGCAAAAGTTTCTTCCTTCTGTTGTATAGTTTGTTTATAGCAGGGGACCACCAGATTGGCTTCCATTTTTTGGAGAAGAGCATCTTGGTTCTATTTGGGATGGCACAATTCATGCACGAGTGGATGTGCTCGTACAGTGCTTTAGTGTAGGATTCTGCATTTGAACTTCCAGATCCCATCTGTGTGGGTGTTGTGAAGTTTGTCACTTCTGACTTCAGTAGCATGAAGTTGGCTTTGGAGAAGTTTTTTAAGGAGATTTCCTTACTGGGGGGTGGGAGTGGGATGTGGATGTCAAGGGTGATTTGCTTATGGTCAGACCTGACCAATGAGGGGGTGACCACTGGTGTGGAGCATCTATCTCCCATGTTGGCAATGACCAGGTCTAGGATAATGGAGCCCCTGGTGGGACAATGGATTAGTTGATCCAGGGCATTGGAATTTATGAATTCCAAGAACAGTTGGGAAAAGGAGTTGGTACCCGAGTAGTTTTCCCAATTAATGGCAGGGTAGTTGAAATCATCTAGTATTAGGGTGTTTGGTTGTGTCTTAATATTTTCCAGTATGTTTAGGAAGGTGTAGTGAGAATCTTGGGGTATGGTGGGGGATCTGGATTGCAGTCTTACCTAGTGTTAGTTGCACCTGGAGAATTTTAGATGCATTGTGTTGGGCAACTAGCCTGGAGGTGTGAATATCCTTGGTGAATATGGACACTCCTCCACCTTTACTGTTTCGGTCTTGGTTTTGTGGTTGAAAAGTGTGGTAAGAATTGTAGCCTGGTATTGCAGGGGTGCTCTCTGGAGCCTTGAACCAGGTCTCAGTCACTGCACAGATATCGATGTTCTCCATTTTTAGGAGTGTCTCGAGATAGTGCATTTTGAGGTTTAGACTTCTAGCATTGAGTAGCATTACCTTCAGATTTTGCATGCTTGTATCTGTTACGGTGGTGATTTTATCCTTTGAACCTTGCCTAAAAAAGGCACTATAGGGGTGACAAGAGCTTTAGCCAGTAACCTGAATCCCAGGGGTGACAGGTGCAGACCATCTCTGGCAAAGCATCGTGGTTTGTCGATCATGTCTTTCCAGGCAGACAAATACTGGATCCCCTTTGAATGACACCAGAAGCTTAGCCAATTGTTAAAGTCAATCATTTTGTCCTTATACTGTGGTATCATTCTGGGCGAAGGCAGGATGCTACTCAGGGCTAGGGTCATACCTGCCTGTGTCACATGATCCAAGAGCTCTTCCATGTCTCTTTTCATGTAGTCCAGGGAGGTACATCTCAAGTCATTTACTCCAGCGTGGACAATGACACAGTCGTATTTGTACTTGTTGTGGAGTGACTTGAGTGCATGGGTTATGTGGCGGATCCTGGCACCCGACAGGCAGCTGACTGTAATTTTCTCCTTGTTCAGCCTGGTGAGTGGGACATCAGTGTGCCTAACTATAGAGTCACCTATGACTAAAGTGTTGAGTACATTGTCTTGCCTTGGGGCTGTTGTTGGGTAGCACACTGGTGTTGTGAGCTATGTGTCACTTTGGTTGTGACTGGTGTTTGTTTGCGTTTCAGCTTCGGAGGTCCTTGTTGCTTGGGCAGGTTAATGTTAAGGGCCTCCGCATATGTGGGTTTAGTGTTGCTATGTGTGAGAGTTGATGGTGTGGTTTTGAAGGGCTATGAGTTGCTAGAGGTGTAATGCAGGTGTTAGCCTTCTCCTCTTGACTGTCTAGCATAGTCTTGATCTATAAGAGAAATTATCCTTTTAATATTGTCATGTGTGTGTCTATGATATATAAATCCAGTTTGATCATTATTTAGTGTTTTGTATAGTGGTGTTTTAATTCTGTTAGTTAATATTGTCATAAATATCTTATAGTCATTATTTAATAATGATATAGGTCTATATGAGGTACAGAGCTTTGGGGATTTGTTTTCCTTTAGGATTGGTGTTATTAAGGAATATATCCAAGAGGGTGATATTAAAGCTTGTGACAGAATTTCTCATAGAGTTTTATGGAAGAGGGCTTGTACCTTTGAAGGAAAAAGTTTATATATTTCCATAATTATGCAATCTATACCTGCAGCTTTATTATTTTTTTCCTCTTTTATTGTATCTGTAATTTCTTTGTAGGATAAGGGTGCTTGCAGAGCTAGTTTTAATTGTTCTAGTATTTTTTATATTAGAACATTTTTCATCTAGATTTAATTGATCAATATGTATATTTTCTTTTTCAAAATGTTCCATATAGTGATTTCTATAGGCATCAAGATTGTCACCTATATCCAAGACATTTTTTTCCTTTCTTTTCATGGAAGATACTTTTAATGTTATTAGCTTTTGATTGTATTTTGATTCTTGTGGATATATTATGTAGATACTTGGGATAAGTGGCCAATGTACTAATTTTTAGTTTTTCTAAAGCTAAACTAGTTTTATGTGTTAGAATTTCATTGTATTTATTGTTTAATACTTCTACTTTCTTTTTCATCTCCAAATTATTTTGATTTTATTCAGCTTTTACTGACAAAAGTTTGGATTGTAGATCTAATAACTCAGAATCCTATTCTGTGATTTTTTTTTATACCAGGTTAGGGTTTTACCTTGTATGTAAGTTTTTAATGAGTCCCATATCATTATTTTATTTATCTCTGTGGTATAATTGATATCTAAGAAGAACTGTAATTTAGATAATAACTAGGGTTTGAACTCTTTAATTTTAGTTATATATGCTGTAATTCTCAAGTTAAAGATTAATGGTTTGTACCCATTTTGAAGTTTTAGTATCAATAAACTGTGGTCTGAAAAGGTGCAGGGAGTGATTGAGAAATTAATGGATTTTAGAGTGTAAGTCATGGGCAACAAATATTTTATCTGTTCTAGTTTGGGTACCAAATTTGTGCTCTTGTTGGGAAAACAACAAATATTTATCTTCTTTAAATTTAAAAGTATCTGCAAGATGAAATGATTCTACCCACTTGTTTAAAGCTTTTGATACAGCAAATGTATGCAGCGGACTTTTATTTGTAGTTTCAGAAATATCAAATATACAGTTAAAATCTCCTCCTGATATTAAGTTGCCTTTATAATTATTGGAAATGAAATCTAAGTGTTTTTAACAGTTTCTGTCCCAATGCCTGGGAACCAGTATAGATTGGCTAGGGTCCATAATCTATTATTATATTTAAATATTACTAATGCCATAAGGCCTTTTTTATCTTCATACTTATAAATGATTTCTGGGTTAATCTCATTTGTATTCCATAACATTGTTAACCCTTTTGTCTTTGCCTTATAGGTGGATTGCGCCAAAATCATACATTGCTTAGGATTGTAATTATCATTTGTTTTGAAATGAGTTTCTTGAAGGAAGACAATTTGTGCTTTTTCAGTTTTAAATATTTCAGTAGATTTGATCTCTTGCTATGATTGTTTAAGCCATTGGTATTTAAAGATAATAAAGTTAAATCCATCTTAGGATATTTAGATTATGTATTTTTTGTTTTACTGTGACTTAAACATTTTCCTCTGATAACTATAAAGTATATGTTTGAGCTTTTAAAGGAAATTATCAATGTTATACTTTGAGTGTTTTCCAATAAAGTAATGTTTTGGTCAGGCATACTAAAAACGTTTTTGGGAAATAAATTTAAATTAATAAATGTTAACAAAACTATGATCTGCACTAGCCATGGAATGGAAATCATTCCTAATCTGATGGATAAACCCAAGTTCATCAGATTATCACTCATACCTTGACAATCTAGAACATCTGAGCTCCATAAATTTAATTATCATATGGAGAATATTTGTAATAGGAATAAGCAATATTTATATTATTTTGAACAGATATAAGTACCATTGTAGATTAGACAGAATTCTAATACAATATGAATGTCTACTTACTGTATAAGCAATTAATATTTACATGAAAGATAGATGACAAGCAATTCAATCATAGTAAAGTCGGATGTATCATATATAAACCGCAATAAAAGATTATAGCACACAGTTATTTAACATATTCACCCTTGCTGATGAACTCTTTCAAAACGCATTACTGAATATAAATAGATGGTAATAATATTTATACCTAATGTTTATAAGACAATGTATTTTACTGGATATATCAGAAGTTATATTTCATTGTTTGCCAGCATTTAAGCAATCACTTTGTTTGTTGCTATCTTACTTAAAGCATCAAGTTTGTTTTATGTGAACATCGATGAAAGTTAATGTATTTTAATTATCAGTGCATCCCTCTTCCCCCAATTTCCTGCACATAAGGATTTTCATATCTATCATTCCTCATTATAAAATGAGTGAAATTATAGGTTAAAAACAACAAATTCACTTATTGTGATTACTGATTACAAATTCCCATTCCAAATTCATAAATTGCCATGTTATGGCATATCCTGAAAGTTTTTAGATTTAAATGGCAACATTCTATTTTGTATAATCAGCAAATGTTAAACTGAGTGATTATTGTGAATTTAATACTATTTGTTCAGAATGTGATTGTTACAGTCTCTGACATTCTTAGTTCAGGCTTCTATTGCTTCCCTTGAACAATTTTGTCAGTTTGATGTCATGTATAAAACATTAGTTACCTTGGTAACAGCTTAAGTATTATGTATGGTCAAGATGGGTTACAAAACCACAATTCAATTTAAAGTAATTATATGACTTGTTATGCAGATTTACTTATATGAGAAAATCATCATGCTTCCCCCTTTATTTATGACAAGTTAAAACAGTAGTGTTATTATACACATGCCCATGTTATTAAACTGTGTGTCTATTGTCAATTTAAAACTATTTGTTCAGAATATGATTGTTACATTCTGTGATATTTCAAGTTCAGGCTTCTATTGTTTCTCTTGAACAACTTGTGTCAGTTTGATGTCATGTATAAACATTAGTTACCTTGGTAACCGCTTAAGTGTTATATATGGTCAAGATGGGTTAGAAAAACTACAATTCAAGTTAAAGCAATTACATGACTTGTTATGTATATTTACTTATATAAGAAAATCATCATGCTTCCCCTTGATGTTCAATGTAGTGTATGTCATTTATGACAAGTTAAGACAGTAGTGTTATTATGCACAAGGCCATGTAATTAAATCCTGACTTTAATATCTACATTCAGCAGACTGCATCATCTTATATGACGATTATATATTTTATGTCTAGATTTACTAAAATCATACATTACATAACTATTGTGAGCGTTTTTTTTTTTTTTGGCTGTTGCTTAGTTATTTGAGGGACCACAAGCTGTAATGCTTATTCTTATTATTAGCTCCTTCCATGCATGTTTATACAGTCCATAGACTTTAAATTATGAGAACCTTCTAGTTTCTTATTTGTTATAAGTATATTTCCATCCTTACATACCCACATATCAGCACTTCAAGCACGGGAACAATGCCCATCCAGTTTTCTCAGAATACCATTCACTCATTCAAGCAGTATGTTTCTAGGTTTTTTTTAAAATATCCAAACCAATATTTGTCCTGTTCCATTTAACCATCCTGTTACATGCAATGGCCACTCTGCCAGTGAACCACTCAACACACCTTCCATTCTTACAGATATTTCCATGAAGGAAATCTGATGACTCTCAAGAACTTCCTGGCAACCCCAAACACCCCTACAATCATCTATCCCCATATGCCCAACATGTCCAAGCAAGCTCACCTCTCAGACAACTGAAAAGAGTACTGCACAAGCCCAAGTGCTCTTAGTCTTTCACAACAACCCAGACTTCCACTCTTATGTAAGTCCTTAATGTGTTTGGACCAAAGTACATTTTAAATATAAGATTGTGCTTATTATACATATTTTTTATCAAGAATCAACTTTTGTTGCATCTTTCGGCTTTTCCCGGCTAGGGGTCACCACAGCGGAACTCTGGTCTGCTAATGATTGGTAGTTGATTTTTATGTGCCGAGTTACCAGCCCTGATGCACAACCTTCAATGAAGGTACATCCATTCATGCATGTCTCCATGCACAAGATGCTCTAGCTGAGAATCTAACTGGACAGTGTCTTACTGTGAGGTGACAATGCCACCGCAGCACCACCACCGTGGGTTTAATGAGCTAAATGAAATGCTGGGAGAGAATCAATATGTGTACATGTGGCTTAAAACAGCTCCTTTATTCTTCTTCTTCTTTCAGCTTTTCCTGGTTAGGGGTCACCACAGTGGATCACAGCTCCTTTATTATTTTATTTTAATTTTTAAAACCAAAAATTTCATTGCCGAGAATCATGGAGGCTCCTTAGAGCCATTAAGCATTATGGTCACTCTGTCTCCATTACCATAGCAACCTGGGAGCATCTGCTTCTGTTAGTGTGTGTACTGCATACCAGAGGCTGACAGTGTACCTGAAGCAAAGCTTCACTTCACTGCAACTTCAAGCCTAAAGTCCCTCCCTTTCAATGAGGCAGCAGCCAGGCAAAGAATGGAGAGCAAACAGATCAAAAAAAAAAACTCCCAACAAGCTGCCACAACAAGAGATAACACATTCTTCCCAGTCTTCCCACCTCTCACTCAGCAGATGTATATACAAACTATTCTCTGCCAGAATATCCCAAATCACAGGTGTATCCACCCCTTCCCCTGGATCCAGTCTAAAACACCAAATGTCTCTTCCTAATATATAAGCATCAGTAAACCTTGACCACAAGTCGCAACCCACAGCTTCCCGGAGACAAAAACAGCAACATACAACAGCTGCCAGACATAGCTGCATCCACACTCACCATGTCAAGCTTAAACAAACAGCACTTGAAGCTATGAAACCTGCCATAATTGATATTAACTATGTTTAGACAGAATTTTCTTCTTCTTTCGGCTTTTCTCAGTTAGGGGTCACCACAGTGGATCAGCTGTCCGCTCATGATTGGCACTGGAGTTTTACAGTGTTGAGTTGCCAGCCCAGTGCCCAACCTTCCACAGAAGGCACACACATGCACACACTCATGCCTAGGACCAATTTAGAGTATCCAATCCACCTACAGCATGTCTTTGGGATGTGGGAGGAAACCAGAGCACCTGGAGGAAACCCACTCGACCACAGGGAGGACATGCAGACTCCGCACAGAAGGCACCCCAGCCGAGGATCGAACCGGAGAACCTCTTGCTGTGAGATGGCAATGCTAACCACTGTACCACCATGACCACCCTTATGTTTAGACAGAATAGTTATGACATTTGTACTAGCTACCAGACACGGCTGCATCCACGCACACCATATCAGGATTGATCAATCAGCACTCAAAGCTATGATACCTGCCATATTTTATATTAACTATGTTTAGGCAGAATAATAATGGCATTTGTACTAGCTGCCAGATGCAGCTACATCCACGCACACCATATCAGGATTTATCAAACAGAACTCATAGCTGTGATACCTGCCATAATTGAAATTAACTATATTTAGACAGAATAATGATGACATTTGTACTAAGAACTTGCTACTATTATTTAACCAGGATATACATGACATTTTGTAAATCATACCTTAACTGAAAAAGGCATTATTCTCCATGACAGCATTTTTTAAAACACTTTACTGTTACATTACTGCTATTATATATGATGTTAATTTGGTACATTTGAGTCTGAACTCTGATGAATGGTACCTTTTTGGATTAGTTAATTAATTATGTAAATTACTATAAGTAAATCAATAAAAAATGAACAAGATAAGTATTCACTGAGTTCAAGTAGGGGAATAGAAACTTCTATGTTTGTATTATATGTTACTTTGCTTGGCTTATATATAATATAAATACTAACCCATCTTGACCTACCTTTGTTTGTGAAGAATTGTTGGACTCTTTGAACATTCTGAATAAATCATTATTGTCTCTCAGTTGTTTAAGAAACCCTCTTTTTTAAATAAAAACAGATAACAAGTGATGTACCATATTTTTGATACTTTGAGAGATGTAGTGATGTATCATATCAGTTGATACCTTGAGAGATGTAGTTGTAAGAGTTATTTTTTTGGGACAGCTATCTTGGAATCAGTATTTTGTTTCTTCTTTCTAGCATCAGTCCAATGCTTTGTTTGTTTTATTCTTTTAGGAGTAGGGGCCACCCATTCCATTTCTTCTGGGCTAGACACTATGTTGTCATTTTTGATGACTATAGTAGCTTCTTCTAAGTCATTAAAGGTTCTCATCTCATTGGCAAGAAGTATTTTTATCTTGACTGGAAAGGCCAGCTGTGCTTTAATGTTGTTTTGTTTCAACAGTTTTATTGTTGGCCAGATTTTTTTCCTTTGTTGTAGTATTCTGGAAGAATAATCATTGTCAAACCTTATCAGGCTTTGATTGTATTTTAAGGGTGATTTTCTCCAAGCAGTTTTTAATATTAGTTCCTTGTCCAGAAATGAAAGAAATTTTATAACTATGGATCTAGGTGGAGTATTTGTTGAGTTAGAAGTAGGTTTCCTCAGTGCTCTATGTGCCCTTTCAATTCCAAATGAAAGTCCCTCTTTCAAGTTTAAAAATTCAGGAATCCAGTTAGGTAAGAATGAAATAATATCTTTTCCTTCAGTGTTTTCAGGCAGACCAAAGATCCTTATGTTGTTTCTCCTTTCCCTGTTTTCTAAGTCATCTATTTTGTTAAGCAGCCATGTATTCTGTTGAAGCAGAAATTCTTTTTGGAATTCTTCCTCTTTGAGTCTCCCTTCAATGTCATTTAGATAATAGGTTCATAGGTTCATAGGTTCATACTAGGCTATCTGCCCTAGGGCATTTATAAGCCAAGCCAGAGTGTGTTTGGCTTTTGCCACCCATTTTAAATGAATTTTGCTATGCTCTTTTTTGAGGTTTGTATACTGTGCCTCTGTCTAACAGTGACACAGAAGTGATACCCAGAATAAACCTACGATCTCCCATCCACTCATCAAGAGTGGGGTATTGTATCGAAGGCTTTTGCAAGGTCCAGGTAGGCTGTGTGGACCACCTTCCCCTCGTCAATGGCCTTGGTGACTGTTTCAAAGAAATCAACCAGGTTTAAGAGGCAGGATCTGCCCTTAACAAAGCCGAACTGGGTAGAATCCAGTGTCTGTAGGTCCCCAATATCTTTATTTATGAGGTCCATGATGATCCTTTCCATAGCTTTGCAGACCAAGCTAGTCAGGCTTATGGGGGTGATAGTTTCCAGGATCTGTTGAGGCACCACCTTTGTGGAGAGGGACCACTGTTGCTGTACGCCACTCTTTGGGTACATATCCTGTGGTAAGGCTGAGATTGAACAGTAGTTTTATGTTTGGGTTTAGCTCTTCTTGGAGTTCATGTAGGACGCAGCCCGGGACACCGTCTGGTCCCATTGATGCTGTGTTTTTTGCTTTGGAGAGGGCGGCTCTTACCTGAGCATCTGAGATGTCAGGGGGGGCAGCACTCTGCTGGGATAGATATTTGCCCTTTTGGTGGGGAGGGGTTGAGAAGTTTGTGCTGAACCTGTCAGCTAGGATGTTGGAATGTCTGTGGGTTCGGTGTATTTTTTGTCATTTTGGACTAATTCTGAGCATATCTGGGAATTCCCACCCAGGTTCCTAACATAACTAAAGAAAGTCTTGTGATTATCCTTAGTGTACTGTGCAATTTTTCTCTCAAAACTGGCCTTAGACGATTTTATGAGTGCCCGTAGTTTTTTGCTAATACTGATCAGAGATGCCTTCCCTTTTTGGGATTTTGCTCGATCATGTAGAAGCTTCCTCCTTCTATTGTATAGTTTGTTTATGGCTGGGGTCCACCAGACAGGACACCTGCCTTTGGAGGATTGGGTCTTGGTTTTATTTGGGATTGCATGATCTATGCCTTCCTGAATGTGTTCATAGAATGCATTTATAAAGGATTCTGCAGTCTTGGCTGTATTTTCCACAGGCCCGGGGGCTTTCAAGGATTCCACCTCGGTTTTGAGGAGTGTGAAATTTGCTTTAGAGAAGTTTTTCACTGTGGTTTTCTGGGCAGGGGGTTTTGGTCAGGATGTGAATATCCAGTGAGATTAGTTTATGGTGTGATCTTACCAGTGAGGGATACACTTCTGGTCTGGAGCATAGGGTCCCCATGTTGGTGATGATCAGGTCCAGTATGTTTTCCCCTCTTGTGGGAGTGGTAACAAGTTGTTCCATAGCATTTGAGTTTATAATATAAGTCTCTATATTTGTTATTTTTGTATGGTGTTGCTGTAATAGTTCCTTAAGAGTATCAGTCTGTTTTTGAGAATTTAATTTGAGGTTTTGTAAGTCATTTTTAAAGCCATCCATCTTCAAAGATAGTTCATGTAAGGTAGATGTCATCAATTACAGTTCTTTTTTCAAAGAAGCATCTGGATGAGAATTCCTTGAGCTGTTCATATTCATTGACTCAATATATCTCCAAGTTACTTGACAGGAACATTTTTGTATATCTCAACCAAAATTGATATTTATGTAGTTTAGTAGTTTATTGATAGATTTCTGACATTTTAAACTTGAAAATAATAAAATTTTCCTATATTATTATACTAGTTTATGGAGCTCTCAAAATTCATCACTCTTAGTTGGCCATCTAGGCTCAGCCTTCATTGCTTGATATCTTTTGATACTCAAAAAATGCCAGAATTTAAGAAGGGTGAACTATTATATTGGAATCAATCTCTGTCAGCTAATAAAATAAGTTCTGCAGACAATTTGATCAGCAGATATAGTTTGCAAAATTGCAATTGGTTGAACATCCAAACTTGTAAGGATTCCATACATACTAAGCCTTTACCCTTATTAGAGGCATGCAATGAGTCACTTAAAAATCTTTGATTTTTATCTCAACAATTATTAATAGCTCACCCAGGAACACTTCATACATATCTGTTATTTATAAAATTCTCAGAAATTATTTTAGCAAAACAGATGTTTCTTTTTGGAATTATTAAGATAATAGACAAGTATTCTAAGAAAAAGATAAAAAAAACTTTGTTTACAGTCGGTGAAGGAATCCACATCTTCCCTGTTCTGGCATGTATACACATGGAATGTTTTACATAGATGTTTTTTCACCCCACATAGACTAGCAATAATGTACAAGAAAGATGAAATGAAATGCTGGAGATGTGGACACCCTGATGCTGACTGGATACATATGGTTGTTAATTGCAAAATAATTTCTCCATTTTGGTTACACTTTAAATATCTTTGTAAAGCTCTGTGGAATGACAACTGTATAATTTCTGACTCCATCATCCTTTTCAGTGCTCCTGTTCCTGAAGTCATTCCTAAAAACCAAACATTTTTACTATTGTCTATCCTCTCTATAGCAAGGAAAATTGTTACTAAATATTGGAAATCCCAGTCTACTCCTGTCTTTAAAGTTGGGTTTATTCATCTTGTGAAATAACATTTTTAAGAATGAGATTGCTACTACAAAGGGAAGGACTAACAACACAACTCATGACTTAATTGCTTGGACAAAATTGTCTAATCTGTTAGAGAAATATTAAGTATTCTCCTATGTATATTACTTTTTTAGTTGTTATGGATATTGTATATAGATTATTTATTTTTCCTTGTTACTATACTGTAAATTATTTTGTTATAAAATGAATAAAAACATTTTGGAAAAAAAAATAAACAAACCTTCATCATCAGAAACTTAAGACCTGTTGGTATGATAGATACATGTCCCAACATACCCCCCACTTCTGGAACAAACATCCATGAGATATCAATCAGGGTAGCACCCTTACCAACTTCAAAATAAGCTTAGATAATTTGATGGGCAACCTCAGATTCTCCACTGGTCTATCTTGTATTTCCACCCTTGTGGCTGGAGGGAACTTTAGAATATAGTTTAGTGTCTAGACCTGTAATGTTATGTAGACTGAGTACCATGCACTGGGTACTGCAATGGTGTAATTTGCAATAATTCAGGAGAATCATTCACATTTCAAACCTAATGGTACCATGTTGTACAGAGGTATTTTGCTTAAGGCAAGGGCTGGCAGGTGTGTTAGCATACATGATACGTTGAGTAGTAACATTGATACAGCCTATAGAGAACGACTAACAGAAGGGGGTTAGGGTCACAGAAGAATTACCTTGGGGGTGATGACATCACTCCTAGTATGTCAACTCTCCTGCTGAAGAATGAATGGAATGTAAAGGATTGATTAATAAGAGAAATATTTGAATGTTTGAGGGAGAAGGTGTTAAAAGAGTGCACAAAAACAGATTAATATTCACTGATGAAGGAAAAGATGGGGAATGATGAAAAAACTAAATGTTATCATTATGGGTACAAATTTTGTAAATAATTACAATTAATAATGTTGTTGATTATTGGACAAATACAAACATCCCTACATAACTTGCTGGATTGCCAACTGGCTTACAGATAGGACCCAAGAAGTCAGGATCGGTGAGATCACCTCCACTAAGAGACCGGCAACCAGCAGAGTACCTCATGGCTCCATGTTGAGTCTTCTCCTGTTTGGCATCTACTTCTCGCATGTAAAGGCTAATGTCAAAGGCTTTTGGCTTACCAAGTTCACAGATGACTGTAAATTGGGAGCTATCATAGATTCTCCCCATGACACCAACATCCTTCAGGAGGGTCTAACACAAAATAAATAACTGGCACAAAAGCCACAGATTAAAACTCAGCAGTGGCGGCTCGTGATATCGGACTGCAGGACTGCAGCCCCCCCCAGCTGTGAACCACAATAGTACAGTCCTGCAGTCCCCCAAATCCTCCATACAAAGTGAATCTGGACTGCTGCCTTACCAGTCCAGATTCAGGAAGAAGGAAGCAGACTGCTGATTCCCCAGGAGTCTATGCAATGCTAACCACATAGACTGGAAGGGGATCAGACTGCAGAGTCAGCAGTCATGGACCACTCCAGAAAAAAGCCACAAAAATGGAAGTATGCATTCTGGCACGAATGGGAGCTTTGGAGTCTTGCTGTGGATTGTATTGAAAGCAAGCTTGTTGCAGGTTCATCTTGCTGTGGATTACTTTACTGTTCGTGAACACAGGATGGGAAAGCTGTTGCAGGAAGACGTGGCAGATATGAGATAGAAAGCTATTACTGTATAGGTCGGATTTTGCAGGTTCATCTTGCTGTGGTACGAGACAGTAAGCTGCAGGTGTATGTGTGTGTATCAGAGTTTGCAGGTTCGTCTTGCTGTGGTACAAAATAGAAAGCTACTGGTGTGTGTGTGTGTGTGTGTCTGTGTACTGGTGGCTAGAAAGAATGCAGGACACCCGCTGGTGGTGCTTGAACCCTGTACCTTTGCTACAGGTAACAAGAGCCTGAGTTCCCTAACCACCACCATCTGTGAAACATTTGGGGATTTCTGCCTCATATTTTGTTCTGTTCTGTTTGTTGTAAAATCTGTGGTTTCTGAGTGTTTAATCCTGGGCCTCCGCTGAAAATTGGCTTTTGTTCCAAGTCAGACTTTTCTGGTTAACAAATGTTAAATAAATAAAATTGACAGGCATTTGAATTTCAGACTTCATATTCTTCAGAAAGTACATAGTAACACAAAACCTTTTATTCTAGTAATTTTCTAAGTTTATAATATGAATATTTGAAATTTGTCCCTATTTTTGGGACTGTATTCCCCCATTATTGGCTTCATCCAGGTTTTTTGTACTATGGGTGAGAGCTATGGTGAGAACTGAATTAATTGAATATGTGAGGGCTGTATTCCCCCATTACTGGTTTGTCCCAGTGTTTTTATGCTAAGAGGTTGATGGCTATGGTGAGAACTGAATTCACTAAATGGTAGCCATTTAAGTTTCAGTCTTCCTCTCTTTCACAAAACGGCTGATTTGGCATAGTGGTATGTTGCTCTGACTGTTTTGCATTGGGTCCTGGGTTCAAGACTTGGCAGTGAAATTCATGGTGGTAACATAGCATTTTATTCTAGCAACTTTCCAAGATTGTACAAGCAATGTTTAAAATGTGTCCCTGGTTTTTGGGCTTTTGTCCCACCCCAATACATTTTGGCATTTTCCAGATTTCTTGTGCTGCAAAGTTGAGAGATACAGCTGAGTGTCAAGTAGCTTTTACAAGGTGCTGAGAGCTGCAGGGGAAGAGAAGTTTAGTGCTGCTTATACTGAGACTGCTTGCATTGTTAATAGCACAGCAGGTAGTGTACTTGCTTTTGATGCAGAAGGCTGCGGGTTCTACTCCAGTATGTAGCTGTATTGCTGATATTGTAATGTGTTGGAAACGGGGTGGATGCTGCCGTCTTGAGAATGTCCTCTTTGGTGAAGATACCTAGTAACTATGAACCCATCTGTTATTTGTCATCCATTCCCTATTGCAATATTACTAGCTTATCATTTCTTTAATGTAATACAGGCAATGTATTCCTTAAGGGCAACAGGTACTTTATTTGTAGATGAAACGATGAAATATAAAGTTGTTTGCTAGCAGCAACCTCTTCATTAATTACAGATATTTTAATGTGGAATTATTTATAGATGACTTTTACTTCTGTAGAGATTGTGTATATTTACTGATACTGGTGGATTGTAGAAGTTTGAGTAGACTTTTATGATGTAAATGTTCTCAACTGGGAAGTTATGGCATTATTGGTGCATGCATTTTGTTTCATTGTTTACTGGAAAAATGTTCAAAACAATAAATTTAAAACACCCTCTAACAACTGTACTGTATTATACAAGGAATATAATTTAATGCAATCAGGAAGGTGCATCACAGAACACATGTATGGTTTGAGTGCAAGGGGCTTATCATTTGAAAACAGCCCAAAGTTAATCTTTATCTGCCACTAGCCAGATGTATTTTCTTTGGATGTTGGTTTCAATGCTGTTTCAAGGAATGTGAGTTTCAAGGGCAGAGGAGTTTTAATGCTAAGTCTGTTTTCACTGTGAGACTGCATTGTTTTGTTTAGAAGATGTATTGGTGTTTGTGCTGTAAAATGCAAAATAAAACGTTTAAATGAAGTCCAAATCATCGTAGAAGTAAAACAGTATGCACATTAGTGTTTACAGTAAATGGGGTGAAATAGCCAAGTAATTGCTCATTGGAGTGGCTGCAGGGGGAGGCTCCATTCAACCATTATTTTGTGAGGGGGAAGGGTGACAAACTCAAAGACAGCCCCGGCTGAACTATACCTCTCAACTGTCCAGATTTTCACAGAGTGAATAGATTTTTGCTTCTTATTTTTGGTTTGTTCCTCAAAAAATTTGTGGTTTTCAGGCAAATCATTTAGGAATTAAGTCACTAAATAATGACAGACACTGAGTTTCAGACTTCATAACCTTCAGAAAACTGCATGCTAAAGCAAGACCTGTTATTCTATCAACGGTCTCAGTTTATACAAGAGCAATTTTTAGTACTGTTTATATGTTCCTCCAATATATTTGGCCTTTTCCAGAGTTCCTGCATTAACAGGTTGAGAGGTACATGCAAATAAATTGCTTTATAGAATTAGGCATATCCAAACCTCTCAACTGTCCCTGATTTTGCTGAAAATGTTGCTCTTCCTCTAATAATCCCTCTGCAAAATGGCAATTATGGAAGAAAACGTGGAGGGTTTACAATTAATAAATAACTGTAATAATTATAGATTACTTTTATGTCAGAAATGCATGTAGATTCTTTTACTTTGTCAGCTGCTCAAGTTAGCAGTACTAATATTAAAAAAAGTGTCCCTTCTTTGATAGGTTCACAGCTGTATTGTGTGTGCCTTTTTATATTTTTGCATCACATTTTTGGTCCATTTTTCATAAAATTGTGTTTTTTTGGCAAATTAGTGGCACATCATTAAAGACTGAAGTTAGAAAATAATGACAGACATTTAAGTTTCAGATTTCATACCCTTCAGAAAATGTATACTAATGCAAAACCTACTATTCTATTTTCTTTCTGAGTTTATAAGAGCAATATTTAAAAATTGTTCTTATTCTTGGGCCTTTGTCCCACTTCTATGTATGGCTTTGTCCAGATTTCTTGCTCTGAGGTTGAGAGGTATGACAAATGTGTCCGGGCCAAGCACCTCACTCCCCCATGTAGTGACTCTGGATGTGTCCAAGCAAGGCAAGGATCAGTTATGGAGTGTAAATTTGCAGAGTATCCCCCCATCCATGGTAGACACAAGTACTACAGTGGCTTTTCATATGTCCTTGATGTTGCAGAATGTTCTGGTTTCTGTCATATTTTTATACTGTTGATTTATGCTTATTATTATTCAGAAAGTGCCTGTGTTTAAGTAGCAATGCTTTAATGACCATTAGCTAAGCTTGTCTGAGATTGTAAGATGCAAGTAAACTTTAATAAGCATACTGTTAAAGAACTGCCAACATTGAAAGCCTTTCTGTTGTTGCCATGCAGGGAATACTTACATAACTAGATAACGTATAAGCCTTGGGTATTGAAATGCATATGACAGTATTTGTAATAAAGGACAGGATTACATTATTTTAAGAAGCTCATTACATTTGTTGGGGACTTGCAGTCATCTTTGCAGGCTTTACCTGTAAACTAAACAGAATGCCAATCAATCATTTGTGGTCCATAACCTGTGCAGTAATCCTTTAAGCAATGTATCTTGAGCTTGTTTCTTGTTTGCTTTTCATTTTTTACTTTGATCATGTTTTTCCCATGAAACAAGTAGATAGTTGTTGTCAGGCAGCAGGTTTTTTTTTGGATAAGAAACATGTTTACAAGTGCGGGTATCACAGAGATTGCTACTTTCAGCATGTTACTTTAATAAAGCTGAATATAAATTATAATTAGAACTGCAGTGCAAGGAGAAGTGGTTTGAGTGGAGTGCTGCTTGATTTTCTTATACTTGATTTTGACTGGCATTCCAGTAATGTATTTAAAAAGTAATTTATTTTTTCATGCCTCACAACCTTTTTTGTTTCCATTTAGATATTAAGTAAGCTATCATGTAGCCAACACATTGGAATATTTTTTTTCTGCTACACTTCATTTTTTTTATTGGACTCTCATAATGATGGTTTGGCACCCATGGCAGCGTATTTAATTAAAGTTACAGTAGTTACAGTTTTTGTGGTTTTGAACATGGCTCCTCCCCTTTCTAGTTGGCCACACCCCTTCCAATTGACCCTACCCATTCAGCTGTCACCAGCCACCACTGAACCTTAGTGCAAAGAAATTCATTAAAGTGCCCTTTGGGAGATTGTTTACCCAAGCTAGTTACTTCATTGTTAAAACACCACTAAGACTGTACCCAATAGTTAGGCATTTTGGAAAATATTTAGACAGCAATCTGGTGTTCAACCAATACGTAGGCAACATAGTAAGAAAATCATTCAATGTTACCCAATTCATAAGCAAGGGTATGGCATTCAGTTGGAACATTCTCAAAGGTTCCTCACCAGCAGAATCCATGGTATGAATGCCCTGTCCTACACAGCTTGCCTTAAGTTCCTGTCTCCATACTCAGTCTTCTAAAGGTTACAGATAGGCAATCTATGCCTAGCATATAAGGCATCCTCACATCCAGATCTGATAGATCCAAGGACCTGAATTTTGTCTGCAACATAAAGAGAACCTGCTGGAGGGACTAATATGCATCTCCAAGGATCCTCATACTATGGAATAAGCGCCACATCTATATGAAACAAAGTTCATCCCTGACCCTATTCAAGGGAAACCTTGGTCATTAAATGGGAAATCACAAATTCACCACCCCCCCTCAGTCTGGCCACCATGTCTCTGATGGGCAGACATCTGCAGTAAGTAAATTAATCCCTAACTAACACCCCCTCCCACATAACCATTAGCTCATTACTAACATACCCAACCATATAGATCTCTTAAAAACTATGAGACAAAACTAGGTTGGGTTGCACAGCTAGGCTTGTAAAGACCCTGCTGGTCATTAGCCTAGTATAAACCTATACATCCAGAGAACCTTCTTTTGTATATGCAGCTAAACATCCATCATGGGTTTTGTATGTTAATGTATGTTACCTGGAATAACAAATGACTAACTTCATGAGCACTGTACTAAAGAAAATGGTTGTCTACTGTATTCCACTCTCGTTCTCCTCCATCAGTTGTGGTGAATGTAATCACCCATCCTCTGGAACCTGATGTGCTTTTCTTGACATAATATCTGTATTGTCTTCCATTTGTTGTCTTCTCCACATAATACTACCACTACTACCTTCTGGTCATAGTTTTGGAATGATTTATTCTAGTGTATATCTACCCTGCTCATCCCACTGTTGTCTGTCTGGAAGCTCATTTGCCACAATATAGATGCAGCTTGTGTGTTTTTTTCCACTACTTGCATTTTTCCTCCTCCTCATGTTTCACTATGAACTCCTTTCTAACTTTTCCCATCAGCCTTTATCTGGAACTGGAGTCAGTTGATCAGCAATGTCAAATTACAGGGTGTATCAACCATCATCCTTAAAAGCTAGCTTTCAGACTCTTTCCCCTGATGAGTGGTACACAGCAGAGTGGTAATGCTATTCTATAAGAATGTCCTTACAGCCAACCCAGGTAATTACTGACCTACCAGACTTACAAGCCTCATCTGCAAAGCCGTGAAACATACTATAACTAACCACATAAACTGTGATTTCAAGAATTTTGTTAGATTTGACCTTCAATAGTTTGGCTTTGTGAAGGGTAAATTCAGTTTATCCAATGCAGTAAATTACTTTGAAAGGGTTATAGAGGCTGTAAAATGTAGTTGAGCAGTGTGCATGGCTTATTGTGACATAGCCAAGGCCTTCAACAACATTTGTTATACAAAAGATAAAAATTTAAAAAATAAATGAATATGGCATAGGATGTATAGCAAACTGGCTGAAAGAATGAACCCATATAGTGTGAGTTGCAGGTGCCTCATCAGAAAGTACCAGATTAATCAGTGGTACCCCTCTGGGCTTGGTGCTGGGACTCCTGCTTTTTAGAACATACTTAGCAAATCTCCAAAAGACAGCCAAGACAGTTGCAAATTGGGGGTTGCTATTAAGTCACAGTATTACACCAAACCCTCCAGAATGATCTCATTCTAGTAAAGTCTTGGTGCAGTAAAAGTCAGCTCAAGCTAAATGGCAAAATGTGTAGCAGCATTACTTTTAGTAGACAACCCCCCCTCATCATATTGTCTAAAAAGTGAAAGTGTAGTTAGGGTAATAGGTATTTGGGTTGATAACTGCCTCCCTTTTGGCAATGTTGTGACAATGGTAACAAGGAATGCTTCTTTTTAGCCCAGATAGTTGACTAAGGAATATCATCATGGTCTAAAGATGTGATTTGTCCTTGATACTCAGCATTGATCAAAGCAGTTATTGACCAGAGTGCCCCCTTCAGGATATATCTCATTATGCATATCACACAATTACAAAGATCCCAAAGGTTTCTAACCAAAAATTACATGTCTAAAGTCCCTGAGCTACCAAGAGAGGCAGGACGTGCTCTCTGTTTAATCACTGTCTTATAGATTTCGAGGGGAAATATCTTTCTCACCATCTTCTTCAATAGACACTTGATTGTCCTGGATCTTGTGTTTCGCCACCAGTCCAATATCTCCACCAGTACTAGAACCAGAGATCTCAATCTTGATCAACAGGTAAATAAAACACAGTGGTGGGAGAGGTATTTAACTCAATGCCTCCCAAAGCTGTGGAATAAACCTCTCCTGCATGCTAAGCAATGTGATTCCCTATCTTCCTTCCAGCATAGACTGGATAGGTATCTTTAGATTTACTCTGGGATTTACTGGTATTGGAGGAGGAGGTGATGCAGCCTGAGGGACACTACTGGTAAGATGAGAATGGTCATGAGACCCAGTGTTCTTGGAATATCTAGTAATCTATGTATCTATGAAAATGCTGTGAAGGTATCAGTGTTCCACTGCTCATAGCAGAAGGCCATTCATAATACAATAAAATATGAACATAGCAATCACATTAATCTAGATGTTTTATTAAGTAGGAATGGCTTCATACTGAATACTGTGTTTAACCCTTTTTCTTCATATGCATTTAGTTATATCTAACAATATTATTCTTACTTTGTCACTGGCTTTCTTTGTTGACATCTGAATGTATTTTTAATGGTAATGGATTCAATTTAATTTACTTCTTTTCAAAGCATACATTATCTGTAATCCATGTTCAGGATTTATGGATCATTTTCCTATGTAAACAGATGAACTTGCACACTGAGGCAATTATATTACTTACTGTGTGCAACAGATAGCAAACTCCTTGCTTTCTTAACCACTCCCTAAAAACACTTGTTTAAATGGGTCTACTAAGTTATCTCAATTACCCATAGACTAAAACATTCATATCACCCTAAATGTGCAGAACTATCTTCTTGTCTAGAATGAACTTTTTAATGCCACTTGGTATGTATTTTTAACAGCACCTATGCTGTGTTTCCACTATTGCCCTGGCCTACTCATCCCTCTTTTGGTTTCCACTAATGAGCATGTCTGCACTAGTCTGTATATGACATGATTTTCAGGTATGCACATTTGATTTAATAGGAACACTGATATCGCTTATTCTAGCTAATTCTACGACATAGTTCACTTGCCACACTCTCACCAAAGTAAATTCTAGTAATCCCAAGTCTCAGATCTGCATGTTAGTGCCATAAATGCTTCATTCATTTTTGGTTTCTTTAATATTTGTAACTGACTGCTTGCTCCTTGTATATCCTAATCCTTATCTAAGCTAACCCAATGGTAGTGCTTATAATGGTGGTTTTCAAACACTGTAAAATGGATGAGGCATGGCCTGCCATTCTTCAGTAATTATAACTTGGGTTAAGTAAATGGTAAAGTTATATTGCTGAAAAACAGACAAAGAATATAGTTTATAATTTTCTTCCGTTTTGCAGGAATCTCACGTTCACTGCCTGAATATAATAACGAAGAGGGTAGGGAATATAAATATGCTGCCTTCTTCACTAGGTATTATGCTTTTATAACCTATATTAACTCTGGCTGAAGAGTTCACAGTAGTCTGCGAGGTTGAACAACTGTATTATAAAAACTATATTGTTCCAAGCACTTCACCTCCTTGTTCCAGTAGTTCTAAGATGTTTTAAGGTGTTTGCCATTTGTTAGCTTTAGCTTACTTCCTAATTTTTGGCTTGAATTAGAGTTGCGTCAAACTGGAGCTTAGTCTTTGTGATACATCTTAAAATAGTATTTTCTGTAAGCAAAATATTATGTAATGTTTCAAGCTGTTCATCACTCTGTGGAACTGACTAGATATGACCCCCCCCCCCCCCCCCCCCCATGCATGGAGACAAGTGAGTAAAAGGCAGCCATGACTTGGCCTTCTGTTCATAACATTTCTTCTTCTTATTGACTTCATGTAATGTCACATTTTGATTTTCACTGAACTTTTCTAATGTTTCATTGTGGCATTTGGAAGCCTGATGTCAGTGGGGAATGGTTTCTTATGATATACAGTACAGGTCAAGAAAAGTTTTCTGTTGAATAACGCTTGAGTGCTTTACATCTCTGCTCTTGTCTTTAATTTCAGGACTTGTAGAAAGCGAAGACATGTTGCTCTGCTCCCTGGCTGTCTGCCATCTGGCACATCTTTGATGTAAACAGGGTTGTTAACTCAACTAGTGATAAAAAATCTTTAATGTTATATGAAAACAAGCCTCTGCATTGTAATGATTTACAATTGCTCTAATGGAGCCATTCTGGCCTTATATCACAAAGTAAATGTTGAAAATGGTTTTCAGCTAAACCATTTTTGACATTTGTACTCGGATGCTTTTCGTGATTCACTCAATCGATTCTCAGAAATGCCTGCTCGCACAAACCATGTTCGATAAAATGAAGGTAAACCTATATATATATATATATATATATATATATATGTGTGTGTGTGTGTGTGTGTGTGTGTGTGTTATATGTGTGTGTGTGTGTGTGTGTGTGTGTGTGTGTGTGTGTGTGTGTGTATATATATATATATATATATATATATATATATATATATATATATATATATATATATATGGGTACACGTCTAAATTTCGAAATACTGAAATACCGAATTTCAGTATTCCGAAATTAGAAACCCGAACGCTCACAAACCCGACAGTTCAGAATCGCGATATCACAATCTCGAACACAAACAGTAACAGCCAATACGGATATAGGCTTCGTCTATCATGCAGAAGTTGTACGTTGTACCGACAATATCATGGCGTCCAGCACCATAACTCCACCAGGGAATGTGGGTGAAATATATACCAGGGTGAGGTCACAGAAAGGAAAGGATGTCCTCATTATAGAAGGGTACGTTTACCATCTCGAAAAGAAAGCACCGCAGAGAAATTATTGGTGCTGCAAGTGGAAGAGAGATATGAAGTGCAAGGGGAGGGTAATAACTACCCCCGTTGCAGCCGGGGAAGAACTGCTAAAGAGCGCGGTACACATGCATGCAGGGGACCCAACCGAGGCCGAGAGGTATTGTATGTGTGCAGGTCTGAAGGAGAGAGCGCGTATGTCACGGGATGCACCATGTTTAGTTGTTGAGGATGTGCTAGCAAGCACATCACTAGATGTCGTACCTCATCTACCTAATAGAAGGGCTTTGCTGCAACAGGTGGGGAGGGTAAGACGGAAGGGCAGCAGACATATCCAGAATAGACATGTCACATTACAAGACGTGAATGTCGGGGACTATGCACTGAAAGTGGGCAGCTTTATATATAAGCGTAGCAGTGACCTTACTGGGGAACATGTTGTATTGGTGTTCACAACAGTCAATAATTTGCATGATCTTAGTACTGCAACTATTTGGTTGATGGACGGGACATTTTTCTACAAGGGGGAGATATGCAGGCAGTTGTATAGCATTCATGGTTTGATATGCTGTGGCGGGTACAGTAAGTCCGTACCGCTACTGTACTGTCTCATGACTAAGAAGTCGCTATGGGCGTACAATGCCATGTGGGATGCTATTTTCCAGTTATTAGAGCAGTGTGACTTACAAATTGATCTCAGGTATGTACTGTGTGACTTTGAGATAGCCGCCAAACGGAGTATAGCGATGAATTTCAATGGGGTGAAATCGAAGGGGTGCCTTTTCCATTTTAGCTGTAATATATGGCGGAAAGTCCAGCAGCTGGGACTTACTACGCTCTATAACACCAACCTGCATTTCCAGCTGAGTGTGAAGTGTTTGATAGCCCTGGCATTCCTACCAGAGGATGATGTGGTAAGGGCGTTTAGTGAACTTAAGGGCAGGTTCCCAACAGAGGGTCAGGACCTTGTAAAATACTTTGGGGACTGCTATGTGTTGGGGAGGAAAAGAAGATTTACCACTAGGTCTGCCTGTGTCGCTAGGTTTCCACCTTTATTCCCAATTAGCTTTTGGAATGTGTTTGACCTGAATACCATGTGTCTGCCACGTACGCAAAACTCTGTAGAAGCGTGGCACCGGAGATTGAAGTGTTTGTTGGGGGCAAAGGCAACAGATTTAGGACTGCTTATGCATACATTGGCCAGAGAACAGGATAGGGTGGATGAACTTAGAAGCCGGCTAAGTGCTGGTAGTCCGCCTACACCTAAACGGCGTAGGGTTATGGTACGCCAGCAACAATTTGAACACATCCTGGCCAATCGTGAGTCGTACACTACAGAGGAATTCCTGCTTGCAATAGGACGTTTACTTCAGTTATGAGCTGGGCATGTGTACTACTTATGGAGATTTGCGTTATGTATACTGTGAGGTGGTGTGTACACGGGTTTAAAGGGAATCTATGCTTTATGGGGTGTTTTTCACATGGTGGAGGGTGTTAACTATGGGAAATGGACGCCAGGATTTGTTTTTCGGTATTATGGCGCTTCGAGATTGTAGCATGCGTGATTGTGAACTGTCGGGTTTGTGAACGTTCGGGTTTCTAATTTCAGAATACTGAGATTCGGTATTTCAGTATTTCGAAATTTAGAAGTGAAACCATATATATATATATATATATATATATATATATATATATATATATATATATATATTCATGGGCATTTAAGTCTGTCTTATCTTTGTTTTTGCTCACCTCGGTTTACTCAGTATGTATTTAATCAAAAATGCTAAATTTACTGGGCCAAATGCATTTTCCTCTTTAGCGCCTTCTCTTAATCGGTGATACTCTAGAGTACGTCTTTAGACTCACGTGATAGCACAGTGTGTGCCTCCATGATAATCACGTCAATCTTAGTACTTCACTGCTACTATCTCGTACAGTAACAATTTTCTCATCCATTCTAATCTGTGTTTTTTTCTTATTTATTATGTTGATTTCTATCTTTTTTTTTTGCATTCTCACTTCTGTCGGCCCTTCATATTATAATCATCATTTTGGGGTTGTCTTTCTCCGGCACTCATTTTATGGTACCGCCTATGGCTCAAGTATAAATTTGTTACACATCAAAGTGGGAACTTAAAAGAATCCATGACCTTTGGCATACGTTTTAAAATAGAATAACATCTGATTGTGAAATACATCATTATTAATGGTGGTACTCTGAACAATCTTCCTCTTGAATTCACTTTTGCTGTTATCCATTTCTGGTGACGTCACTCTCATTATGTTCTTGGATAGCAAATGCTGTGATGCTTTTTTGTAATACTTCATGCTATCACACTTTGCAATAACCCCCCCCCCCCTTATATTCTTGGATTGTGTTTAAATCTAAGATAATACTGATTTCTAAATCATAGTACCAAAGCTCGGTTAAACGTTTTGAGACTGCATATCTTCCACAGCATTATTAAAAGGTTTCAACAGGCTGATTATAAGGAGTTGCTGTAGTCTGCTTGTCACAGCAAAACAAGCCATGCACATTGACTCTCGTAAGTACTATACTATTATTTTTCATGTAACTATAATCATTTCAAGCATTAATTTCTTAGATGTTTGCACAGCCTTCTACACTTTCCCAAAGCTACTGGCTAATCTGTACTGCATTGTAAACAGCACAATCAAAGCAGAGCTGCTCATTGTGGACGATCCAAACATTCATTAAGACCACTTTGCAGAATCTCTCTTCTACTCTTAGGTATAATTATTTGGCTTCACATCTGGCCTCTATTGCTTGTTAACACCACCAAAGTGACAGGGTGAATGGTAGATCTCTTGGTTTTGTGCTGCATATCCATTAGCTATATGACTTCTTAATACAGTATACTGTCTCTGTTAAGCAGGATGATACATTTTCCATGTCTGAAGGAAGCAGCAAGTTTTACCCCAATTCATTTTTTTTTATTTTTTGTGAAGATACAGCAGAAGCCATACAATTTTCTGTACTGCATTTATACCTGTCTGTTAAATGTATAAAGATCTTACATCGTAAAAAATATTTTTTTCTTAAAATTGTTTGCATCAGTTTGCAGCATTTTACATTTTAAATCCATTGTCTGCATTTCTAAGACATTTCCTATGAGTAAACCTTCTCTTCCCTGCTTTAGTGATATCAAGCCCCATAAGGAAAAACAAATGTAAATGACTGCTAAGCAAAATACTCAAATATTTCTACTGTCTTGTTTGCTAAAATTCATTTCTTATTAAGTAATATATCTCTACAAGGAGTAGTCTAGCTCAACAGGGAAACAGATGTTGCAGTAATTATTTTTAAAAATCAAAGTAGTAATGAAGTGTGAAATGCATGTTATACATGAAAAAGAATGCTTAATAGGACAGCAAGCCCTACTGCACCTCCTGAGGTGGCAGGCACTATACAGCTCACACCTCTGTCACTTAAATTCTTGAACGTTCAACAAAAACTCAGTGGGACACTGGAGGAAGGACATAGTTTACAGCACTAGTTTATTTTCACCTGTCATAAACAAACAAAAAATGATAGTATCCCACCTGGCTTTATAGTGCCAAATAGTGTTCATATAGCCAAAGTCCAAAGCTGCAAGCCACCCCCTGGTCATATTTCCAGCTCTGTAAGGAAGCAGTTCTACACCTAACTTTCTGATTTACAGATTTCAGGTAACCTCCTTATATACACCCTTGACTTTAATTAGCACCTTGTTACCTAGCTTCCTGACATAAGTATTTCCTATACAGATTGCCTTAAAGCCTTGTCTCTATACTGTGTCTCCTACAGGTTACTAGCAGGCAATATATGCGTGTCAAACAAGGTATCCTCGGATCCAGCTCTGATTATCCTTTTGCACATCCACAAAATGAACGTAACCACTAGATCCAAGGATTTAAATTTTGCTTGTGATATAAATAAGGTGTGTTGGATGACAGATATGTTTCTCAGAGGATCCACACATTGTGACCAGACCCCCAGCCATGTGAAACAAACTCTATCCCTAACTCTATTTAAGTGTAACCTTGACCAATGGATGGGAAATCAGAAATTCACCCCGGGTCTGGCCCTCACATCTCTGATGGACAGAGGCAGACAGCAATATGTTCACACTAATATGACAGCCCACATAATCCCTAGAAACTTCCTAACATACCCCCATTTAATAACTGGCCATAATACACAGGGACACAGTTGGGGTGGATTGCATGGCTAGGCTTATAAAGGCCCTGGTGGTCATTAGCCAAGTATCTACATATGAACCTATGAACCTGTGAAATATAGTTCCATGCTTTACACTGCAACACACTTACAGACACCTTGCACATTTATGAAGGCATATTACACATTTTCCAGACAATATGTTGCAACCGTCAGCACAAAAACAAGGGCTTTAAATCATAATAATGATTTTCAGGCCTGGCACAATCTGTCAGTTATTTATTTTGGCTAGACCAGGCTTTTGGGTCACTGTTTAACAAAATGGTTAGAGGCACACTCTGTCAATAGCTGACTATTTTCTTTCTGCATTGTACTACTTCCTTACATTGCACATAGGTAGCCCCTCACCTTGAATGTCTTAAGATATCACTGCTCTAAAACCTAAGTGTAACTCAACTTTATAAATTTTCAGTAAACTTAGGAGTCAATAACACAAGTTCAGAGCACAGGGTCATTTGTAGTCTGTTAAATGCTATATCTGCCTCAAAATACAACTGTATGTTGACAGGAGATCTACCTCTTGTTAGATCTATCAGAGGACAGGCAATAATCACAAAATTAATCGCAAACTCTATGAAGTACCCAGCTATTCCAAGTAAAAGCTTCGCATGTCTCTTAGCAGAGAGGACAGGCATATTGTTTAATGCTACTATTTTTGTCACTGAGGTCTTCCTATAAGGCACCCTAAGAATTTGGATTCTAACATGCCAAATTCTAAAATGCGTGTCTTACGTATTCTAACACAGCCTTCACGTTAGGTAAGTAAGATTCCTTTTTCAGAAAATAAATAACCATGTTATCCAGATATGCATCAGCATGTTTTGAATGGGACTTCATTATTTTACCCATCAGCCTCTGAAAAGTAGCTGAGACTCTGTGTAAGACAAATAATAAAACTGTCTTCTGAAATAAATGATCAAAGGTTACAAAAAATATTTTTCACTTTGGCAGAGGAGGTATGTGGCATCTGCCAGTATTTTTTCCTTAACTCTAGTGTTGTGCAATTTTCCATCTTTCCTAATACCTATCAAACTTTTAAATGTGGTTCAGTTTCCTAAAGTCATTAAATAATCTAATACTTCCATCAGGTTCAGAGGCTAGCACTTTTAGACTGCTGTAGTCACTCTGAGACTTTTCTTTCATGTCTCATTGAAACGTGTTCTGAACTTCTTCTCTTGCTAACTCATTTTTGTGATTCTGCTACTTTGTAAGTCTCAATGCAATCTTCATTCTAGGGGTCATCGCTATACTGGGTTTATTAGTGTAGTTGTCCCAGGAATTTCAGACAATCCTTTTTTTCTTAATAAAAATTCTCCCACCTCTTGCTTTTGTCATTTTTGTCAAGAATTCTCTCACTTCAGTTCAGTTACAGATACTGTGGTCTTTCTTGTATGAACTTCAGCTCATACACTCTGTGCAGAATTTTCTTCATCTTTCTGTGACTTCAACACATTATTGTGACAAGTTTGCTCTAAATTTCTCTGTTCTGGCTATCTAACTTTGTAGTTAACTGCATTTATTATTTCTGTCACCTCAAATAGCCCTTGCCGTTTCATCAGAAATGTATTTCCTGTGGAATCCAGTAACACAAGTATCTGATCTCCTCGTCTGAGTCAGGCATTCTTATTAATAAACAGTTGCATACATGCCTAACCTGCTCCCTAACCCTAACTCACTTAAACCACCCCTAACCCTAACATAAAACCAACCGCACACTTACCTGAACCCAACGCATGACCTAACACCACAGGGCTAACAATAACAAAGCCACAATGACGTCAGTATGTCCATTTTGTGTTTTCAAGATTTTGAGTTTCAGGATTTTGGGCTTTCGGGATTTTGAATTTTCGGGATTTTGGTCTCAGGATTTCGGGCTTCGGGATTATGAGCTTTCAGGATTCTGTAGTGGACCCATATATATATATATATATATATATATATATATATATATATATATATATATATATATATGTGTGTGTGTGTGTGTATATATATATATATATATATATATATATATATGTGTGTGTGTGTGTGTGTGTGTGTATATATATATATATATATATATGTGTGTGTATATATATATGTGTGTGTATATATATATATATATATATATATATATATATATATATATATATATGGTTTTCCTTTGAAAGGTTGAAAATCAACCTCCAAAAGGCCCTTTGTGCGAAACGGAATAATGAAAATCGCCATTCCGATTTGCACCCAAGTTCGTAAATTAGCAAATCGAAAACCAGATTTGCTGATTTTCGGACTTCAATTCAAAGACAAAGCGTAATGCAGGGGGGCTGAGCCCCCCTACACCCCCTACTTTATTATTCTAACTCCGAGGTCGCACTACAGTGGGGAAAGGGTCCATTTCCCGATCCCCACTATAGTGCACCTCGCACCAAAAATGCCGAATCTGCAATGAGCGAACGTTACTGTGCATTCACTCATTGCATATTCGATGCATTCTCTTTTCAGCTTTCCGAAAACTTGAAAAAGTCCTTTCGGACTTTTGTATTTCATTCATGTGCATTGCACATATGTAAAGGTAAACCATATATATATATATATATATATATATATATATATATATAGATATATGGTTCCCCTTCACAAGATCGAATGAATGGAAGCTCGAAATGCATAAGCTCGATACCAGACTCTCGAACTTCCATTCACTTGAAATTGTGAATGGGAAGTTTAGGGTTAGAAAAATAAGAGCTCAGTTACCTTTTTGCAGGGGGCTAGGTCCCCCTGCACCCTTGCAGCTGCAATCTAAGAGCTACATGACCGTGCTATAGTGGACGACTGGGAAATCTTCCATTTTGTGCTTATGCATATAGCGCAGAATGGGAGATTTCCCTTTCCTTCGCTGTAGTGCGATCTCGGAGTAGGAATATTCAAGTGGAGGTGTGAGGGTGCAGGGGGGCAAAGTCCCCCTGCAAAAACATTAGAAAGGTGGTTTCCTTTTTTTTTATATCCCCTTCACATTTTTGAGTTTCTGTAAACTCGAGATTCTGGCTTTGCGGTTATGAATTTCAAGTTTATAGGGGGAACCATATATATATATATATATATATATGTGTGTGTGTGCGTGTGTGTGTGTGTCTGTGTGTGTGTGTGTGTGTGTGTGTGTGTGTGTGTGTGTGTGTGTGTGTGTGTGTGTGTGTGTTTGAGTGTGTGTGTATATATATATATATCTATATCTGCATATCTGTATATCTATATTAATATCGTTTTTATATATATATATATATATATATATATATATATATATATATATGTGTGTGTGTGTGTGTGTGTGTGTGTGTGTGTGTGTGTGTGTGTGTTTGTTTGGGATAGTTGTTGTTGATGAAGTACCTGGAATCTGCATCAGATTAACTCTGTGATGTATGTGGATTGCAGTGTTATAACAAATTCAACAAAAGGTTGTGCATTCTCAACAGTGAACCTTAGAAGCATTTTTAAGCTACATATAAATATTTGTTTTATGTTATTTGGAACCTCTAGAAAACTAAGTAACATCCCTAATATCAGCATTACAGATCATCTGGACACCCATGTTCCTAACATTACTTTACTAATCTTAGTCCAAAACCGATTAATCCATCAGCATACTGGTACTCACGTCACCAAGTTATTAACTCAACTTGAAGCCTTATGCAAAATATCTAACTTTTTGGCCACTGCGGTTCGGTGTGCCACTGCTATGGATATAATCCTCCACAGACTGGAATACTGCCTCCCTTTAACTGCACTTCTCTCTGCAGACAATATAATCATCATTTTATCAGCTGAGAATAAAGCATTTATGGATTTATACACCCTGCTAACAAGGGACAGTATCATGGTGCTTCTCCCACCTCAAATATTTGGTTACTTGTTCCTTGTAGTGCTACTTTATTACTCAGTACACTCAACAACAAAATATTAACTAATTGCTACTGTCCACCATACTTCAGTAGGCTGATGTTTAGAAATTAGTGCTATAATCTTATAAATAATGATGTTAATCAGTTATACAGGTCCCCATTCAGATTTGATAAATGTGAAAGAACTTTCTCAGTTTCAACTAACAGGAACATTTTTTTAGAGAACATTAGGAATATAGACCAACTACTGACATTGAAAAACACTCATGGTTAGTATAAGGCCTTTCTATAAAACAACTTACACCAGGGAAAGGGTTCCCTCATATGTGTAACATACTGGATTGAATTACTTACACCAACAAGAAGTCTTCTGGAATCTGTTTGAATAAGTACAGTGAGTTCATTTTGACAATAACTTAAATAAATACATATTTTGAATATTAGTGTGAATTAGAAAGTCTTTCTGTGTATGTTGCTTGTATATTTATCAATAGTTAAGTAAGTCTAGATACCTTAACTTTCAAAAAGAATGGCTTATTTCCCAACATAATCCATAAAATGTGTAGTATGTTTCATTTTTGAAATACTTAAAAATAAATCACAAACAGGTGCCAAGAAATTCAAGTTAATACATGAGATTGCATTACAAAAGTAATACTATTTGTGTCCACTGATTTATGTTTATTGAAATTTAAGGAATTCAATTTTTATGACCTAAAATTCCAAGAATTATTTCAGTGCCTGTAAGTGTAGTTTCAGTAAATGCTTTTATTGATATACATTTTAGAATGTTTGTGTAGAAGCAGAATAAAACATTTTCAAAGACAAAATACAGGACACTTAAAACTGGCAGCCATGAAGGAAGCAAATATATTAGGGTGTTTACTGACAGTGACTCAGTGGGTAGAAGATTTGGCTTTGATTCCCAGAAGATCAGGATGGTTTGGGCTCTAACCTCATATTAAGTGCATGGTTTTGTATTCCATCCTTATCTCTGTATCACAGAGTAATGAAAACAGGGACGGTGCATTCCTTATGTGCCATTAGTCCATGAGATTATAAACTGAGACCCAACTGCCTGAGGCATTAGTAAATCAGATGAAATTTAAGGACCTTTTGGTACTTATTACTCAAAAATAGTAAGGGCATTTATTCTGACGAACCATAAACTGAAATAAATATAAATCATTACAAATTAATTTTTACATATATCATCGAAATTCACCCCGGTTTGCCACCTCTCTCTCTGATGGACAGAGGCAGCAGTTAAATCATACCCTAACTAGCATACAACCCTTAAAATAACTACTAAAGCACAGTGGTTCATGTGATACATTTGGGATGCAAGGTTGGGCTTATATAAAGTCTACAGCAGTTGTTAGCCTAGCATATACCAGTGAACCATATAACAGTTTCATAACACATTCCATCATTATCCAGCTTTGCATAAGATCACATCTTCCTTTCTTATATTTTCCATAAATTACTGCTGTTTCATCTTCAGTCTTATATCTTTCCTTATTTTCTGCAAAAAAAGCATCACTTTCCTTGCAGTTTCTTTCCATAAGTCACTGATATATATTAGTATATATAGATAGATATATCTGTGTATGTGTATATGGGTTACATTCATTTGATTGTCAGTTCACTTTATTGACAAAGAGAAAGGGTGGTTCATTTAATCATAAACTCATTTGATTGATGTTACAGTTGATCAAAATTCATTGCATTGAAAAGTGTGAAATGGTACAGAAAATGGCTGCTGGTGTGGGTTTTTGAGGATAGCAATTATAATGCAAATTAATGTTTATCAGTTTATTTACCATGACAGTTCTCTCTGTTATGTTGTTGTATCATGTCTGGAAGTTTAAGTATGTGCACCAGCACTGATTCAGTATGTAAGGAGCATTCTTTTCTCTCCGTGGGTGTGCAGCTATAGAGTTATTACATTTATGTTAGGAGGGTGCAGGAGGTGGGTGCAGGGGGCTTGCCTTCCTGCAAAAAAAGCTGATGGAGATATATCTAGTGTGTATGAAATTGTCAATAAAATGAATATCAAAATGGGTATCGATCAAATGAGTTCTCAGTTATATGAACATTGTTTTTCTTTGTTGATAAAGTGAAATGGTGGTGTAGGTAAATAAACATATTTATATATGCATGTGCATTTGTGTGTGTGTGTATCTATCTGTGTACCTATATATAAAGCATTTTTTTTCTTTTTTTTCTTTCTTTCTTTCTTTCTTTCTTTCTTTATTTCTCCTATTGCCTTCAATTTGACATCTAGCAGGTTGGTTACAATGTACAATAATTCATCCAACTACTTTCAGTAATGTTGGATAATCTATTTTTTTTTTTTTTGACACTCAGACACAGGCACTTTAAAAATTGTTGTAAACTTTTAAAATAACATTTTTGTACTATTCTTCAGACCACTCTGTTTGGTCTGAAAGACTTTTTGATATCACAGGCCTTTTATGCATTCATCAGAGAACAGACATGTCCCAGGCACACTCAGGTGCACTTTTTTTATTAATGCCCTTGTAGCTCATTTTTATCTTCCCAAAGCCTTACTTATTAAGCAAGCAAGCAATAACACCTGACAGGGTGGGGGTTCTAAGAGAATTAATGCACACCCAGGGACTTTCTGAGTTCTGACCCTGCAGGAGGAGGCGGTTCATCCCAACCCGGAAGGAGACCTGCTTCCTTGGTAACACCCACTATGGAGGAAAGTATTCCACTTAGAGAATGGGCTATATGTTATATTATTTTGTATGTGTTTTTTATTGCTATATATCTGTCTATATCTATATCTATATCTATATCTAATGTCTCTCTCTCTCTCTCTCTGTCTCTCTCTCTCTATATATATATATATATATATATATATATATATATATATATATATATATATATATATATATATGGGATCCGTACGGATTACCGAATGGCAACATAACTGAAACAGATTCAGCCGGGCATACTTGCACAAAAGTGCTTTTCACCGAAAGGCACTTACGCGTAAGTATGCCTGCTGCGGAGATCGCACTACATTCGGGATAAGGGAAAATTCCCTTTTCCCCACTGCAGTGCGACCTCGGAGTGAGAATATTTAAGTTGGGGGGTGCAGGGGGGCTTGCCCCCCTGCAAAAAATTAAAAGTAATGTTCTATTTATTTTTTTTAAACACAATTTAACGAAAGTGCTTTTTCGGTGAAAGCGCTTTCGTTAAAGTGCTTTCGATGATTGTGGATTTGGACAGTCTTAGATCTATATAAATATATATATATATATATATATATATATATATATATATATATATATATATTTATATATTTAAATTTTGAACAAAAATATTTCCTATGCCTAATGTTCCAAACTTGCTGTATCATATGTAATTGCTGTTAGAGGAAGTATTTTATATACATATACACACACACACACACACACACACACACACACACACACACACACATGCAATACACACTCTCACATGGTCACTTTGTTTACTGAATACATCTTAAATGTCTCATTGTGACCAAATTTCTATCCCCAGAATAATAATTTGTTCTTTATCATGGCTTAACTTACAAAGTGCTTTGCCATTGTTTCATAGTTATTTTAATGTAATCAATCAGTGTAGGATGTATCTTATACATTTTTAAGCCATCTTTTATCAATGAATGTGGGATACTGTCAAATCCTTTTTTGTACTCTATCCATGCCATACTTAGATTCTTTCCCTTTTAACAGTTCTCCATTTTAACTTTAACAACAAATGATCATTTATTCCATATGACCTTCTTTTTTTTTTGCCCTGTTGTTCTATTGCCATAATTAAGTTTTCTTCTAAATGTCTATACACTCTGTTGGCATCAATTCCAATGTATAGTTTATACATCGCTGGAAGGCAAGTTATTGGTCTTTAGTTTTGAAGGTAGCTATCAGATTTGCTCTTACTGTTATATTATTTAACTATTTCATACTAATTTGCATACCCTTCATTTGATTTTGACATCTAGATATTAGTGTAGCTCTTCTGTTTTTTAATAAAACGTGCAGCGGTACTTAGCAATATGAACTATCACGATACTCAGGTGAATTTAAGTCAGTAGAATTTCATTTAGCAGAAATCATAATAGGATTTTGTACAGGAAGAAAGTTTTCTCATTAATCTTTAATTGTGAAAAAGGCAGAGGATATCAGTACAGTTAGGAAGTCCTGCCAGCTCAGAAGTTCCTGCAACAGTTTTTGCAGTTTTCCTTCCGAAATAAACCATTTATGGAGACCCAGATATGTCATGTTATAAGCAGTGTATCATTAGCTCTTGAATGTCACAATTAGTTTCTCTCTGCATTCCACAATCAGAAGAATTCATATAAGAAGTGCAGAGGTGTAACACTGAAGTGAAATATGACCCAGTTTAGTCCAGACTACCATCATCAGTGGTCACATACTGAAGGTTACAGTATAGAAAGCATTAGCTCTGAAGATTGTTACTGCATTTTTGTGACAGTAATGAATGAGACTCTGACTGTAAGGTCAGACTACATTAATTAGTATGAGGTGTGCTAGAGAAAAGATTGTATGCTTGCTGCTACAAATTGCTATTTTTTAAGACAAAGTATAACATCTCTCAGTTACAGACTGCACAGTGTTAAAGATGGTTACCATTGCCGACTCACAGCTCTCGGTGCTTTGTTTCAGTTGTTGGCGAGGGGACATTTGAATGATGCCTATCTCCCCCATACCCCTATTTGTTTTCATTGGGTTCTCATTTTTCTTATCTCATTGCAAATGCATTCTGTTCGATGAATTGCATGTGTGTGTGCATGTGTGTGTGTATGTGCGTGTGTGGGTGCTTGACTGTCATGTAAGTGAATGTGTGTGTACCTTCTGTACATGCTCTCATAGACTGGCACCTCATCCAGTACTGGATCCCCTTTACAGTACTAAGTATTATAATGGAACACACTGCAGCTACTAAGTGCACCTGTTTCCACTCAGTAATCAAAATGTCGTCATGCATTTGGAAAGACTGTGCCTGCCAAAGATTCTTGTGCCATATCACACACAACATCTACCTCATTCATGAGCCAGTGTAGTACCGCATTCATGAGGAAGAGCAACTACTGCATCAACTCTGATGGGATGACTTCTGTGGAATAATTCTTCAAAATGATTGCTGCACCTGCTAAACACATAGTAGGAGTTACAATTTACAAAGTCCATTACAACATCAAGAGTAACATCACTGCTGAAGCCACTAACCTGGGAAGAGGGCTTGGAGGCAAACATAATTACAATAGAATAGATCTCCAGCTAGAAGGGATAGAACTCAGCCACCTGGACTTGGATACTCACTGTACAACTGATGGTGGATCCCCTCCAGTCTCTCACAGATGTAAAAGGAGCATATCACAATGCCTACAGCAAAGGAAGATAATAAACAAGTTCTTGCTTGTCATGGTAGATACCCAAGCTGTCACACTTAAGGAGTGGACCATTTGTATAAAACAGAACAGTGGGGTTTCAGCTGAATTAATGCATATTATATCTTTGTGGTTAGGCACTGAAGGTCTCATAGGTTCATAGGTGTGTACTAGGCTAATAGGTCTGAAGCCTTTACAACCTTAGCCCATAGGATTACCCAGGAATTATGCTACCCGACCTTAGTTCCCAGTGGCTCTGTTGAGTAGAGCCACTGGAGTGATCCCCGGGGTGAATTTTCTATTAATTCTCAATAACAATAATAATAATAATAATAATAATTATAATAATAAAACAATAATAAAGATACGTGCAATTGATCCATTTAAACAAATATTTTTCCTGTAGTTAAGAACCGTGTTTACCAGTCATACCTAAAAAGACTCTGAAAGTATATTTTTTTACTCTAGTTCAGAGAGTACTATTTCAGGAGACATATCATAAGTGCTATTCCTCTTCAGGCACAGTCATAACAGACCTGAGTACCTATATGACTTTCTCTCTTATTCAGATATTATGTTTCCATAATAGTCAGTCTATATCTCCCAGTTAAATTCCAAGGGAATATCTGCAAGATCCATATAAGTTATCGTATCACTATACTCTTCCCTTTTAAGATGATGCATTGAATACATTACCCACTTTGGCATGTACAAATCCAGACATAATGCTCATCTGGAAAGGTCCCACAAATTAGTTACATTTTTCAACTATCCCAATAGACCTTACTGCAGTCTCTCTCTTTTTTTTGGTCTGTTTTACAGCATTAAACATTGGATTTTATGGACTTTTTTGAAGTGTCTTGACTACGCAGCGCATGGTGCACTCCTCTGTTATCTTTGTATATCCCAATAGATTAGCATAACTCTCCTTCTGCTCAATAGCCTACTATCTGCTGTGGGGTGATCTCTGTCTTATTTTTCAGCCATGAAAGACCCAATCCTTTTTGACCTCCTTTTCTCCTTAAAACCAGTGACACTACAAACAAATGTAATAGGGACATAAATCTACAAAAAGAGCTGAACAATACCCATGACTGTTAAGTGAGGAAGTAAGGCAATCCATTTCTTCTGTTTGATCTAAAATATTTTTGTTAGATATGAAGCAGCTGAGACTAATGTGTCAAAGGTTTTGGTGCTATCTGGAAAGAATATTAAAAACACCCTTTTTATCAAGTACAAGAAAGCTAACCTTTTAGGGATGTGTGGCCAAGATGCTGGCTAGTTAACAGCAGTTTCTCTCAAGTCTGTTATCTAATATTCATTTCTGACAGAATTTTTTTAAAAACTGGGATCAGTTACCTTATCAGACTTATGGATTAATATTTTTTATAGTTCCTGGATGACTATACTGAATATCATTTCTTGATTTGCTGACTTTTCTGTCAAAATCTTCTCGAAAAGGACACTGATATTTTCTCAAGATGAATTACTCTAAAGGCAGTGTACAGGACCAGTCTATGAAGAAAGAACTACAAGCCTTGCTTACCACTATGAATGATTTAGCCATAAAAAATTGATAAAATGGACAGTAAGCTGGATACTTTCAAAGAACAGAGCAGTAAACAAATGGAACTGTTGAAAGAAATTATTTTACAGCACAAACCCGAGCTTGCCAGTATGGAAGACTCCCTAAATGACCTAGAGGGTAGAGTAACTGAACAAGAGATTCATGTGGAACATCTCTTAAAGCAAAATACTTTTTTACTCAGTAAAAACAATGATCTAGAGAACAGATTGAGAAGGAACAATCTATGTATTTTTAGTTTGCCAGAAAAAAGAAAGGGAGACGACATGATAAACTTCCTCACATCTTGGCTGCCTGGCATCATACATCTTCAGGAGTCTGTCTCTTTTGGCATAGAGAGGGCTCACAGGTCATTGGCAACTTCCTCATTTTCTAATAAGGCAAACTGTAATCCAAGATCTATTGTTGTACACTTCCTCAAAACAAGGAACTTGTATTAAAAACAGTATGGGATAACTGGATAACTTGCCAATTAAGTTTATTGTCAACATCATAAGGTCTAATAATGATTACTCAACTGATCTCAGTGATTACAAGAATAAAGGAGTGTTTGCCATTAATTAAGGAACTTAAAAATAAACATCTTAAAGTTCATCTTTTGTTCCCTGCAAGACTTAAAATATTATTTCCAGATGGCACCAAAACCTTTGACACATTAGTCTCAGCTGCTTCATATCTAACAAAAATATTTTAGATCGAACAGAAGAAATGGATTGCCTTACTTCCTAACTTAACAGTCAAGCTAAGAAAAATAACTGGAAAGTAGTTGACAAGAAAAATAAAAAACTTAAAGATAACTAATTCTTCACCTAATGTCCATAATTTCTTATTTATATTATCGTCTGTTACACACTCAAACTCATCAAAAAGAATTTACACTTTACTCATAAATTACAAGGAAAAAAAGTAAAATATTTGTATTGTCTTTTTTTTTCACTTGGGTTCATTTACTTTTGTTAAAACAGTCATCATCTAAATTAATTCAACAAAATATTTAACATATAACACAGTCTATTAAAATTAATATACTTATTAATATTCTTACCCCTGGATTCTCTATAGCTTGCATGGCGTGCAAGATCGGCGCAGGAGCTCATGCAGGCAATATGTCTGCCGTGCAATACAGGAACAGCCTGCAGGGGCATGCACACGCGCTCCTGCACTAATCCTGCACGGACTAAGCCCTTGTATGCAAATCATCCCATTTGTAGGAGAAATCTATGCAAATGAGGTGATTTTGCAATCCAGGAAGCTTGCAACCGTCCGTGCAGGAGTAGTCCTATCTGCAGAAATGTGCTCGGTTAGTAACCGAGTACATTTCTGCAAAATCCAAAACTGAGCTTTGACAGCTCCAAATAAAGGCTGCATATCATGTAGTAAGCATGCCAGTGGCCAAGTATAAGGCCATGGGCATTGCAAACAGTAAAAAAAATACAGTAAGCAACTTTTATTTTTTTTAGCCAATCTCAACTGTTTAAGCGTAGGGCAGTGGCACATAAACGGGATTGGGGGGGGGGGGGGTAACAAAATGAACCTAAATTAAGCACTCTAACTAAAATCAGTATTCTGCCATGCAAGTCAATGGCAGGCAGAAGACAACATGGCCAGTGAGTAGTGGTTGCTAAGGGGGCAGGCTTAGTGTGAGACATGTAACTATGCATTAGCAGGCAATCGTATACAAATGAGGGGAAGGATAGTGAATCCCAGTTTTCCCAAGCATGTGAGTCAGGTCCCAACAGTGTAAGAGTAGGAATAGCTTGGTGCAAGCCTAGGAGTTAGGTGACATCATGGGGGTGTGTGTCAGGCATACTGTAAGCAGACTGGAGCCCTGTAGCTTGGGTTTGCTCCTAGCTTAGCACATCTAAGCTAGGGTGTGTGTCTAAACCTGCCTAGCACTCTTACAGTGCCTAAGCGGGTGTGCGCCCCATGTACCAGGTTTTAAAGCAGAAAACAAAAGTTAAACCAGGAAATAGCAGCAGTGTTCACATTTGTGCACTCTGTTTGTGCTGCACACTCCCGGGCTCAAACAGGAAGACAATGAGAAGGGAAAACAGCAGTAGGAAGGTAACCAAGGAGAACTAGCATAACTGTCAGGGGAAATGCATCAGAATCAGCCAGTTACACAGGCAGCAGACCAACAGAGCCCAGGACACTACTATAAACTATGCAAACAACTTCCCCTCTGGTTTTTCCCACACTCTACACCACTAGTGTAAACAAGTGGGGAACTTTTAACACTCACAACAGCAAAATGATAGGGGCTGCAATAGCTATCATACAACAACTTGTGGAAGAGGCTGAGGGTGGTGAGGATGTGAATGCTTTCGACCAACCCACAGTGAGGAGATGGAGAAGAGTGTACAGACCCAGGGTAGCCTACCAGGGGCTACATGAGCTGGAGATAGTGGAGCGCTATAGGGTAGACAAGGACTTCCTACAGCAAATTGTTGAGGTGTGCCAGCCACGCCTCACACACAGAACTAACAGAGGGGAACCCATCCCAGTGGATACCAAGGTATGTGTAGGCCTACGAATACTAGCTACAGGTACCTTCCAAAGGCCAGCTGGGGATATGATGGGGATTTCACAGGCATCAGCATCCAGGGTACTCCACCAGTTCCTGGATGCCATATCGGCACATGTCGGTGAGCATGTATATTTCCCCAACACCCGTGAGGCGTTGACCAGCAATATGCAACTGTTCCACCAAATAGCAGAATACCCTGAGGTAGTGGTTGCTATAGACTGCACACACATATGCATCAAAGCACCACCCGGTGAGCAGGGTAGGGTCTACATCAACTGCAAGGGCTTCCGTCCATCAACTGCCAGGTCATGTGCAATACCCAGGGCATAATAATGAATGTGTGTGCTGGCTACCCTGGAAGCTATCATGATTCCCACATCTGGCATCTGAAGCAGCTGTACCAGAGATTTGCCAATGGGGACATCCCTAACGGTCACCTAGTGGGGGATGCTGGATATGCACTGGAGCCGTGACTGATGACACCCATGAGAAATGCACACACTCCAGAACAAGAACTCCATAATAAGGCACACTCACAAACAGAATTATAGTAGAGCATGTGTTTGGGATGCTCAAGTTATGGTTTTGATGCCTGGACACATCAGGTGGAGCCTTGCAGTACTCACCAGCTACATGTACCCAAATTTTCCTTGTATGTGTCATGCTACACAATATGATCCTGCAGAAACAGCTGCAGCAGGAACAGCATGGGGCAGTGCCACACAGCCCCCCACCATTGCCAAGGCCTGCATAGGCACAGAGTGACTTGGAGTAGGAACAACCTGAGCCTGCCCCAGTAGGTAGAAGGAGGTGTGCCCAGTATGCCCTGGCCTTGGCAAAGAGGCAACGCATAGAACATACACTGACACAGGAGGGACCCAGGGAATAACACCTCTCTCTGACTCTCACATACAGTAAATGGGATGCCAAACATTACACTACCTGTGCTTAACCATGTGTAGGGAGTGTACTATGTGGATCCAACATAGGCAGCCCTGCAGCACCACCATCAATGCTGGGACACCCACAAGGTAAGTGACTCACACATGCCAGTCAGGAGGGTTCACATACCCAAAAACAGTCACAGCAAGCAGGACAGGTGTAGACAAACACAAAAAAGGCTGTGCTATGGCTTCTGAATGAGGTCTATGGGTAACCCCCCCTCCAGGCCTACACAGACAGACTACAGCAGGTCAGGCAATGGAATGTCAGTTCTGAAGGGTAGGAAGTCAGAAACTAATATGTAGGTAATTAAAAGCTAATATCTGTAGTACACTGGTATGCCTCTAGTCAGCATGATAGGTACGACTACAGAATGAAATGGAGTACCCGACATACCAGTACAATTCTAGCAAATGTGTACAAGTGTCAGGTGTGCCCCCCCCATCCTACGCAGAAATGTAGTCATAGTCAGGTGTGCCCCATCCAATCTTGTGTAGAAATGTAGAAATAGTCAGGTGTGCCCCTCTATCCTACATAGAAATGTAGTAACAGTTAGGTGTGCCCCCCCAGTCCCGTGTAGAAATGTAGAAATAGTCAGGTGTGCCCCCCCATCCTCATCCTATGGAGAAATATAGTAACAGACAGATGTGCCCCCTCAATCCTGTGTAGAAATGTAGACATAGTCAGGTGTGCCCCCCCATCCTATGCAGAAATGTAGTAACAGTCAATGCCAAATGATTGATGGATACCCTGCAGAGACAGCATGCTACCTGTAGGTGTACAACACAAAGGTCAGCACTTTACTGCAAACTACCTGGACTCGATCCACACATTCAATACCGATGGGTATACTGGGCATGCCCACAAACTTAGAGAAATGAAAACAATGTTAGTCAACAACATACTGAAAGGTCATACTGGGCATGCTCACACACTTAAACACATGAAGGCCATGTCTGCAAACACCAGTAGACCAGACATATCTGGCAGCCGCAGATGTTAGTGCAGACACAGTTGATAGGAATACAGGCATATATGTAAAGACAACACACTATAATAAGCCAAATGTAGATGTACATAGATGTACATAGATGTGTGGAAGAGGGTGACTGTGACAAGGAGCAATCCAGGCCTGTCCCACCCAGCACACAGCCAAAGGGCCACAACCATATGAGGGTCAGATGTCCCTCACTGCAGATACTAGCCACCAATATCTGTCTGCATTACAGAGTATGTGCTGCATGTGCCAGCTGTGCAACATGACTGTACAAGGAAGTAGTCATCTAGTGGGCTCTATACACATACCTGTGAAATATGATCCAGGTTGTGCCCGCATGTGGCGCATCAACACCTAGATGAATGGGTTATGGCCTATGCACACACACGCTGCCCTCCCCACAGCCCCACTATCACAAGCATGCTGAGGTCATCCACTGTAAAATACACCTTTGGGAGAGTTTTAGCCCAGTAATCTCCATGGCACATCCCATAACTGTGTACTGTTGTAGTGTGATAAACTAGTTAGGTAGGAGTTCTAACCCCCACCTTGGCAACTGTGTGTGTTTGTCTGTTTGTGTAGGGAGTAATACTTTTTAGGGTGGTCACACTCTCTACAACTGAAATGCTCCACTTTGGTAAGGCTGCTGATGTCATCCACCTAGAAATACACCTCTGGGAAGATTGTAGCCCAGTAATCACTGTGGCACATCCCATAACTGTGTACTGCTGTAGTGTGATAAACTAGTTAGGTAGGAGTTCTAACCCCCACCTTGGCAACTGTGTGTGTTTGTCTGTTTGTGTAGAGAGCAATGCTTTTTAGGGTGATCACACTCCCTACAATTGAAATGCTCTACTTTGGTAAGGCTGCTGATGTCATCCACCTACAAATACACCTCTGGGAAGGTTATAGCCTGGTAATCTCCATGGTGCAACCCCTAACTGTGCATGCTGTAGTGTAATAAACTACTTAGGTAGGAGTTCTAACCCCAGCCTTGGCAACTGTGTGTGCCTGTCTGTGTAGAGAACAATGCTTTTTAAGGTGGTCACACTCCCTACAATTGAAATGCTCTACTTTGGTAAGGCTGCTGATGTCATCCACCTAGAAATACACCTCTGGGAAGGTTGTAGCCCAGTAATCCCTGTAGCGTGTGCCATAATTGTGTCCTGCTGTAGTGTGATAAACTAATTAGGTTGGAGTCCTAACCTCACCCTTGGCAAATGTGTGTGTGTCAGTCTGTCCCTGTCTGTGCAGAAAGCAATGCTTTTTAGGGTAGTCACACCCCCTACAATTTAAATGTACTACTTTGGGAAGGCTGCTGATGTCATCCACCTAGAAATACACCTCTGGAAAGGTTGTAGCCCAATAATTCCCATTGTGCATCCTAGAAATGTGTACTGCTGTAATACAATAAATTAGGTAGGTGTTCTAATCCCAGACTTGGCAAGTGTGTGTGTGTGTGTGTGTGTGTGTGTGTGTGTGTGTGTGTGTGTGTGTGTGTGTCTGTCCCTGACTGTGTAGAGAGCAATACTTTTTAGGGTAGTCACACTCCATACAATTCGTATGCTCTACTTTGGCAAGGCTGCTGATGTCATCCACCTAGAAATAAACTTCTGGAAGGGTGTAGCCCAGTAATCTCTGTAGTGTGTGCCATGACTGCATACTGCTGTAGTGTGATATAGACCTCTGTTAGGGGTTCTATACCCACACATGTTGGTTGTGGATGTTTTTTGTGTATTTCAATGTCTGTGTAGGGAGCAACGCATTTTAGCCTAGTCACACTCAGTACATTTCAAATGCCCTACATTGTCAATCTTGCTGATGTCATTCATTGTGAAATGCACCTTTGGGGAAGTAGTTCTCCAGTAATCCCTGTGGTGCATCCTATAACAGCTCCATGCTGTGGTGCAATATAGACCTCTGTTAGGGGTTCTGTACCTACACATGTCAGTTGTGGATGTTTTTTGTGTGTGTGCTTCAATGTCTATGTAGGGAGCAATGCATTTTAGGCTAGCCACACTCACTACAATTCAAATGCCCTACATTGGCAATCCTGCTGATGTCATTCATTGTGAAATACACCTTTGGAGAAGGAGTTCTCCAGTAATCCCCGTGGTGCATCCTATAACAGCTCCATGCTGCGGTGTGATATAGACCTGTTAGGGGTTCTATACCCACACATGTAGGTTGTGGATGGTTTGTGTGTGTGTGTCACTGTCTGTGTAAGGAGCAATGCATTTTAGCTTAGCCACACTCACTACAATTTGAATGTCCTACTTTGGCAATCCTGCTGATGTCATCCAATGTGATATACACCTTTGGTGAAAAAGTTCTCCTGTAATATCCATGGCATGTACTATAACTGTGTAGTGCTTAGTGTAATAAACTAGTTAGGTAGGGGTTCTACTACCAGACATGACAGGTTTGTGTTTGTAACGTGTATCCTGTGCGGAGGTGGGTGTGAGTGTGTGACACCTGGGCCCAATGTGACGTGGGTTTTGCAAATTCCTTATATGGCTATATATATCACAATGTCCACCATACACGGATAACAGATGTGAAATAGCTGAGAGGCTGGGCTGCAAATCCATACCCATACATGTGACATCAAGGCCAGGCAATCACAGTTAGCAACCCCAGTATTACCCAGAGCACACTCTCAACTGATGTCTTATACACACACACACATACACACACACACACACACACACACACACACACACACACACACACACACACACACACACACACACACACACGCACACACACACACACACACACACACATGCCAAGGCAACAGCCAGTATGTGTGTAGTACACTGCATATTGGCCACTGATAGTAACTATGGAGTAATTGCAGTGGCCTACAGAGGGCATGGCACCCTGTCCATCTGTCCAATAGGCACATACATGCAGACAGTGCACTTTCCCCATGTTCCCCAATGGACACCTGCAACACCTCTGGTGCCATCACATGTGACCTACAAAAGACATACCATGCCTGAAAACATGCCCTGTATGGACAGATGCCACTGACACCAGGGAATGCCATTAGCATGCTATCACTGTAGGTACAGGGTTAACCTGCTGTCCATTAATTATTATTACCAGTTCCTGCCACAGGTGGCAAAGACTGGCACATCTGATGATTATCTTTGTTCAAAACATGGGCTAGACACCCCAGGTAGAGTTCCACATTTCACTGTACATGCATGTGAGAGGTGTGCACATCCCAGACACCATCCATGTCATGGACTAAAGAACACATACGTGGCAAGCGATGCACAGAATTGGCCACACACAATAGTCACCCAGGTGACTGGACGGTGGATACAGTACCCACCTGTGTGGGAAAATTCAGAAACCACAACTCTGAGTCACAATGCAGACCATTGTCATGTGGCCTGATGCTAAAGTGTATACCCATCACCTAGCCTTGTATAGCCATCTGGCACAGGTGACCACCACATACTCATGCAGAAATGCACCCTTGCATGTCAGTACTGGCACCCTGTGTGTCTGTGTGTGTGTTGTATGATGCTTATGATCACATCCACACTCACTACAACCCCCAGTGGAATACTGAAGCATGCTGTCTGATGTCAGACATCTCCCCATATCCTTTGCCCATATAACCTCCGTATGACCCATGTGGTGCATGCGATACCTGCACAGTAATGTGTTGTGGCAATCTCATTAGTGATGAGCTGTATCCCTGGCCTTGTCAAGTTTGTCAATGTGTGTGCGTCCCTGTAAGAGTGTGGCTGTGTTGAAGCTGGCACCTGTTCCTGTGGACAGGCACGTGTACTTCACCTACCATATAGCTACCATATCCCTGATGCAGATGTAACTCACCATCACATATATGTTCTGAGGACTACAAAACAGGTAACCTATGTGGTGCATCCAATAACTGCATAGGACTATGATAGCACTACATAGTCGTCAGGGGTTTGATACCCTGTGGTGGTAGGTGAGTGACACTAACATGCTTAAGTTTTACTCTCTCACCCCTTCCAGACTTGTCTTTGCCTCTGTCTGCCTCTCTCACTCTCTCACTTGTGGATGTGGAGACCTACACATGCTTTGCTTAGCAGCAGCATGTGCATTTTAAGTGATGCTCATGATCAGCTGATGGCTTCTGCATGAATTGCAGTCCTACTCTAGCTGATTGCATGTGGAACACCTGTGGTAACATTCCCATAGCCAATTGCATGTAAATACACTCCACTATCTAGGAACACCATGCTGTTGTTGGGCCTTTCCACTCACTGTGAGCAGGAACTCGATCTGTTGTTTGGCAAGCAGCATCTCAGATGGATTAGGGATTTACCTCTGACAACATACACTGTGGAAACAGGCCAACACACAGGAGGGGGATGTGCCTGACCTGACTACAGACTGTAAGTGCTGTTATACTGCATTCAGAGTAATGTTGGTTTAACAGGGTGTGTGTGTGGATATGGCTGTCCTACATGTATTAATACTTGTCATGTCAGTTCTATGTTTATGAGGACTTCCCAACTGTAGGGACATCTGCAGACTGGGCAGTGTGTGGTGCCTTTGGTTTCATGTGTTACCCACAGAGCATATATCTGTGAACTGCAGAAGGTAGTGTGAGGATTTCAGTCTGTTGATGGTGAAAGTAGCTGTGACAGTTATTGACTTCATATCTCTCATAGGACATATGTTGCGACAAACCCTGTTACAACAGTAAATGTAAGATGTTATCACAGTAACATGTCAATATTGGCCCTGTGTATGTGCTTCCAGCCATAACTCTGTCAACCTTGGTACATATGTCATGCATTAAGAGGTGCATATGTGCTGTACACTATAATTAGTGTCATCATATCTGATAACAAGCCAGTGAGATATCAGACTGCTACACATGTTATGTGCAGTAGGGGTTATATTTGATGCCATAACCTGGACATTCTGTGGTTGTTTGTACAGTACTGAGGTCTGGGTACTTATGGTAAATGTTGACAATGTATGTATTGTCAATATGTACTTTGGCCTACGTACAGACTGTAGTAGATGTCATCGTTCTAGGTCCTGTCCTATCTGATGTTATATGCTGCTCCACTGTATGTTACCGTATTGGCTTACATGATTGTAGAGCCATACACACACATGTCCCATACCACAGACAGGCATCAGACCACACTGTGTAGCAGCCCAGTATATGTAGGGTTAGTCTGTGAGTGTCACATATGAGGATGGTGTTGAACAGATAGTCCATATACTGTAATATTATGCTAGCTTACCATATGTGGCTGTGGCTGTGGCTGTGTTCACATTGATTGTGGTTATGCACTTCCACACAGAAGTATCTTACCTTGTGCTGTGACATGCGTGTAGAGCCTGCTATATATGCAGGTACATGTGCATCCCCCCATAGGAGATGTAGGCCAGTGTTGAGCCAGTTTGCCTGTAGCCTGCACAGTGCTTTGTTACATGCCTAGCAGCTTAGTGTACTTACCCAGTGAGATGTCATGTGCAGATACTTGCCAGATGTACTGCTGCTGGGCCTCCCTTAACAGTCATATATGTCAGATGGAGTGGTGGGATGCTGTACAGATGTATGTCAATATCTAGTGGGTAGTATGTGGCCATGCCACCTCTGTACCAGCAGTTATTATGTGTCAGGACAGACAGGGGTTTGTGAATGCATAACCTATGGGGGTGGATGTATACCAGTCATTATGTGTTATACCCATCTACATGGCTGTTAACATCCATATTGTTAGGCTTGGTCCACATGCTCTGCACTAAGGGTTTCTGTGTATACCTCTGGACTGTACAGAGTGTGTCAGAATGTCCTCATCTATTGGCCAATATCTCTGCTGTAGTCCACAGGAGCATTACATGCTTGCAGCGATACTGTACTATGATGTCCTTAGGGTGTCTGTCAGTAGCCAATAGTGCACATGTGAAAAGCAGATGTGACCTCCCACACACACCATGTCTGTGAAGACAATCCCTATTACAGTAGCAATAGTCTACTAATATACCTGCTATACATAGGGACTATAGGGGCTGAGGTAGGGCTACACCCCATGTTCAGGACATATGGTGAATATATATGTACATATGATTATCCAAATATCTATACTGATAATTACACATGTACATATCGGCATATATAGATGGGTGTATATATGTACATAGATATGCATATACACACCCAGATATATACATATACAGAGCATTATATGTCTACACATATACAGATAGCAATACATATGCACATATACGTATACTACGCTGCCCTTACTGCCAGCAGTCCACTGCTGTTGTATCCCCCACACATAAAGTGGGGCTGGGGCCATATATGTGTGGGCTTCACCTACACAATACATGTGTGCCCGTATGCATTCCCTAGGCCAGTGTATGTAACAGTGGTATATGGCCCTGTATTATTGAGTCTAGGGGGAGATGCACCATACAAAACCTAGGCTGTTACAAAATGTGGGGTATCAGGGGTGGGCTGCCTTAAGGTATCTGGATGTACAGTACCATACATTTCATCTAGCTGAGACTCGAACCGGACAGCGTCTTACTGTGAGGCGACAATGCTACCGCAGCATCACTACCGCGGGTCAAGATACTTATGCAGTATGCGTACACAATATGGAACAGCCACTATGCCTAAAGTTAACACCCTAACAGGTGGACACTGGATGAGCCACCCATACAAATGACATTCGTTGCCTGCAACATATACCCACAGAGGTCATAGGATAAAACACCACACACAGGTTTGCAGAAATAGAATACCTTTATTTGTGTACTATTACAGATGTATATGCCACGTCATATAGCTGTTCAGACACTGACATCCATATAAACAGAGTAATGGAACTGTGAAACAGTTATACTAATACAGTAGTCTGGAAAGGTCCACAACTGTTGCTGTCCAGGCTAAGCCCTTCAAATTGTACAATAGTAAAGACAGACTGGGCCACAGGATACCACAAAATCAGCAGTAAGTGATGCAGGTGTACAGTCCACACTATGTACACAATCAGTAGGTGGTACAGACTTCATTTGGCCAAATGGAATGTAGCTGTTACATAACAAGGCATAACTGACACCATCACAGGCACACTGGCAAACAAAACAGTCTGTATGGCAGGAAGCATAGGCCTGCAGTAACTCACTTTATGTAAGAATGTCAAGATAGGTGAAATGTATCTTCTGAGTGGAGACATGCGTGAATGGGTGTACCTTCATTGAAGGTTGTGCATCAGGGCTGGTAACTCGGCACGTAAAAATCAACTGCCAATAATTAGCGAACCGGAGTTCCGCTGTGGTGACCCCTAACCGGAAAAAAACGAAAGACACAAACGAACTACATAAGTATCTTACTGTACTTATCTCTGTGTGTGTATATGTGAAGTCACATGTATATCTATATATATATATGTATCTATATTTGTATATATATATATATATATATATATATATATGTATGTATATATATATATATATATATATATATATATATATATATACATATATATATATCTATATCTATATATATATATATATATATATATATATATATATATATATATATATGTATATCTATATATATATATATATATATATATATATATATATATATATATATATATATATATATATACATATACATATATAAATATATATATGGGTTCACTATATAATTTTGAAATACTGAAATCACGAATTTCAGTATTTCGAAATTATAATTCCGAAGCAGCAGAAGCGGGAAATTCAAAGTCTCGAAGTATAGAGACTTTGAATTAGTGCTTCTGCTGTTTTGGAGAGTGAGTGCTGTGGTGTTTGTTTGTGTATGTGTGTCTGTTGTTTGGGATGTAAGTGTGTTAGTGTATGTGCGAGGGAGTGTAAAATGTGTGTGTGTGTGACTTGCGCTTGTGTGGCTCGTTATGCGATCTCGGAGTTAGAATACATAAGAAGGGGGGTGTGGGGGGTGCAGGGTGGCTTGCCCCCTTGCATATACATAGTTTAAGTTAGTGTGTGTGTGGTTGTGAGGGGATGTTATGTGTATGTGTAGTGTAGGCGCATGTTTGAATTTCGCATTTTTTTTTTATTTTCGGGATCCCAGGTTCTCGGTATTATAATTTTGAAATACTGAAATTCGTGATTTTAGTATTTTGAAATTATATAGTGAACCCATATATATATATATATATATATATATAAATATAATCTATATATATATATATATATATATATATATATATATATATATGTATACACACACACACACACACACATATATATATATATATATATGTATATATATATATATATATATATATATATATATATATATACAAATATGTGTGTGTGTTAATCCAAAAAGAAACTTGAAACACTCAGTAATAAACCACCATCCAAAAGCCACACTCGGACAATGAGATTAGTGCTTTCATTCACTTTTTATTAACGTGAACTTCTTCAGAAACATTACATCTGCCCTACCCCTTCCTTTTATAATAAACTGTCTACCTTAACCAGGAAATGACATCAAATACCAATGAATTCAAAAATATATGTAAATATAAAACATCTTTAAAATATTGCTTAAAAAATATGTATATATATATATATATATATATATATATATATATATATATATATGTGCATTTGCACATCAATGAAATGACTGATGATACATTAATAACTTCTAAAGTTTATCTATGTGTTAAAAAACATTTTAAATTTATAACTTCATTTAAACTAGGTGCTATATCTGCACCTAGCAATAATTGCCAAAATGTTAATATCACCTATTTTGAAATTTGAAATAAATGCTGCTGAATGCTCCTCTTATAGACCAATATCTCTTTTCAATGTTGATTATAAACTGTTCATGACAATTCTTGCAGATAAAATTAAGCAGTTGATCCTTTATTAATAGATGAAGATCAAAGAGGTTTTATTAAGAAGTGCTACATTTATGACATTAAAAGAATACTTTCTCTGATTATGTAAATTTTACAAAGAGGAGCATGACCCTAGTGGTTCTAGACATAAATAATGTCTTCATCTCAGTTGGTTGGAACTATTCTTTGCTAGCGTTAGAAAAATATGTTTTTTTCTCTTAAGCTTATTCAGTTAATTAAATCACTTTATGAAAAATCTTCAGCATATGTCAATATTGGGTCATGTCTCTCTACTTCTATATCAATTACTAGAGGCACAAAGCAAGAATACTCTTCATCTCCTCTGTTGTTTGCTTTAGTTATAGAGCCCTTTCATGCTATATTGGAAAGAATTTAAGCATTAAAGGTTTAAAGACTGAATATAACCTAGAAATGAAGGTTCAGCTCTTTGTTGATAATGACTTGCTTACTCTAAATGACAATGTTTGCTCATTAAATGATTTAATGAAGTCAATTAAGCACTTTCAGTTGAGTCTATCTCTGGACCTAAATTCAATGGAAACAAAACAAAATTATTATTGAACTCTGACAAAATGAATTTGAATAATAAATTCTCTCAGTATATCTTGTTTCTGATAATACAATTAAATATTTAGGGGTTTTATTAACAAAAGATACAACTGAGATACTACCTCTTAACTATAATAATATTTTAAATCCTATAAAATGTCTCATACAAAATGGAAAAAAGTTATTCTTTACAGTGGAGGACAGATTATACATAAATAAATGATTATCTTTCTGAAATTATTATATTCTATGCAAGCATTTTCTATTCCTCCTTCCAAACAATATATAAAACAGTTTAACAAGTTGATATTAAACTTTCTGTGGTTTAATAGTAGATCCGGAATAGCTATTAATCATCACGTGAATGACTGGGAACCAGGGGATATAAATCTACCTGATATAGAGATTTATGCTTTGTCATCTGCTATAAAGACCTTATCTTTGTGGTAGAACACCTCTTATACAGCCAGATGGAAACACATCCACGAAAACATTTGGTTGCAATCAAGCCACTCAGTGTCACAGCAATATACGGATTTGATATCCAATAATTTCTTCAGGATAGTGAGAAAATACACAGACTTTGATAAAAAGAAACATATAAGTTCTAAATTTATAGCTGAAACATTAAACTTTTCAATCCAGTTATTAAGTTGTGGTCTTTTTTGTTAAATCCCATTGCCTGTACTAAGGATTGTAGCTATATATTTGATGTTGCCACAATTAAAACTTTCAAGGAAAAGGAACTACATTTTTGGGATCATTTGTTACATACTGGTAAACTTCTAATAATGGAATAAGTTATGCTTATGTTTGAACTAGATAGTAGTATGTGGTTACCAATGCAGTATCTAAAGAAATATATTATACATAAATTAGAATTAATAAGTCCAACCATTAGACAAAAGGTCCCTAAATTTATTGAATTTATTGTTTATTTAAGAAATCATGCTGTTTGTAGAAAATGTTACTTGTCTAAAATGTATAAAATAGTTAAACACACAAAAGCATATTATAAATAGAATGTTTGGGATTACTACAAATTAATTAATGATAGAGCTCCTGAGGAAAATGAAAAAAAGATGGATGCGTGTTTGTCCTAAGTGTACATCCTTGTCAACCTAATGGAAGTTATTTTCATGGAAATTTCTTCATAGGTCTTTTTTGACACCTCATATGTTAGGATTAATGTTTAAACAAGAATGGATTGTTGGAGGTGTAAAGCAAAATTGAAGGCAAACTGGCAACACATGGTTTTTGATTGTCAAATGCTTAAAGCATTTCAGGACAAAGTGAACTACTTTTTACAAACAGTTTTTAATGATGTTTCAGTTGTCAAAGTCATTAATTCTGTTTAATGCTCCTATTCCACAATATTTACCCAGAGCAAAGTATTCACTTCTTTGGAATCTTTTTGCTATTTCACGCAAGACAGTTACAACCAACTGGAAGAGTGAAACATCTCCAACTTTTAAGGACTTCAGACGTATTGTGTTGACTGTATCAAAGATGGAGTTAAAAAAAACTATCAGGAAAAGAACAGAAAGGATTATTATTATATCTCTTGGCAAAAGGCGGTAGAAATATTGGGCAAGAATGACTGATCTGCTGTATGATTTCATATTATACTTTGAAGACTTCTTTTTATGTGTTTTATTTTTACTCTTTGTTCTCTTTAACTTAGGCACCTATGTAAAGTTTGTATTATTGGTTTGTTATTTTTTTATATTGTTATATGTATTGTTAACCAATAAGATCGGTTTAATTTCCTATCTAATAGTAATTCACATTCATGTTTTATGGAACCTGTGGAACCTAGTTGAACTTTCCTGGTCAACAAATGTTAAATAAAAATAAATAAATGAAAATTCAATAAAATCTTTTCGGTAAAAAAAAAAGAAAGCTAACCTTTTATAATTGCATGATGAAATCACAAAATTCTCACCTGCTACACAGCCACCATTGTCAGGGATCTTTATATTAATTTAGATAGATGCATGGATAAGACTGTCTCTGGCAAATACAGTAACAAACCTCCCTGGTGGTCGGTAACTATAACTAAGCTTTGCAACATAAGGAAGAAACTACTTAGACTGTCTTTTCAGACTATAAACCCATCATCACAAAGATGATATAAATCGACTTACAAGAAACTGAAAACAGCTGTTAAGACCAACAAAGCCTCCCATGAATGTAGGCTAACTTCTGTGCCTAATGATAATTGTAAGCCCTTCTTCAGATATGTTAGAAAAATAAGGAATAATTAACATCATTGCTCAGAGCTTATGTATAAAGGCACCTTCTATTCAAATCCTAAGAGCATCACCAACATATGTGTCTAACGACTGTGCTGCAAATTTCTCCACCAAAACTATCATTCCCATCTCAAACATACCTGAGTCACTGTCTCTAAAGAACTTATTCTTAATGTGCTCTCCAAGACCACAAGTACTTCTTCAGTGGGTCTTGGCAACATACCATTTTGTCTTATAAACAGTATCAAGCAATCCCTAGCTGATGGTTGAGCCTCTGCTTAGGATGTTCACCTATGCCTTGTCACTGGCTATGTTGCCAAACAATGTTACACTGTTGTGTTGATGTCCCTTAATAAAGGTGACTCCACCACTGATGCAAGCAAGTATAGACCCATTAGTCTTACTAGTCTTAACTGCAAGGCCATGGAATGCATCATCATTGATATCATAAGCCAGAACATTAAGAATTTAATCTGGCCCAAAGTTCAACAATTGCAGTTTGTTAAGGGCAGCTAATGCCTCCTCAGTCTTGTGAACCTCTTTAAGTAGGTCAGGCAGGCCATGGACAATGGTCATATTTTTCATGCAGCCTACCTGGATTTAGCAAAAGCGTTTGCTCTCATACCCCATGATGGGATTGTAAACAAGAATACAGCCTTAAACATAGATCCTTATGTGGTAAGATGGCTTTCAAATGGACTCATGGACTGAAAACATGCTGTCAGGGTCAGTGATGCCCCCACAATTAAGGCAAAGAGAACCTGTGGCATCCTATAGAGGTCCATTCTTGGGCCCCTCCTTTTAGGCATTTATTTCCCTGATGCCATCACTGACAATAAGGATCTCTGTCTGAGTAAGTTTGCCAGCAATTGCAAGTCAAGTGTAGTTGTCAAATCAACAAGTGATAAAAATTCCTTTGAAATGTAACTGACGTGCTTTAACACCTGGTGCACTGAAAGAGGACTCAAACTAAACAATAAACACTAAAAAATGCAGTATCCCCTCCTTCAGAAAACAACAAGTTGCTACTACCTGCTATGTCAATGATACTCCATTTTCTTTAATGAGTCTGTCATCAGAGACGTGGGCACCTGTGTATTTGACTTCTTCTGTTTGATCACCATGAAATGATCATAGATTGCAAGTCCTTCTGTAAGTCATTACTAACCACCAAGGGCATCTCTTCAAAACCAAAGAAGTTATTGCTACACCGTACTCTGCCCCACATAGACCCATTTCAGAATGTAAAGCACCCTTTGGTATATATCTCACTAGACATTTCAAAAAACTCGAAAGACTCAGAGGTTTCTAACAAAAAGAGACTCAGGCTTCAAAAATTGCAGATATCAGGAAAGGCCGTAATTACTCTCCCTGTACTTCCTAAACTCAGTGTCATATAGATCCTTGAAGGGAGATAATGTGCCTTCCTTTCTGTGCCCTTAACCATCCCATTATCTGATACATTCTTTTTCATGATGAGTTAAATAGTGCTGCCAACAAGAGAACAAGACATTTCACTCAACTTTAGGTAATGAAGAAAACTAAATAGAGAGATAAGTTCATCACCCAACACCTCCCCATGATCTGTAATGGAGTCACCTTCCATGTCAAACAGTGTGATTCCCTATCAGCCTTCAAACATAGCTTAGACAATGGGATGGTATGCTAAAATATACTCTGAGACTTAAAGGCCTTGTCTTAATTGCAAAGGTTTTAGATCCTGTGTGTTGTTATTGGCAAGTCTTCTAATAGCTTTGCATTTCCTATGATTCTTACACATTTTGTTGGAATACTTCGCAAGCTTTTCTCTCAAAAGCTTCTACTGAAAATGGGGTTCTACTCAGTTAGATTATCCTGGTCAACAACTGTAAATAAAAAAATACATAATCAAACAAACAAATAAATAAATTGCAAAGTACTGCAAGAATTTTCAAGTGAATCTACTTATCGGTATATATCAATAGACATCTTATGGTTCTTGTGATTGCTTGCCTGATATTGTTCCTAAGTTTGACTGAGAATTTATATAAAAGTGAGTCACCTGGAGAGACCAAACAGTTCATAGTTAAACCAAAGGATTTAACTGCATGTCTTTGTTCTAAATGTGAAAAGCTGGGCCATATTGCTAAATTATCTCACAGCGATGTAAAGCTTGATGTAACTGCCAGACCTTTTGAAAAATACATGTATGATGCAAAACTTATGAAATGGTACATGACGTCTGCAAGAATGCATTAAACTGCATTCTTCTGCTGTGCAGTTTCTAAAGTATAGCCTGGAACACATTGTAGAGACTATTAGACTCATGCAGTGGGGTCAACCTTATAAAGGCAATAGATCTGTAAGAAAAAAGACTGACACAAAAGGGTATGGAAGAGATATGTATCAGTGGGGACAAAAAAGAATACCGTATTGCCCAGGCTGAGATCCAGACTGAGTTTGAGAAACTACCCTGTCCTGTTTTACTCATGACATTATTATTAGAATAGAGTTCCTTCAGTTTAAAAACCTGAGGAGGCAGTGAGAAGGGGCAATATTTTTGGTCAACAGTGTCCCCACCATAAGGGAGGAGACCCACATGATGAATGGCGCATATCACTGCTGCCTCTGAAAGAAGGGAGAGGGGATTATGCACAGCTGTGAACATTAAGAAATTGGGGATTTAAAATGACCCAGGAATATTATTGAAGAGCACTAAGTAAAAAAAGGACATGTTTGAGCATACATAAAGAGGAAGACCGAGTCTATAACAGCCTCAGAGATAAAGCAGTGAATAAGGTAAGAACTGAGACTGGAATAAGAATAGAGGCCCATGGGGAAAGGGAAGAAACTGACAAGCAGAACTACAGAAAACGAAATATGCACTAGCTCTGAAAGGGCTTTGACTCAGAGTTCAAATGAAGAAAAATCCAAGGGGAAAATAAAAAGTAGGGAGATGAAAGCCAATTCTGAAGAACCATGGCATGAATGCCTCAAAGAAAGTAAGAAAGATGAACACCAGATCTCAGACACAAAATGTTATGGGTCCTCTAAGAAACATGGAGAAACTGATGCTCATATTACGTATTGATGCAAACTACCTTCCATGGGAGTAAGAATGGACCCTGAATCTCCCTGTAGTAGTAGAGAAAAAAGCAGAAACTTCCAGCCATGTTCTTGGTTTTAATGAGTGCAACTAGTACATACCCTTGAATTATAGATGGTGGGGTTATGTTTGAGGGTATTTTTGGGAGGATGCTTGGGAGAAAGAGGGAGGTAAAACTGGAACTAAATTTATCCACTAACAGGTTCAGTACTTTGCCAGGCTCAGTCAATGTGGCGCCCTTTTGCACCAGCTCAGCACACTGCGTGGTGCCCTTGAGGTTTCTGACATAGCTATAGAAGGCCTTATGATTATCTTTCACCTGGGAGGCTATCTTAACCTCAAAGTTGGCTTTGCTTGACTTAATTAGCCCTCTTTGTTTCCTATTTACTTTGATGAGAGAGTTTTTATCTTTATAGAAATTAACCTTCCTGATTTTTTCCATAATTTTGTTTCCTTTTGTTGTATATCTTGTTTAATTTGGGATGCCACCAGGGTGGTTTGTTTGTGGGGCTAGTTTTGGGCTTACTTCTGGTAAGTGCAGCAACATCTATGCAGCCATTGACATGGTTGTACAGAGTATCTGAGAGCAATTCAGCATTGGCTGCTGTGTACTCTGAATATAGAGGGGCATTGAATTTTGACACTTAATAACATGTGATTTTCCTTGGAATAGTTCCTAAGTATTACTGTCTTTAATGAGATCATGGAGTTAATTTTGATTTTAAAGGAGACAGCCTTATGATCAGACTTTACCAGAGAAGACAAAACTTTGGGGGGGGGGGTGCAGTGTTCTCCCATATTGTAAACACGAGGTCCAGTATGTTGGAACCTGTAGTTGGTGTATTCACTATTTGGTTAATGATGTTTCTATTTACAAAGTATAGGAATCACTGTGCCTATAGATTTGAGGCTGTATAGGGTTCCCTGCCTATAGAGGGTTAATTAAAGTCTCCCATGGGTAGGGTGTTAGCTTGGATGGTAAGTATCTCCAGTAGGTCTAAGTATGCATTGTGAGCTTTTTGGGACATGGGTGGTGCCCTATAGCTGGTGGGGATATGGCACAGAATTTTGTCTATGGTAACATGCAAGTGTCTGGCACATCATCCTGTTTGGTCACCTTAGAGGTATGGTAGTTATTGATGTATATTGAGACATCTCCACCTTTAGCCGTTGTCTGTGAAGCTACTAGTTTAAAAGTGTGGAAAGCACTGAAACCTTGCTCTGCCACAGTACTGTCAGCCTCTTTAAACCATGTTTTGGTAATTGCACAGATGTTTATATTCTCGGGTGTGAGGAGGGCTTGGAGAGAGTGTAGTTTTTCATTTAGGCCCCTGGCATTAAGCAGTAACACCTTGAGGTTCGTTTGAGTTGATTTTGCTATGTTGGTATGTTTGTCAATTAGGCATTGTCTAAAAAAGGCACTATGGGGTGGATAAGGTTTTAGACAATATTCAAAAGCCTAAAGGGGAAAGGTGCAGACCATCCCTGACAAAGCAATGTGGTCTGCTGAACATGCCCATCTGGCAAATATTGGATCCCCTTACAATGACACAAGAAAGACAGCCAGTTATTGAAATTGATCATTTTTTTCTCATTTTGTGGCATCATCCTTTTTGTTGATAATGTTTCTCAAAGGTCATTGATGAGAATGAGAAGAACTTGGATCGCCTTCTGCCATGTTTTCTTTTTGCCATCTGAGAAGTACCACTGGCATTAACAGTCACTTTTAACTCCGTTATGGCAGACACCATAGATGATTGTTTGACATGTCTAAAGTCAAGTGCAAAGAGGGAAAAGACCATGTTTAAAAGTGCATTAGTTCACTGTATTAACCTGCAGAACAGACTTCGTGGTAATGCTTATAGTCTGAAAACATACAGAAAGGGCAAAATTTCCCCAAGAGAGACTATACAACAGATATGTTAAGAACAGAGACTTCCAGGTCAGGCACCAAGCATTAGATTTAGTCCTCCTGGCCAAAAATATTTTTTAGCAAATTAGAAGAGACACTTAGAGACCACTGAACAAATAAGTAATGTAAATTATAAAGTTAGACAAATAAGAAAGATATGCATGGAACATATATATCATGTGAAAATATTAAAGCCCTTTAGAGCAGCACATATAGCTGTGGTAAGTCTGGAAAACAAGGTAGGAGAATCTGATAATGAGAGAAGTTTATTGTCCATACATAAATTCAACTTATAAAACCCCCTGAAATAGGAGGTATGAGACATTTTATTACAAAAAAGGCATATTCTCAGAGCAGCCCAGTAAAACTAATTTGACTAAACATCATATAGAAACCTACTCTAGGGAGATAGTTTACCTTAAGCCTTACATGATCCCTGAATCCCAAAGGAAGGCAGTTTGAGAAGTACAAAATATGTTATAGTTAAGTGTTATTGATGAAAACTCTACTAGAAATTGTAAATAGCCTTGCAGTTTTGGTTCTAAAACCAGATGGAATCCTTAGATTTTGCATGAACTTCAGAAAACTCAACAGCATTTCTAGGCTTGACAGTTATCTTATGTCTAGGCTAGACAAACTGATAAAATGGCTAGGTATGGCTAGATTCCAAACTGCCTTGTATTTAATGGAATGCTAAGATTAAGAAGGGAGGCATATTCCTAATAGAAGAAGCTTAGGAAAAAATAAGTTTTCAAACCTGATGGGCTTTTTCAATACAAAGTTCTCCCATTTGACCTTCATGGAGCTCTGGACACATTTCAACAATGAATGGACAAGGTACTTAAATTGCACCCCCAGGCTAGTTGCCCAACACAATGCATCTGAAATTCTACAGGTGCAACTAACACTAGGTAAGACTGCAATCCAAATTGTAGCTTGCTACAGATCCCCCACCATGCCCCGAGATTCTCACTACACCTTTCTAAACATACTGGAAAGTACTAAGATACAACCAAACACCCTAATACGGGGTGACTTAACTACCCTGCCATAAACTGGGAAAACTACTCGGGTACCAACACCTTTGCCCAACGGTTCTTGGAATTTATAAATTCCAACACTCTGGATCAACTAAACCATAGTCCCATCACAGGCTCAAATACCCTAGACCTGGTCATTACCAACATGGGAAATTGATGCTCCACACCAGTGGTCATCCCCTCGTTGGTCAAGTCTGACCATAAGCTAATCACCCTTGATGCCCACATCCCACCCTCACCCTCCAGTAGGGAAACCTCCATAAAAAAACTTCTCCAAAGCCAACTTCATGCTACTCAAGTCAGAAGAGACAAACTTCATGACACCCATGCAGATGGGAACTGAAAGTTTGACTGCTGAATCCTACACAAAGGCACTGTATGAGCACATCCACTCATGCATGAATCATGCCATTCCACATAGAACCAAGACAGTCTCCTCCAAAAAAGGAACCCAATCTGGTAGTCCTCTGCCATAAACCAGCTATACAACAGAAGAAAGAAACTGTTGCAGAAAAAAGGAAAATCCCAGGATGTAAAAAACTCCCTTGCCAGCCTCAGTAAGAAGCTGAGATCCCTCATAAAATCCTCCAAAGCTAGTTATGAAAATAAAATTGCCAAAGATTCCAAGGACAACCACAAAGCATTCTATAGTTATGTCAAGAATATAAATGGCAATGCTCAGATCTGCTCTGAGCTACAACAGAATGACACTAAATATACTGATCCCAAGGATATTGCCAATATCCTGGCAGATCGATTCAGTGCCAACTTCACCCCCCTCTTGCCCCCTAAAAGGCCAATCTCAGTACCAAAAGACTGCCAAATTCCAGTAATCGCGGCCACACAGGTAAAAAATGCACTCTCCAAAGCTAAGAATACAGCATCCATGGGACCAGATGACATTCTGGGCTGTGTACTACATGAACTAGAAAATGAACTGGCACCTCAACTAAGTGTCATGTTTAATCATAGCCTCACCTCAGGCTTTGTGCCCAATGAGTGGCGCACAGCTACAGTTATCCCACTCCACAAGGGGGGGTGATCCACCTTGGATCACGGGAACTATTGTCCCATCAGTCTGATATGCCTGATCTGCAAAGCCATGGAATGCATTATCATAGAACTTATAAACAAAGACATTGACAACCTTCAAACACTGGACCCCACCCAGTTTGGTCTCATAAAGGGCCGATCTTGTCTCCTCAACCCAACTGACCTCTTCAAATCAATCACAGAGCCATGGACGAGGATAAGGCAGTCCACACAGCCTATCTGGACATCGCCAAGGCCTTCGACACCATCCTCCACTCTGGAATCATAGATAAACTTACTAAGCTGGGCATTAATCCCTAATTCACTCGATAGGTTGCCAACTGGCTTACTGACAGAACCCACACTGTAAAAGTAGCCGACTCAAAATCCATCTCCAGACAAGTGACAAGCGGAGTACCTCAGGGTTCAGTCCTGGGACTGCTCGTGTTTGGCATCTACTTCTCTGAAGTACAGGCCAGCACTAAAGGACTCAGGCTAACAAAGTTTGCAGATGACTGCAAACTGGGAGCCATTATTGAATCCCCAAATTATGTGGATATTCTACAAAAGGGCCCTACAGAAACAGATGCTTGGTGCCAGAGCCATGGGCTCAAGCTCAATGCCAATTAATGTATAGTTATCTCCTTGGGAAAAATCATGTACCCATGAATTACCACATAAGTGGCAGTACATTAAACACCAAAAGTGTGATAAGGGACTTGGGGACACAGGTGGACAGTGGTCTCACCTTCAATAACCACATAGCCACAACAGTCAGGAAATCCTTCTATGTGGCACACCTCATCACTAAGGGCTTTTCATCCAGAAAAAAGGAAGTCATTGTCCAACTGTACTCATCCCTCATTAGACCCATTATAGAGTACAATGGCCCATTTGGTATTTACCTCACAAGACATCTGCAACAACTGGAAAGGCCACAGAAATACCTCACTAAAATAATCACAGGCCTAAAGCAAATACCCTATGCTGACCATCTAAAAGAACTTCGGCTATACTCTGTCACATATCGCCTACTCAGAGGCAATCTCTGGTTAAGATACAAGGCCATGTCAAACCCAATGTTGTTGGACATACTACACTTGGTGAAATCCCAATCCCTCAAAGCCACATGCTCAAGGGATCTAAACCTGGTCATCACAATGAACAAAACATGCTGGAAGGATAGGTTCCTGACCCAGAGACTCCCCATACTCTGGAATAGACTGTCCATACATGTCAAGCTCAGCACCTCTGTGGCCCTTTTCAAAAGGAACTTTGACAATTGGATGGGAGATAGGAAATTCACCCCGGTGATCATGTCAGTCACCCTGCTAGACAGGGGACGAGGGAAGTAAATATTCTGGGAAGAAATAGCCAGGTAATTGTTATGGCTAGGCTTGTATAGGCCCTAGGACTGATAGCCTAGTACCAACCTATGAACCTATGAGTACAGTCCTTGGTTTCCTTGTTTTGTTAGCTGTTGAAAGTAGTATTATTATTATTTGGTTTTGAATAAACTGGGTGGCACAAAGCCTCTGAGTTTGATATTAAAATATTATCTATGAATGCATTTTTAATTTCATTTGTTTTTTACAGGTACATACAGTGGATATAAAAATTGTACACACCCCTGTTAAAATGCCAGGTTTTTGCGATATAAAAAAATGAGACTACAATAAATAATTTCAAAACTTTTTCCACCTTTAATGTGACCTATAACCTGTGCAATTCAATTGAAAAACAAACAAATCTTTTAGGGGAAAAAATATAAAATATAAAAAATGTACAATACACTGGTTTCATAAGTGTACACACCCTTAAACTAACACTTTGTTGTGTGCACACACCCTTAAACTAATTCTTGGTTGAAGCACCTTTTGATTTAATTACAGCATTCAGTCTTCTTGGGTAGGAGTCTATCAGCATGGCACATCTTGACTTGACAATATCTGCTCACTCTTCCTTGCAAAAGTACTCCAAATCTGTCAGATTGAGAGGGCATCTCTTGTGCACAGCCCTCTTCAGGTTACCCCACAAACTTTCTATTGAATTTAGATCTGGGCTCTGGCTGGGCCATTCCAAAACTTTAATTTTCTTCTGGTGAAGCCATTCTTTTCTTGATTTGAATGTAACTTGGAGTCAATGTCATGCTGAAAGGTGAAATTCCTCATCTTCAGCTTTCTAGCAGATGCCTGAAGGTTTTGGGCCAAAAGTGACCAGTATTGGAATTGTTCATAATTCCCTCCACCTTGAATAAAGCCCTAGTTCCAGCTGAAGAAAAGCAACCCCAAAGCATGATACTGCCACCACCATGCCTCAGTGTAGGGATGGTGTTCCTTTGGTGATGCAAAGTGTTGTTTTTGCACCAAACATACCTTTTGGAATTGTGGCAAAAAAGTTCAACCTTGGTCTCATCAGACCATAACACATTTTCCCATGTGCTTTTGGGAGACTTGATATATTGTTTTGCAAATTTTAGCTGGGCCTGGATGTTCTTCTGTGTAAGAAAAGTTTTCCATACTGCAACCCTACCCCATAGCCCAGACATATGGAGAATACGGGAGATTGTTGTCATATGTAGTACACAAGCAGTACTTGTCAGAAATTCCTGCAGCTCCTTCAGTGTTGCTGTAGGTCTCTTGGCAGCCTCCCTGACCAGTTTTCATCTTGTCTTTTCATCAATTTTGGAGGGACATTCAGTTCTTTGCAACGTCACTGTTGTCCCTTATTTTCTCCACTTTTTGATGACTGTGTTCACTGTGTTCTATGGTATATCCAATGCTGTGGAAGTTTTATTGTACCTTTGTCCTGACTGATACCTTTCAACAATGAGATCCCTTTGATGCTTTGTAAACTCTCTGCGAACCGTGGCTTTTGCTGTAGCAGGCAACTGAGTAAACGTCAGGAAAATCCTACTAGGACAGCTGAACTTTACTTGGGGTTAATCAGAGTCTCTTTAATTGATAGCAGGTGTGTACCAAGAAGACTGAATGATGTAATTAAAACAAATGGTGCTTCAACAAAGTATTAGTTTAAGGGTGTGCACACACAACAAAGTATTAGTTTAAGGGTGTGCACAATTATGCAACCAGCGTATTGTATGTTTTCTATTTTTTTATATTTTTTTCCCCCAAAAGATTGTTTATTTTTCGATTGAATTGTACAGGTCATAGGTCACATTATAGGTGGGAAAAGTTTTGAAATGATTTATTGTGGTCTTATTTTTTTATATCACAAAAATCTGGCATTTTAGCAGGGGTGTCTAAAATTTTTATATCCACTGTAGGTGTGAAATTCAGGTTCCTATTACCAGATCGAAAGACCATAATTGCAAATACAAAAAGAGCAACAGGTATTGCGCGAAAGACGGAAACGCTGAATGTCCAAAATAGCAAAAATTGAAATGTCAAAGTGTAATGGTTGGTCCATCTGCGGTATAGCTCCGTAAGGTAAGTGTGCGATAGATAGGACTTTAGGCTTAGGATGTGGGTTGAGGTAAGTGAATAGATAGAAAGACCATAATTGCAAATACAAAAAGAGCAACACGTATTGCGCGAAAGACAGAAACGCCGAATGTTCAAAATAGCAAAAATTGAAATGTCATGGTTGGTCCAGCTGCGGTATAGCTCCGTAAGGTAAGTGTGCAATAGATAGGACTTTAGCGTTAGGATGTGGGTTGAGGTAAGTGAATAGATAGGTAATGTATGTAAGATTTAGGGTAGTGTTAGAAGTAGGGATTTATTTAACTGTATATAGGCTCATAGGTTCATAGATTAGTACTAAGCTAGCTGCCCTTGCGAGCCATTTTAAGCTTAGCCAATTATCCCTTGTGAGACTTGAACCCTGCACCTTGTGTTTGTAAGGCAAACACCTTAACCATTAGGCCACCCTCCCAATATATTTGTATTATTTATTTTTTTGGTTGTGTGTCTATAGGGGAAGTGTGCGGTAGTTACAGACCTTAGTGTTAGGGAGGGGTTAAGGATAGCGCATAGATAGTTGTATATGTGGGGTTTAGTGTAGGATTAGAAGTAGGGTTTTGGTGTTTTACTTTAGGTTAGAAGTAGGGTTTAATTAGTGTATGTATGTGGGTTATTTATTTTGTTTGGGTAGGTAGTATGTAGCGGGTGGTGGGGTTGGTCAACTATGACAGTTCATTATTTTATTTTTCGCTGTTTAGTGTGTTTGGGATTTTCACGGTTCACATTATAGGTGTCGCCATTTAGGTATTTGTGTAAAGGGTTTTTCGATTTGGTAACATAGACCCGTGAAATTCAGTATGTAGGATTACAGCAGTTTTGTAATTAGTACAGCTGAGTAAGGCTATAAGCTGTTATTAAGCTGCTTTCTGTAGTGCTGGGTTGGATTCTGTTCACTTTCCTTTGTCTAGTTTGTGAGTCTGACCAAGTTACCTCACCAGATAGTGCTCCTGGGCTGCCTCTAAAAAGAAACACTTTTGCCCAATGGGCTGCCTGAACCTATTAACAAATGCATTAGACATTTACTTTTGAGTTTCTGCACTCTTTAGATAGCTCCTAATTGCTGTTTTACTATATGCTATTTGACTGTGACTATCAGGTGCCTCTTGTAGTTAATGGGTTGTCAGATGGATTTTCAGTATATGCAGATTTTAAAGGGAGGAAAGCTTACTGTTGCTTATGTTGTCTGTTTTTAGTGTGTTTTGTTTTGTTCATCAAATGGCTTTCAGTATTTATGCTGCAAAATATTTAATAGTTTTAAATAAAATCCAAATTTCTGTAGCTATTTATTTAACATTTGTGGACCAGGAAAGTCAGACTAGGGCAGAGCCTATTTTCAGTGGAGGCCTAGGGAGAAATGCTCCAGATGCATGTCTTTGGAATGTGGGAGGAAAACTGAGCCCCCATAGGAAACCCATATGAATGCAGGGAGGTACGCAGACTCGACACAGAAGGCACCCCAGCCAAGAATCAAATTGGAAGACCTCTTGCTTTGATGTGACAATGTTAACCACTGATACACTGTGCTGCCTTAGTAAAAGTAAAGAACAAAATAGTTTGAACAGTGTTTTATGGTAAATGGGGATATACAGTCAAATACTGGGATATAAGTATGACTGGTGGGGGGGTACCCAGTCCATTGCCATGTGTAAACCCCCATTTGACCAAGATCTGACTCTGCTATCATGCATGTATACATGCATTTAAGATTCAATGTGAAGACTAACTATATTATACTTGAGAACGTGTATTAAACATCTTTGCAGTGTCACAGTTTTAAGTATTAGAGTGCACACCCCCCTTAGGCAATCCCTCCAGTAACACTGGCTGTGACTGAAATTGGTCCAATGGGATCAGTACTGTACCCAGTTAAAAACTGTATAAATAAACATGAAATTGATGGGTCTATGCCAACTTAATGAAAAGCAATATACTGTAAGTCATTATAATGAATGTACAATGTTAAAAAGTCAAAATGCTACAATGTTCATAGGTTCATAGGTTCATAGGTTCATACTAGGCTATCTGCCCAAGGGCATTTATAAGCCTAGCCCATAGTTATGTGGCTTTCGCCACCCCTTTAGTTTGAATAAAAACTATGCCTATCATTTTTCTGTGCCTCTGTCAAGCAGTGACACTGAAGTAATCCCTGGGGTATATCTGCGATCTCCCATCCATTGGTCAAGATTCCTCTTGAACAAGGCCAGCGAGGTGCTCTGCCTCACATGTACCGGGATTTTGTTCCACAGCATAGGGAGTCTCTGGGTGATGAATCTGTCCCTCCAGCACGTTCTATTTATAACCGTGTCAAGGTTTAAGTCTCCGCCCTTGTGGTTCTGAGGGATCTAGATTTTTGAGGTGAAGCATATTCATCAAATCTGGGTTTGACATGGCCTTATATGTCAGGCACAGGTCACCTCTGAGCAAGCGGTATGAGACTGAATAAAGCTGGAGTTCTTTCAGTCGGGCAGCATAAGACATATTTTTGAGACCCTTTATCCTTTTGGTGAGGAACTTTTGGGGCCTTTCAAGCTGCATCAGGTGTCTGGTCAGATACATTCGAACGGGCATTGTACTCAATCATAGGTCTAATGAGTGATGAGTACAGGGGACGATGACCTCCCTTGATCTAGATGTGAATCCCTTCATGATCAGGTGGGCGATATAGAAGGTTTTCCTAACTACTTTAGCAACATGAGTGTCAAACGAAGACTACTGTCAACTTGGGTCCCCAGATCCCTGATGACTTTTTCTGTGCTCAGTGGATTGTCACCTATATGGTAGCTAGGGGTAACCTTGTTTTTCCCGAAGGGTATGACTATGCATTTTTGGCGTTTAACTTCAGGCCATGGCTCTGGCACCAGTTATCCGTTTCTGTGAGGCCCTTCTGGAGGATATCTGTGTCAGATGTGTTTTCGACTATGGCACCCAGTTTGCAGTCATCTGCAAACTTTGTCAGCCATAACCCTCCTGTGTTTGCTTGTACTTCAGAAAAGTAGATGCCGAACAAGAGTGGACCCAGGACTGAGCCCTGTGGGACACCACTTGTGACAGGCTTTGAGTCTGACATGGCTCCAGCAACTCTGACCCTGTGGGTTCTGTCGCTTAGCCAGTTTGCAACCCATCTTGTGATGTATGGGTTTACATTCAAGCTGATGAGTTTTTCGATGATACCTGAGTGGGGTATTGTGTCGAAGGCCTTTGCCAGGTCGAGGTAGGCTGTATGGACTGCCTTTCCTCATCAATGGCCTTGGTGACTGTCACGAAAAAGTCAACCAAGTTTAAGAGGCAGGATCTGCCTTTGACAAAGCCAAACTGGGTTGGATCCAAAGTCTGCAAGTTCCCTATGTCTTTATTTATGAGTTCCATTATGATCCTCTCCATGGCTTTGCAGATAAGGCTTGTCAAGCTAATGGGGCGGTAATTTCCAGGGTCTGTGGAGGCACCGCCCTTATGAAGTGGGACCACAGTCGCCGTGCGCCACTCCTTGGACGTATCCTGAGGTGAGGCTAAGATTAAACAGCTGTCCTAACTGTGGGTTTAATTCCTCGTTGAGTTCATGAAGCACACAGCCGGGGACACCATCTGGTCCCATGGATGCTGTGTTTTTGCCTTAGTGAGGGCAGTTCTCACCTGGGCGTTGGAGATGTTTGGGGGCTACAATCCTCTGGAATAGATATCTCTCCTTTGGGGAGGGGAGAAGTTTGCACTGAACCTGTCAGCCAGTATGTTGGCAATGTGTGTAGGTTCAGTAATTTTCACATCATTTTGAACTAATTCTGAGCATATCTGGGAGTTTCCTCCTAGGTTTCTAACATAGCTAAAGAAGGCCTTATGATTGTCTTTAGAGTCCTTGGTGATTTTTCTCTCAAAATTTGCCTTGGATGATTTTATGAGAGCTCTTAGTTTTTACTTATAATGATCAAAGGTGTCTTACCTTTCAAGGATTTTGCTCTATCTTGTAGTAGCTTCCTCCTTTTGTTGTAGAGCTTGTTTATGGCTGGGGTCCACCAGACTGGACGCTTGCCTTTGGTACAGAGAGTCTTAGTTTTGTTTGGGATTGCCTGATCCATGCAGTCCTGTAGGTGCTGGTAGAAGGCATTTGTAAGTGATTCAGCGGTTTGAGTAATGTTTATCACTGGCTCAGGGGCCTTAAAGGAGACCACACTAGTTTTTAGAAGTGTGAAATCGGCTTTTGAGAAGTTTTTCACTGTGGTCTTTTTTGTTTCAGGTGGGGCGGGATGAGGACCTCCAGCGAGATTAGTTTATGATCTGATCTCACCAGTGAGGGGTATACTTCGGTGTTGAACATTTTGATCCCATGTTCGTGATGATGAGATCAAGTATGTTTTCACCTCTTGTGGGGATGGTGACTAGTTGTTCCATGGCATTTGAGTTTATGAACTCCAGGAATCTTTGGGTTAGAGTGTTCGGGCTTGAGTAGTGTTCCCAGTCTATATTAGGGTAGTTGAAGTCACCTAGTATGATGGTGTTTGGAGATACATTTATCCTCCAATGTTTTCAGGAAGGCCATGTGAGGTTCCTGAGTTTGAGAGGGTGGCCTGTAACATGCTACAAATTGCAGAGCAGTCTTGCCTATGGTTAATTGCACCTGGATGGTCTCCGATGCATCGTGCGTTGCCACCAACCTTGAGGTGTGGGTGTCCTTTATGAATATGGACACCCCCCCTCCTTTCTTGGTGTTGTCCGGATTTTGGGGCCGGAACGTATGATATGAGGTGAAACCTGTTAGTGCTGGGGTGCTCTCAGGAGTCTTGAACCAGGTTTCTGTCACAGCACAGACATCGATGTTCTCCATATTGAGAAGGGCCTCGAGTGCGTGCATCTTGAGATTGAGACTTCTGGCATTGAGCAGCATTACCCTTAGTTTTTTTCCTTTTTGGTGTTCAAAATGTTGAAATCAGAATATCTACTACCCTATACAGTATGTGTAAAGGTCTGGACTTGCCCATGCTACAGGACCCATACTACTGCTCTTTATCAACTTTCACTAACAGTGGAGAGATATTTTTTGACTGGCTGTACACTGTTGCAGTGTACATAGATATTACATTTATGCTATTAGTAGGTATTTTGACTACAACATTGTAAACTTTCAACATTTTAACATTTTAGGATTTTGCACTGAGTAGTCTGATATTCAGTATATATGATGGTTCAGTAAGTAATCACATACTTGTAACAAATAACATTTTTTGCTTCTTTTCTCAGACTGACAGATTTATCGTATATCTAAATTAGATCACTAATATGTTTTTTATGAAATCAGTACTAAAATAACTATTTATGAATAAGTAATATTTGGCCATTTACAATGTTATAGCAGAACAGATAGATGTTGCTTGTTCTGACATTTGAAATTGTTCCATCTTCTTGCCATCAGAGCTATTATCATATGCACAGAGGCGGAAAACATACTCTCCATGTGTTGAGATAATGTACAGCAAAATTGTCAGGGATAGACAGGAGTGAAGAGTACAGATTTCACTATACAGCAGAAGAGTGCAAAGGGAGCTGCTCACAAAAACAGGGCTGCAAAACACAATGAAAATGGTGGTATGACTATGTAAGAATGCAGAGTAATGTGAACCTTCGTCAGGAAAGGTGTGATACAGTAATGTACTTAATCTGTACCTGTCTTGGCAACAGCTTAGTGTGAGCAATGGACCTCTACTATGATGCGAATGTTAATAAAAATGGATAGCATGATTCTCTCGGAGGAGTGAACCCATCATTTCTGTTGACATACCAGTATATCCTCAATTCCCAAGCAAGAGGAGCTACAGAAAAAAAGTTAGGCTAAATGGGGTCATAAAGCAAGGGTTGGCCTTAGGTCAAGTAGTGCCCTAGGCAAAAGGGCTCTACAGTGCCCCCCCACACACACCACCTGGTGCCCCCATCCTGGACTATTTACACCATCCGGTTTACTGCAAAAGTACCCCTGCTAGAGTGTGCCCTAGGCAGCCGCCTAGTTGGCTTATGCCTAAGGCCGGCTTTGCATAAAGCAATATATCAGAGGAATGTAACTCATTTGCAGACTGATATCATGAAAAGAAAGACAGGCCTCATGGGGACTGAACCCATGTGTTACCTAGTAAAATTCTTTATACCAAGGTATTATCAAGGGAAACCACAGAAAACATCAGACTAAAAAGTGTCATAAAATGCATATTATCAGGGGACTATAGCACAATTGTAGGCTGATATCAGGAAAATAGATAGGCCTCAAGGGAAATGAGGTTATGACTTTACTAGTGATATGATACGCTATATATCACTGCGTTAGCAAGGGGTGACATAGAAGAAGTAAAATTAAAAAGGTGTCATAAAACATACATATCAGGAAACTGTAGCACATGTGCAGATTGCAAACTGAAAATTATGAAACAGCATATGAGCCCCATGGGATTAGAAACCCCGCACTGCATTGATTAATTTCAAATAATTTCATAAGTACACTATGCCATTGAATAAGTTAGAATAAAGATGTTTGTTTTACTTTAGTTTCAGATTTAGATAATTATGCTCAGTGATGCTAAGATAATTTGTGTGACTGATGGCAAGAATGACAAGGACTGGATTTTATTTTTGCCATTGGACTAGAAGTGATATGTCTAATTGATTATGTATGTGCATCAACATTATTCTCAGTAACCCATCACACAATGTATGAACACAGAAAGATAATTTTTTTAAGCTCTTTGTGGGCATGTATGTGCTGTACTTATCTATTTTTAACCAGAATAAAGGCTGGCAATGGTAGTGTAGGACAGAGATGAAAAGGAGAAGGAAGCAGAGGGTAGAACACCAGGTGAGCAGGTAAAAAAGGAGCATGATGTGAGTGGGATAGGAGCATACCTGTCAAATTGTTAGCAAAATAATCCTTGAGAATTCCAACAATAGTTTCAATTATCTAATGACTACAATTGTCAATAATTAGTCAGAAAAGTATACAAACATATGTGCATTAGTCATATATATATATATATATATATATATATATATGTAATTATATATATATATATATATATCTATATATATATATATATACATATATATATATATATATATATATATATATATATATATATATATATATATATACACACATATATATATATACACACACATATATATATATATATATATATATATATATATATATATATATATATATATATATATATATTTGTTTTGGTGAAGAGAAAGTTGGGGAAAGAAGTCAGGTAAATAGGGAAGTAAGCTGTTGGTAAGAGGCCGCAGTTAGTTAGCCAGGGAATGACAAACATGGCTGACAGAGTTTTGGCTATCACTTTGAAAGAGGGAGGGAGACTACAATGGTCAGGGAAACATCAGACAAACAACAGGATGGTGATGTTGATGGCAGGATTGTCCAACATACAGTGGTAGGCAAAGATACCAACAGGAAGGAAAGACGAGATTGGGGGAATAAGACTGGGTGCTCAAAGATGCAGTCTCTGCAGCTGACACCCACTAGGAGATTATTCTTCACCCTGGGAAATGTCACCACTGGGTCCTGCCTCGCAAAGTTTAGTCAGCGTCAGGGAGAGACATAACTGAAGGACCCCCCCCCCCCCAAGCTTATTAGAAACACTAACCATCCAACCCAATACTATATTCATGGGTGACTTTAATTAGCCCACTATTAACTGGGAATCATATACAATACCAAATGTACATGCACAGAGATTCCTGGATTTTGTAAACACAAACTCCCTAGACTAGATAGTCAATACAACAACCAGGGGTGCAACCATAATGGATCTGGTCCTCACTAATATGGGAGGGTGCTGCACACCCCTACTGTAATGCCTTCCCTGGTAAGATCAGACCACAAAATGGTTTCCTTTGAAGTAAAAATAAAACTTGGACCCCCAGCTAAACCAGGAATATTCAGGAACTATTCTAAGACTAACTTCCTGCTATTAAGTGAGAACCTGGCAAAATTTCAAGCCCCTACAAACCGTGAGAACACTTCTGCCTATGTTAAACTGTTCACAGAAACCCTGTACAAGCATGTTAATAGCTACATAGAGGCAGCTGTACCCACCTTGAAGAAGTACAGAAGTAACTCAAAAAATAAGACACCCTGGTGCAATCACAAAATCATTTGGCTGTATAACAGGAGAAAGAAAATCATAGCAAAAAATTAGGAGGTACAGCACCCAGCAGGATAAAAGTACTCTCATTAAATTGAACAAACAACTCAGAGGACAAATAAAGTCTACCAAAGCCAAATTTAAGGTATGTTTGGACTCCCAGGGCAAGGACAACCACAAAGCATTCTTTAGCTATGTCTGCAACCTTAAAGGCAATACACAATTATGTGCATAGCTCATTGTAAATGGATCCACCTATACTGAGCCAGAATATATAGCAAACCTCCTGGCTGATAAATTCAGCACTAACTTTACACCCCCACCAACCTTCCTTCAGGAAATATCATCAAATATAACTCCCCCTACTATCACTAGGAAACATGTCCTTAATGTTCTCTCTAAGACCAAGAACACTGCATCAATGGGTCCAGACAATATCCCAGGAAGCCTTCTAAATAGCATGAAAAATAACCAATCAGGGCCTCTGGAATTACTATTTAACTGTAGACTCCAAACAGGCTTCGTGCCTCATGAATGGAGAAATGCAACAGTCATCCCTCTGCACAAAGGTGGGCCATCTACAGACCCTGGAAACTACAGACCCATAAGTCTCACTTGTCTTATATGTAAAGCCATGGAAAGAATTATCATGGAGATGATCAAAAGAGATATAGTAAACCTCCAGACACTGGACCCAACCCAGTTTGGTTTCGTCAAGGGCAGATCATGCCTACTCAACCTAGTGGACTTCTTTGAGAAAGTCACCAAAGCAATGGATGAGGGCAAAATCATTCACACTGCCTACCTTGACCTGGCCAAGATATTTGACACAATATCCCACTTGGGCATTGTTGACAAACTCAAGAAGTTAAGTAAAAACCTGTATGTCACTCGGTGGATAGCCAACTGGCTCACAGACAAGACCCAGGAAGTTAGAATTGGGGATTCCACCTCTACAAAGAGGCCAGTCACAAGTGGAGTCCCTCAGGCATCAGTCATTGGACCGCTCCCTTTTGGGATTTACTTCTCATAAGTCAAAGCCAAGGCCAGTCATCTCTGGCTGACTAAATTTGCAGATGATTGAAAATTAGGAACTGTCATTGAATCTCACACTGACACAAATGTTCTCCAGCAGGGGCTGACAGAGGCAAATAACTGGTGTCAGAGTCATGGACTAAAACTAAATGCCAAGAAGTGCATAATAGTATATTTTGGAAAGTCATCCATCCCTGTTAACTATCACATTGACAACACACCCCTTAGAGTTGACCCATTAGTCAGGGACTTAGGGACACAGTAATCTAGCCTTTAATCATCATGTGTCTACAGTAGTGAGGAAATCATTCTGTGTTGCACAACTTATAAACAAAGGTATGTCATCTAAGTCCAAGGAAGTTATTGTTTCACTGTATTCGGCATTCATCAGACCTATCATTGAGTACAATGCCCCCTTTGGTTTGCACCTAACCAAGCATATCCAACAACTGGAATGTTCACAGAGTTTCCTCACTAAAAGAATACAGGTCATAAGTAATATGTCCCTGTATTCTGTCTCCTACAAGCTTTTGAGCAGAGATCTATGTCTGGCATACAGGGCATTGTCAGACCCCACTCTGATGGACCTCCTGCATATCCGCAAAGCAGACAGTACCAGAATTACTCATTCTAAAGACTTAAACCTTGCCTGTGATATAAATAGAACTGCTATACAGATAGGTATGTATCCCAGAGACTACCCTGTCTATGGAGCAGGCTCCCCATCCATGTGAAGTAGAGTTCCTCCCTAATCCAATTCAAGTGCAACTTAGACAATTGGATGGGAAACCAGAAATTCATCCCTGGTTTGGCACCTATGCCTCTGATGCAAACAGGTAACCTGTAAATGGTTCATCTCCCAGGCCCATGCTTACATTTATCAAGGGTATCAGAACTGGTCAGAGATTTGGGATGCATGGCTAAGCTTAAAAAGGCCCTTGTGGTCACTAGCCTAGTAAACACCTATGAACCTATGAAAAGTATTAACTCCACTTGGACTGCTACCTGTGGGAACAATTGTACAACCATCCATTGTATGCCTATCTAACACAAGTGGTGCAGATAGAGCAAAAGGTGTGTAGGCAACTGTGACAGGATGGGACCAAGATATGCTGGTTACCTCTAGTATAGGTGGTGTTAGTGGTTTAGATGAAGCTCGCTGTGCTGCTGATGCATGTAACAGAGAATGTAGAGAAACAAAAACAAAAAAGAAAATAAATAAATATTTGAAATTGAAAGGAGAGCAACAAACAGGGTAGGGAAGAGATATAGAAAAAGAATGAATATTGTATTCTTAACTGGGCTGCCACTGATGCAGTAAAGCATTTTAAGATTAGGACTTACACAGATATGCCACTGACCTGTTTGTCTGAATATTACTTATGGGAGAAGGTGACCTAAGCCAAAAGCTATCCTTGCATGCAAAATCTGTCATAAGAAAATAGCAGAAGCTATTTATCAAGACAGTGCATCTTTGCTTGTGTCCAGTGATACAGTTTGACTTTTGACAATAAAAACACCGTACATGTATATAATAAACTTGCTCATCAAAAATAAATATGTTTAGTACAGGTGATAGACATCAGAGTGATACTTCTATTGTACATTCTGAACTATCCAAACAACAACTTTTGGTTATTACATGAATGGACCTTGTAGTGGTATATTGATATTAGTGGGAGGGGGGGGGGTTCAACCCACATACATCCTACCAATTTCAATGCACTTAGGCATGACATGATGTTGTACTTCTCCACCTATACAGAGGATGGCATGCAGAAGTACAATGATAGCATCACAGAGTAATGCTCATTCCAGGAAGGTATGCCAGTACTGACAGATGAGGTACTGCCCTATAAAAGTTATACAGAATTATTTGTAACGGCTGCGACTGTTACTATGCAGATAATTTTCACACAACATGTATACCCACCCTGGCACTCACTTTGGTACTCTAGTCTGCTCCTGTACATCTCTCTAGTCCTTTCAATCTCTGCAGGGTCAGACATATAAACAAGAAATAATGTGAAATTAGATAGTGGCATGCAGTGGTAGGGTACTTGCAAAGGTTGTGACTGTGGCCTGACTTCAACCTGCTATCAGCCATTGAGGTCAGACTTACATCACCTCATGCCACTATAGTTGTGACAGTATTCATCCCCCATGCATGGGATGCCAGTAGCATGAGTGACAGCCTTGACCAAACTATATCCTCAAAATTCTTGGACTTCTCCTCTCACAGCCTCTGTGCTCTGAAAGGTGCTCTATAATCACTTTCTCCAGCTATAATTGTCTCACCTTCCAAGAAAGACTTTAGGTACTTTTTTGTTTTGTTGTTGGTTCTTAGCAATTTTGCACATCACTGAGTAAAGAAGTTGCGATGAAAGCCTGCTTCATTTATACATTTACAATGGCTACTGCAATCCAGAACATATTTGTTGACTAGACATTGTCTGAACATGGCATATGACCTAGTTAAAATATAAGGCATGTGCAGCATTGCTGCACAGAGTTTTAACATTTCTGAGTCACCCCACAATCTTGTTCTGTCTCATTATCAAACATGGCATTTCATTATATTGGCAGGCAGAGGCAGATAGTAATGCCCACACTAACATACCGCCTCACAAAACCTCTAGAAACCTGCTAACATACCCACTCCTAATAGACACCCATGATACATAGTGACACAACTGGGTTGGATTACACAGCTAAGCTGATAAAGGCCCTGGTCGCCTAGTATACATCTGTGAACTTATGAACTATACACATATACAGTCATTAGTGTATCATCCAGCCAGCCACATAATCTGTCCTAAACACATTGCTTAACTAGGTTTTATGAATCGTACACACCCTGAGTGTGGTTGATCATCATGTAAATTCACTTAGTGTGATTCAAGACAGTTTTCTGAATCCAGAGCACAGTATGGATGTAACTGTACACTTAACAAGAAAATGCTTTCTATATATGCATCTGAAATGCTGTAACATGCAATTACATTAAAATTATGTTTAACAGGAACACATTTTAACAGTGATTTATAGGATAGTGTATCATTCTATGACCACTTTGTGGTAGTATATGAAAACCTTTTTGAGATACAAATATTTACATTCAGAGAACAAAAAGTTTCAAAAAAATCATAAGTAGTCTGATAACAGACTTTTCTAGAATGATCATTTGCAAATGGATTAGAGAAATAGTAAAAGGCACCTACAAAATTAATGGACAGACATGCAGAGACAGACGTGAGGCACTTGTATAACTTGTAAAAAACTAACAAATGAACAAGCATTGGTGTACTCAATTTGCATTTCATTTCTTCAAAAGTACACACACACACACACACACACACACACACACACACACACACACACACACACACACACACACACACACACGGGTTTAGTTCATAACATTTTTGATTTAAAATGTCAAAACTATATGATCAAGACCATATGACTGACATTTTAAATTGTTAAACCATTTTAGCTATGATTATGGTACAGTTTGGGTCAGGGAATGCGCCCTCTTCCCCACGGTAGTGTGATCTAGAAGATGGTATATTGCCATCCTGCAAAAACATTGTCTACATTATGGGTTTTTGATGGTTTAAATGTGAGACATATGGTCTCAATCATATGAGTTTTGACATTTTTTATTAGCAATCTTATGAACTAGATCAATATACACAAAACAATCCAGCTCCATAAAAGAAAATCCAAAAATATTTATTAATGAAGACATCAGAAATAAACAAGTAATTGCAAACCTAGATTTTACCCTTAGGCTTTCTCAATGCAATGACATCAATTTTTTGAAAGCCAATTTATCCAGCTAAGCAACATAACATGATCATCTTCTTCTTCTTCTTTCGGCTTTTCCCGGTTAGGGGTCACCACAGCGGATCACCATGTCCGCACATTAATTGGCAGTGAAGTTTTACAGTGTCGAGTTGCCAGCCCGGCGCCCAACCTTCCACAGAAGGCACACACACATGCACACCTAGGGCCAATTTAGAGTGTCCAATCCACCTGCAGCATGTCTTTGGGATGTGGGAGGAAACCGGAGCACCCGGAGGAAACCCACGTGACCACAGGGAGGACATGCAGACTCCGCACAGAAGGCACCCCAGCCGAGGATCGAACCAGAGAACCTCTTGCTGTGAGGCGGCAATGCTAACCACTGCACCACCGTGGCCGCCCCAACATAACATGATCATAACTTTACCAAACATAAGTCTTATGCATAAATGCATGCAGAAAATAGCTCCTTTAACTAACATCACAATCAAACCATTCTCCATTTAACCCAGGTGAAAAAGTACTCAATGAAACTTAACTTCTTTCTTTCTGATTTAACAAATCATGTTTATTTTTTAAATGCATATCAGCACACAACCTATCAATACCTATAAAAACAAAACTGCCCCTCATGAATAGATTTGTGCTTCTATAAAGCACATTGTCCCTGTTTACATCTAATATCACTAATACATAGCTCCACTCTATGAAAAGAACCAAATTGGCAAGCTGATATATAAATAATCCATGAAGTGTTGCAATCAGTCTTACTTCTAATATGATAAATTTTACTATTATTAACAGTTAATAAAATAACAGTTCTTAACATATATTCATAGTATGTGCACCCAACACAAGAAAACTTCCCAGCCTACCATCAAACATCCCAGCCAAAGTTTCCTTCCAACCTTTTTTAAAAGAAGAAAAATGTTCACACAGAGACTATTCTCTCCTATAAATAACTCAACAGCTCTCTGGTACCACATGATGAAAAAAAATGGTCGCTAGAAAGCAAATGTCAATATTTATCCGATATAGACTTAACATAATGGCTATTATTTCCATAAGTGGAAAGAAACCACACCAAATGGGAATCTATATCAGGTTCCTTGTGTTGTAATACTTGTGCCCTGTTCAAGTTAGAAGCCTCCTCTTTAACTAAATCAGCATTAAAAGTGTTCTAAAGCCTAGCCTTCAGCAGATTACTCAATTGAATAGATTATTTATGAGAATTAGCTTGTGTGCTACAAATTCTCTTTAACCTAATAAATTGTGAGTTAGGTATATTTTTCAAAACTTATTCTGTATGATAACTAGTGATAACAAGAATGAATTTTTATTAAAAGTTTTACAAAAAATCCTAGTGTAAATCTTAATATATTGAGCTTTATTAATTTAACATACAAAAAATCAGTCTCACTAGAACTAGCGGTAGCTACAAACACAATTTCAAATTTATTCTTATTCAAAACTTCAACCTAAAAGGTTAATGTCTCCTGTTTTCCCTCCCAAATAAGCCAACTGTCATCCAAATAGGAAACGGTTTTATTCATGGGTGCTCTCAGTGCCAGAGAAAGAAAATGCTTAGAGACCAGTTCTGGATTTTACTTTTCTAAACCTGTTTGCGATAGTGCACAAATTCAAAATAATGTCACTTTATAACCTATTCTTCCTCTTCTTTCAAATTTCCTGGTAACACTAGACTTAAATCATGCTTTTCATCACATCTGTATTTATCTGGACGTCAGGCATTTCTTAAGACTTTGTGTGTCTGGATCACAATATCAATTCTTTGCATTACCCTTTGGCCTATCCACTGCAAGAAAAGTGTTCACAATGTGTCTAGCTAGAATTATACCTCACTGCAGGCTACAGACTATCCTCATTTTACCATATTTAAATGATGTGCTTATCTTTACAGTCTTTTTTTCAAAATGTCAGGAATCTCACTCTTTGGTGAGAGATCTCTTGCACAAGATGGGATTTCAAGAGAACATTCAAAAGTTTTTCTTGACTCCCTCACATAGGAGTGTGTTCTTGGGATGTCAACTAGACACCTCACTTCAAAGATCTTTTCTTCCACAGGAAAAATAGATCATTATCTACATCCATTTCTAAGGTTTTCCACTCCTATTTCAGTCACTGTGAGGGAATATTTCAGAATTTTGGATATCATGCCATCTATGATTCTCTTGATAATCCTGGAAAAACTCCACAGAGAAAGATACAATGGTGTCTGAAATCTCTTTGGCCTCATCATCAGCACCATTTATCTTTTCAGATCCCAGTACTGGGATTTGTCAAAAGAGAAACTGTTTTGGTCAAGCAAAATATATATTTAAATCCAGTCTCCCTTCTCCCTTACTGCTCCAAAGCAGTCAGTCACCACAGATATTGAAGACTTTACTTGGAGAGCAGATTCAAGATTGATAAAAGTGTAGGGGGTATGAGACACCAAGGACAGATGCATTCACATAAATATCAAAGTGATGCTTGCCCTGATCAAGGCACTCAACTCTCTGAACCATCTTTTGTCCCCAGGACCTCTTCAAGCAGTTACAGACAACACCACAGTCATGTGATACATTAACAGGAAAGGCGGACATTGCAGATTAGTTATGCCAGCTTGGGATACAGCACAATCTCACTGTACAGGCATCCCTACCTTCCATCAGAGCAAACTTGTGTGACAGAGAAACTGAACATGACAAGAGCAGACCTTCATGAATGGAAACTTGATAAGGGAGTTTTCCAAGATTTGATCCATCTGTGGGGAGTTCCTCAAGTACACCTATCTGTCTCTTCTCAGAACTATCAATTGACAAATTTCTGTTCCAGCACTCCATGCAAGAAGGCCTGGAGGACAGATGCCTTTTCTTTGCTTTGAACAGGAAAATTCCTGTATGCTTTTCTACCCTTTCCACTAATACCCAGGATACTTCTAAAGATTCTGAAGGATTCCCCCAAGATCATTGTGTTGACACCTTTCTGGCCCAGGCAACCATGGTTTTACCTTCTTCTGGAAATGACCAGTAGCAATTACCACAAGTTTCCTCACAGAATGGATCTACTCACACAGGAACAGGGGTGCTTGTGCACCATGACATCAACCATCTTCAATTGACTACTAGGAAGATAGGATCTTATTTTCTTTTAGGCACTTGTTTTCTGATGATGTGCAGCAGATACAAATGGATGCATGAAAGACTGCTACTACAAAATCACATATTAGCAAATGGAATAGGCTTTCTAGTTCATGCAGACAACATAGCCAACACTCATTCAGGGCTAGTTGTTCTCTGGTTTTAAAATATTTGTGTGAGTTAGTATCCTATGTCCTTTCCATTTCAGCATGTCTGCCCATGGATCCTCCTCTTTCAAGGCCATGGCATGTCAAAATGCTCTTGAAATGAGTTTTTTATAAGAGGCCTCCAAGTAAACTGGTGGCTCCTCCTTAAGATCTTCATTTTGTGCTAGAGAGGCTAACAATTGCTCCATTTGAACCAGATATACATGGAAAATATTTTTACTGATGGCATCAACCTCTTCGAGAAGGGCATATGAGTTGTAAGCTGGGTTTCTTTAAGAACTAACTCTTCTTTTATAACTAAAATGGTATCTGAGTTTACTTTAAAGTTATACATATCTCCATTTTCTTTCCTGAACCAAAAATTGAGGGAGAAAGGATAGTCTACACCTTGGATGCCCACAGATAGCTTAAGGTACTATTTTGACAAAACTAAATCTTGTATCAATTGATCGTTTTTTTTTTTTTTTGGAAAGTAGGAAGAAGGGATAATCTGTGTCAAAATAAATTATTTCCAAATGGTTGTCTAAGGCTATTACCATTTGTTATACTCAGCATGAAAATCAATTTCAGGCAGGGTCAAGGCCCGATCTACCAGGGCCTTGGCTTCATCTATGGCTTTTCTGAAAGGTTTGGATTCTAGAAATATTCTAGAAGCTGCTACTTGGTTCTCTGTACATACATTTACAAAGTACTATAAGACTGATTCCTTCTGTAAGTCTGGATCATGTTTTTCTAGGACCATTCCCCAGGGCTCCTGGACCTTTTCCTTCCTCCTCCCAAATATAGTTATCTGTGGTAATCTACCCATATAGCTAAGTCCATTACCACAGTGATGAACATAGTACAGTTGTGTAAGTCAAACATATCATATCATTAGATATCTGAATGATCACTGCTGCAGTAGCAGCTCCCTCCCTCCATCCCAATTATTTTCCATTGTGTTTTTTATGCCTGTCCTGTGTGAACATTTATTTTTGTTATTCCTAGCAATGTCATTTCAGTTCTCAGCCTCCCTCTGTCTGCTGGCAGGAAAGTTCTAAAGGGCTTCATGCCCAAACTTTTTTTTTAGTCAGCTCATCTCATGCTGCATGACAGTTTGATCTCATGGAATTTGCCCTGAAGTTATGAAAGCTGGCTGACCATTTTATCCTTGGTAGGGTATAACCCATATAGCTAAGGCTACTACAGCAATGATCATTCAAACATGGAATGATCACTGGAGGAGCACTCCTTGGCCTGTTCATCTCAGATCCATTCATCGGGCCAAGTGGTTTCCAATGATGTAGATTCCCTATCTCCATATTCACCTGTTGAAGAAGATTCATTTGGGGAAACTATACCCCCCTTAGATCACTTAGATCTTCTCACCAAAAGCTAATCACCATACAAAAACCTAAGCACCCAGCCGGTCAACTGCTCCTATCCTTTACCCTAGCCACAAAATGGAATGCTCTGCCCTACATACTTAGGTCCTACACCAACCTTAACATCTTCAAAAACCATCTTCATTCTTACCTCCGTCAAAACTGGAAATGCAATTGCACTCTCAAGCCCATACCTCTCAAGTTATCCTCCCATTTCTCTCCTGGCTAACCTCATTTTCCTACCTAACCTCCTTAAATTTCTCTACTTAGATTCCTAATTTAGTACATCCTGATTTCAAACCATAAGCCAATATTTCCTCTTGAACTATTGAAATTGTTACTTGTTATTCTTTTATTGATAACTGTTATTTGAAATACAATTGCCTCTGAATTGTTTTTTTATGTAATTTTCTATGTAATTTCTTTTTGTAAATTTTTATTATAATTAAACTTCTGGAGCTTTTCTCCCCGGGCCTCCACTGAAAATGGGCCCGCAAGCCCAGTGGACCTCCCCAGTAATCAAACTGAAATAAATAAATAAATAAAGTATGATGAAGCATTCTGAATTGTAATCTAATTAGATTTCTAAAGTTCAACAGATACACTATAACCTCTTTGAAGTAGGCACCCCTGCTCCTGCCCCTGTACCTCATGCTATGGAGGCTTTCCTTGCATTCACTTGTACTGCACCTGACTCACAGCCACCAGCCCCCAAAAGTTCTGATCAATTTTACAAGGTACCTGAATTCTTGATTTAAAAAAACTATACTGCAGACCCTTCTACATTTTCCATATCTGCAGACCAGCCTTCTAATTTACTTTCTAATGTCAGGTCTCTTCCTTTACATAAAGACAGCAGAGCAATGAACAGATTGCTGAGAAATGTTGATACATCTTTCACTTTTATAGCCCTGAATTATCAGAGCAAAATGACTAAATACCTGTTATTTGTTTTGGGCAATTTAAATCCTCATTGTCCTCCCCTGTGGAACCAGGCAGTAAACAACAGATCTTATCTATGGTGGCTCAGACTTCCCAAGTGGCTATACAAAGCATAACATGTAGCTATGATGCAGTCAAAGCTTCCACCAGGACAGCTTCTACAGGTTCTGTGATCAGGAGGTATACAGGGTTAAATTATGTTCCCCTTGGAGAGGTTATTGAGGCAAAGCTTTAATCTTTACCTTAAACAGGGACCTTTTGCTTAGAAAAAGCAAACATCAGGGATGGTGATGGTTTAATTTTGTCCAAAAAATACAAGGAGTCCTTCAATATGTGTTTAAAGGATAACAACACATTTTTATATTTAATATCAATCAATTTCACCACTGGTTTGGTTTTGAATCTCCTGCTTGCTACAACAGGTCTTACTGGTGGATTTTCAAAATCCAAATGTACCTTGGGTATTCTTAAAATCCATTTCAATGATGGGAGGTCTATAGGAAGCTTGCTTCAAATCAAGGCTTCTAAACTTAAAACAAGTGCAGGTATTTTATTGGTGTAGGTAGAGGGTTCTGTACAAATGATAGTGCAGCCTTTTTAACTTGACTAAGTGTTGTTTGTTTATTTTATAGAAGGGTATATCACAGATGACATAATTACTTTGTTATCCAATGAAATTGTTGCACATTTATTTATTGATGAGTTAGGTATTTGAAATTTTGTAGTACTACCCTAGCATTTTAGGTTCTGAAGAAGTCCCAAGCACTATTAGAGACAAATGTTCTTAACCATTGGTACGCTAGGCTTCTGTTTCTACCTGTTCGGTTTTTGTCACCTGCCAATGTTGATTTTAGCAGGTATTTCTGATTTTTAATAAAGTTGTTAGCCTGTTCTTTTTTCGACTGTTGTTTAGAGTCCTTTGAACACCTGTGCTGAGAGGATTTTTACAATTTTTATGTAAGAAAACACTAACATCTAAAAAAAAATGAGTCACCAGACAATTATTCTTCATATGTCTTAATGAAGGAAGTAAATTAGTTACCACATAGAGAGTTAGCTACAGATAGTACACCAGGTTAACATTTCTTATCATCAAATAGATACAAAATAGAACCCTTGGAATGCAATGAGGGGCTGTCCTTGAGAATAAAAAAGATAAAACTGACAATTCACTTGAAAGCACATCAAATCTCAGGGATGGACATGTCTTGCTCCATCAGGAGCATCTTGGAACTCAAAAAAATGGACCAGAAAATGTGTAAATTCCTTGACATTATGTTTTCTTGGATTTATTCAGTGTGTTTCAGTGGCACTTTTCAGTTTCTATCTACTACCTGCTTTTTATTTGCAGTTCTGGCTATATTTATGTCTAGTTGAGAAACTGATTATGAAGGACTTGAGACAGTTTGACTTATTGACGCTGATACCTCAGTAATATTTGCTAGTCACTCCAACATATATCTTAACTCTTACAGCATGCTGATGCTCTTGGACTTCTGTAATCATTTATTCATTTGTTAATGTCCGCCCTTATCTAGTATTTTCACGTACGTTTTTTTGTTTGCTCTTAAGTTTCTTTACTTAGCCCTCCACTTCTGCTTATGTCCCAGTCTCACCCCTTGTGTTATGTGCATTTGTACAGTTTCACTCCTATTCATATTAACTGTTATTGCTCCTTCCACATCAATATTTTTTAGCTTTCCCTGACATAGTGTTGCCACCATTCATTATGGCTAAAACCAGACCAAGGCCACAACCCCTGCACCTTACATAACCCCTCTCATCTCCTCTCCTCTCCCAACCCACTTTCCTCCTATTTTTCAACATCATTGTCATGTCAGATGAGGGGAAATGTCCTTTTTTCTGTTTGTGATGCCTTCTTTCTGACAATGTATTATGTTTGTTGTTGTTGTTGTTGTTGTTGTATCTTTTGGCTTTTTCCCGGGTAGGGGTCGCCACAGTGGAACTCCGGCCTGCTAATGATTGGCAGTAGATTTTTACGTGCTGGGTTGCCAGCCCTGATGCACAACCTTCAACAAAGGTAAGCCCATTCATGCATGTCTCCACACAGAAGACGCTCTAGCTGAGAATCGAACAGGACAACTTCTTACAGTGAGGCGACAATGCTACCGCAGCATCACCATAATAAAGCATAATAAATACACAGATTAAAGAAACTCCAATCATCTGTTTCTTTTTTTTTAAACAGAATACTGGAGTTTGTACAGTGTTTTACGGAGTACCGGACAATCAGTTCAATTTCTGTATAGTCCAGAAAAAAATGGATATGTGGCAATGTTACCATGACGTGATCTGAAAAAGCCATTAAAGGTGAAAGCACAACTGATACATCCCATACAACCACTGTTGGTTCACATATCCCTGCCTACGACATCTCAGGCACTCAACTTTCTATCACCGCTTGAGGCTGTTGTTCTACTTCTATTTATCTGTACAACATTTTGTTATTATGGGGACTAGGACATGTACTCATTTTTTGCTTAAGAGACATGGTCTAACTGGTAATAAAAAAAGCCCTGATATGCCCAATGTAATAACATTCTTTTGTATATAATACTCAAGGACTATCTTTGTCAAATCAACTTATCCTCACATCCTCAGTCTGTAATACTTGCCTTATTTAAGAAACTTGGCACTATATTCAAGGCTTAATCCCACCCAATCACATTATGCCTTGCCAGAATCTCCCCAGCCAATCAGACAGAGTATTTTTCTACAGATGAATTCTCAGTAAGTTACGCCTACCAATCACCTGCCACTTCTTCTCATCACTGTTGGGTAATTTATTCTTCATTTCTCTAATACAAGCTTGTTGTTTAGGTTTTTTTTTTTTTTTTTTCCAGCTAGACCATTCTCTTTTATGCTACATATCAGTGCAACTCCTGATCAGTCTCAGTACTTAACCAAAAAAAAAAAGCTTCCTTTCATGTTGCTTTATTTATTTATTTATTTATTTATTTATTTATTTATTTACTTATTTATTTCATTGTTTGTTAGAATGTGTAAATACAGAGAAGCCTTGTGATTGTACTTAGATATGATGAAGATCTCTTATAGGGCAAAAACACGCAACACTTGAAATAAAGAAGCGACCACTATTGAAACAAGAGCTGTATCAGTGCTTTTTTCTTATAATTGTTTGTCTTTATTTTTAATCTATTTATTGCTTATTTATTAACATTTGTTTGCCTGGAAAGTCTGACTGGTTAACAAATACCCATTTTCAATGGAGGCCTGGGGGAAAAGCTCCAGAGAGTTAAATAAAATCAAACAAAACACTAGTACAAATATAATTTTAAAAAAGCATGCATACATACAGTTTTATAGTGGAATACATAATGTACAGTAAAGTATGTGGAGATAAAATTGATGTAAAAATAAAAAGAAACAAAAAATGACAATTAAATATGACAATCAGTATATACAAAAGTATTAGAAGTATAGTCTACTGTACTAGGAAACAAAATTAAGAGATACAAGTCCACCCTAAGAGTGAGGAGAGGGCAGGTGTTGAAAAGTATAGATAGCATGATGAGAGGTTAGGTTAGTAACAATGTAACTTATTTGTTAATACAGATTATACATGTGAGATACATGGATATAGCCACGAGTAAGGGAGACATTTTGTGAGAGAGGATTAAAAGTACAATAAGGCTACATATAGTTCTGATCACATTTGGGATAGAGTTCCACAGTTTGGATAGGCAGTGTGTGAGTATGAACTTTATCCTACTGCCATACTTTTCAGATACAGCTAAAATACCATTTTGGTAGCTTTCAACCCTTACTACTGAAAAGTTTAAGGAAAGAACTGAGACATACTAAAGTTGCACCACTAAGGGTTTCTCTTGGAATGTTTTACATTTGTAATCATAGTCAGCTGAGGATATTCATAGGTAAAATGTTATAAGCTGTTTCACTGATTTTAGCTGTCTTCACATTCTTTTCTCCAGAGAAGAACTGTGTGGTAATCTTTCTTTCTTTCTTTTTCTGTTTTTTAAATTGTTTTCTTTTAAAAATGTTGCAGTCCTATAATGTAATGGTGTTACCCTCATTAGAAAGATTTACTTCTGTTATACTCCACCTGATTCTGCTAATTTCAATTTTGTCAGAAATTTTCAGTCATTTATCAACGCTGTAATGCAATGTTTTGCAATCACTAACAAGAAAATCTCAGTTCCTGTTAAAATTTTTGGAAGTATCAGGTCCCAGATTTGTTTCCAAAGTGTCTATTAGGGTTTGTGACAATATTTGCATCTGACTTTGAAAGTTTATTGTAACGAAATTAAATATATTTGAAGTATGCTTTTTATTTAGGCATTTAGTAGTCTTCAGTAAGCATTCATTGGAATATTAATTGAGTTACTCAATTTTTAAGTAATGCAACAAGTTTCATGCTTGTAGAATAGTAGGGACAGATGTCTATGGCTGCAGTATGCTTAGCTGATACACCAGAAATCTGTTCTCTCTCTTACCTCAAAAATGCAGATCCCTGTTTCCACAGAGGGAAATAAAACATTATTATTTACATAAAAAAATAGCTATCATCTTTAATTTTGTTTCCTATATTAACAGTCAGTCATTATGAACCTAGAGTGTACAAGTGCACCCACAAAGAATATTTTTGCCATCACCTTAAGGAACATTACCTTTTAGAGTCCTTCACAGTTCATCTATTATAAAAGCCTCAAGTTACTATCAGATAGATCCTTGGTTACAAGTCAGGAAATGGCATTTTTATAGATGACAGTAAAAACACTAATTAGTTTCAGTTAGTCTTAATTAAGTAAGCATCTAAGTTCCAGTTGAAGATTAATATTCCAGTGAGCTGTTTCTCCCTAGCATTAGAGTATAAACTTGGTAATATAATATAATAATGTTGGCTTGTAGATATTATTTTCTGTTTTTCAAGCAGTATCTGTCACTTGTTTCTCTATACAGAATAATTCCTTAAAGCTCATTAAAAGCATATAAAATGAAGATGTTAAGACTGAACGATTGCACCTTTAACTCCCTCACTCAAAGAATGGTTTAGGAAGGAATGCACTGACTATATTTTTATTAATTTCACTTCCATCCAATAGACGGTTATGGAGAAAACCTTGGTAAGCAACTACAGTTTTCATATGTCATCTTCCTATCTGTTCTGCATATAGATGAGTTTCAACTCCCTAAGTTCAGCTGATATTGAACTTTTTGATCATGGTTTTCCATAAAATAACAATACTGGTAGAGCTTGCATCGGCGCAAAAGCAGTGATACCTTTTCTGTGTATGCTTCTCTTCTTTCTCTGCAATGATATAACTGTGTAGCTGCTATGTGTGCACGGGTGTATGTATGTATATATATATATATATATATATATATATATATATATATATATATAAGGAGAGAGACAGCTAAATAGATATATTTATATTTGTGTGTGTATGTATGTATGTATATATATATATATATATATATATATATATATATATATATATATCTATATATATATATATATATATATATATATATATATATATATATATATATATATATATATATATATATATATATATATATATATATATATATATATATATATATATATATATATATATATATATATATATAGGGTCTATATTAAATCATCACCTGATTAGGTTGTTGAATGCCTAAATGTCGACACCTAAATGCTGACAACTTAAAATCCTGAATAGAAGTTTCCACACAGGGAAACAAGTCATTTGGCCGTTACGGGGATTTTGACCTGTGTGCAATATAGAGTGATCTCGGAGTTGGTATGTTTAGTTAGGGAGGTGTAGGAGGTGTGGGGGGCACAGCCTCCCACATCGAGGTGGGGTAGGGGGGTGAAGCCCCCCACTTGATTTCTGCTTAATTTTTTTTTTTTTTTTTTTTTTACTTTGGCCAATGACTTTCGTTCCCTGTGTGGAAAGTGCCATTTGTGATTTTAAGTTGTCCATGTTTAGGTGTCGACGTTTAGGCATTTGACAACCTAAGTGGTCGACGATGTAATATAGATCCTATATATATATATATATATATATATATATATATATATATCTACACACACACAAACACACACACACACACACACACACACACACACACACACACACACACACACACACACACATATATGCATGGTTTACTATAGAAAGTTTGAATCAGCTTCAGTCAACCAATAATAAAGGTCGACTCGAAATGCTGAATACAAAATTTCAAAAGTAAACCCAAAGTGTAACTGAGTACATCGACCACCATGGTTTGATGCATTCAACATAGCAGGAGGTGACATCACTCACTTCCTTCTATGCACATTAATGTACCATTGAACTCTACAGTCAATGGTACGTTACTTCTAGTGCTCTGTCCCCCACACCCCTGTACATTAAATATACCAACTCCGAGATCACACTACATTGAGGAAATGGGCTAATTCCCTGTTCCTCACTGAAGCGCGACCTCCCCGCAGCTACTTTCTAAAAGAAAGGAAAACTGCTGTCTTACTTATATTGCACATCACCATGATGGCTTACCTTATGCTTTGGAAGGTTTTCATACAACAAGAATGTTTTGTAACAAAACCTTTACTTAGAAGCATTAGAATACTGTAGTAAGAACTTCATGCATAGAAATGTATTTTTTTAAGCTGAAATTTTTTTCTTCTTGGTTTAGCATAATTTGGTTGGGGGCTGGCATAATGGTTAAGGTGTCTACCTCAGAGACACAAGGTGCAGGGTTTCATTCTCGCCTCTGACTGGCTACACTGAAAGGGCAGCTAGCCTTGTACCTACCTATGACTGCAGGAAGGGAAGACTGGCAAATAGGAAATTGTCTAGGATGCCTGACAGCCGAGAAACAGCTCAGGGTATGCCACACAGTACAAGAAAGGAGGTAATGCAGAAAAGGAGAATGAAAACTCTTTATTTTATGGAAAATTTAAAACATCTGTGTTTATAGGATTCTCAGAAATAAGTGCTATAGCAAAGGCTTGTGAGCAGACCATATGAGGCTGGGCTCACGTATCTGAGATGTGAACTGATTGACATGATAACAAGGAGTGACTGTCTCCAAAAAATGTTTATTGTAGTCCTTGAAAGAGATCATATCTCACTAGCAGAAGTCACACATGCTTGGACTGTACTAATATCTAAAATGGGCAAGAAACATATTCTTGTAGTCGCATTCAGTGGACATATGTATTGGGCCCATGTGTTCTGTCCCATTTTATTGGTTCAGTTCCATCATGGTTATGCATTAAAAAGCCAAGTGAGTAGCAAAGACATAACAGTATAAATATGCATTAATTAGCCTAATATTATGCTTGTTAGCCTATTATGATTATTAATGGTCATGTTTTTAATTATTATGTATAAATTAATTTGAGTATTACAGTTAAGATGAAAAATATAGGAGATGTATATTTTATAAAGCATATGCAGATTTGTGGCCTTTTTCAACTGTAATCTGTGGAGTAGGTCAGTGTATTATAAAAGAGGATGTAGTTGTGTTGCTCACTTTGTTTAAGAGAGAATATACTGAGAAAACAGGAAAGTTGAAGAGGCATGGATAGACAAAATGTAATGTTTTGTTCTAATGTTCTGACAACTCTGGAAACTACATGCTATTTTAGTTAATGTTAAGTTGACAGTCGTAAGATTCCAGAAAGTAATAGCTCAAACTATCATTGTGCGTAAGCAAATATGACTTGTTCTTAAAACATGACACATGCTCTGTTAACTGACCCTCCGAATTTGCTACCCAGATGTGAGTTTTATTAATTAGTGCCTGAACTGATGCTCCAGGATTCAAGTTGCCAGTTTGAGTCTGAATTTAATTTGATTTAATTAAGTGATACATACACTGCTTTGGTTGAGCACATGTAGCTATATGTAATTAAATGAGTGTCACTCATATAATTTGTAAAATAAATAAGCTGTTGTCTTTTGTAAGTAACTAATTTTATGTTTAGTGAAAGTTGTTTTTTTTAATTAAACTGCTTTTAGCTGCAACGTGGTATCTCACCTCATTCTTCCATCTGAACTGTCATCTAACATGTAACCTCTGGACCAAAACAAAAACCCAACACAAATTGGTGTCAGAAGTTATATATTAAAAAATAATACAGGAGGAGTAAAATGACCACCATTATTTCTATTTGGAAAAAAATAATCTAATAAGAATATTAAGCTGCCCATGGCTGGTCCTTGAGATTCTATAATAAAATTAAGTAAACTGTCTCCTGAAAAGCCTTAGCAAATATAAAATTAAGTGAAAAAAAAAAGTTAAAGCTAAGGCAAGTGCATCCAAATGATTGTTTTTGATGACATTTAGATCATATAGCTAGTGAGCTCACACAACAAATTATTGAACTAAAAAAATATAAAGAGCATATGCATCAATATCACAAAATCATTTAGACATTTATGCCCTAGAAAAGGCAAAATGATTGAAAAACAAAAAACAAAGTAATTTGTCAGTCAAAATAATTCGACAGCAAAAGCAAAAAAAATGTAGAAGATTAAAGAAATATCCCTCACAGGCTAAAGTGTATGCATTAATTTGCAGACTGAATTTTGATTCGGCCACATGAAATGCCAACTGCCATTCATTATTCAATAATAAGTGTAAATAGTGTAATTTGCTAGGTATACCAACACCAGACAACAACCTGTAATAAAAAGGTGCCAGTGTTAGAAATAAGACTCAGTCATACAAAAGGGCAAACATAATTTTGTATAATAAAAATAATAATAAAAAAAATTTATTATACAAAATAATTTTTATTATACAAAAAATAATTTTGTATAATAAAAATAATAATAAAAAAATAAGACTTGCTTCCAGGTGCTGGTCCGCCACCAGCTGTAGCAATCAGCGTGATAGCTTATGCTTTCTCCTCTTATTTAGCGGCAGCATGCTAGCTCTGTTTCCTCCATTTTTTGAAGTATTTCTACGCTGTTAACTGCTGCCTCCTTGCACTGACCTGCTTTCAGGTGCTGGTCTGGCACCAGCTGTAGCGACAGCGTGGTAGCTTAGTTTTTCCCCCATTTTTTTTAGTGACAGCGTGGCAGGTTATTTCTCTTCACCATCTAAACAGTAGCTATATGCAGCTAACTGCTGCCCCTCGAAGAGATTGGCTTATGGTGATTGTCTTCTCATACCCCGTTGTTGATCCCTCTAGCTCTGTTTAGAGACAGTCTCTTTGATTTGGACATTTTTACTCTTCGTAGTCTTTGCACTGATAGTTGTAAGAACCCTTCATAAGACTAACAGTCTATGGGACTTATTCCCGACAGGGGCTGTAACCTCTAAAGCTGACATACTATTTCTACAACACATTTTCTCTTTCCCGCCCTCTACCTAAACAGCGTGTAACCTGGAGTGGCCTTACACACGTAGACTAGGCTGGGGCTTCACACTTCCTTCAGGGTACCTAGCCCCAACATTTATTTAGGCTTAGTTGTTTGGAACTAGTTGCGCACCTCTATATTTCCCTCTACTTTCAACCTATTTTGTGCTAATACCCTCTCTGGAGGTGATGATGATATAGCTGGTAGTAGACATTTTTAATGGTGAGTGCTTTTTGTACTACATGCTGAGCCTAAACATTAATAGATGTTAAAGAGTTTGCTCAACCTAGTCTGTTTGTTACTGCCTTTTCATTTGCCTAATAATTCAAATTCAATTACTAGAACTACCTGTGATTTCTGCATTGTCTTAGATACATTGTATTGTGATTACTTTGTCTAATATTATCCTATTTTCTTAACTTCTTTCCTCCTGTATTAGCTACCCCCTGGATATAACCTGTGTTTTGCCTGGGTGGACTCTCTCTGCTACCTCTGCTACTATATTTTTTGCCAACTACCCGTGGAACTCTCTAACACCTAACCTTCTTCTGCAACCCCCTACCTCAAGATTCAAGAAAGTATGTCTACCTATATGTTGGACTCATAATTTGTAACAGTTTTAACTCTGCTAAGCTTTCTGTTAGCTCCCGGTCAAGCTTGCCAGCAGCAACCCCCCTACCCTTACTCTTCTATTTCCAATCCCTCCCAGACCTAACGTTTTATTTAGCTTGAGCCTTCTATCCCTCTAGTCTGTTTTCTTTACTGCCTCAGAACCCATCTGCATAGTTACTGTAATCTCTGCTACTGCCCACAAGCTGTCACCCCTCACATTAATATCTTTTGCTCTGGTTCTCTATTTCTACCCTATATTACCTATTCACCCCTCAAATTCCTATCCCTTTCTTCTTCCACTCTTACCCTATCCTCCTAAGCTACCTTACTTACTTTGCCTCAGCTAGCTTTCTCTGATACTTTTTCCTTCTTCTTTTGCTTTACTCTGTGTATTCCCCACTCCGTTCACCCTGCGGGCTCACTCCACTACCCATCCCTACCCCCAATTCCCACCCACCCCCAGGGGTCCTAACCTTATACCTCTAAGGTCACACCCCTTATCCTTATCTTCCTATCCCTCTCCTTCCCGCTTTCACTTAAAACCACTCCCATATTTACACTCCCCTTTCCCTCCTCCCACCTCCTCTGTTATTACTTGCCCACCACTACTGGAACTTGTATCCCTCCTTCTTACTCTGCTATCTTTCCTCCTACTTCCCTCAAATCCTTTACATGTCTCTCCCCTTTCCTAACCTTTAATATTCATAGCTCTTACCCTTCTATACCCTTTAATACCCCTAGCTCACCTCTTATTTTGTATTGTATTATATACCTTACTACCTCTACTTACCCTCATCTTGTACCCTTACTCTAGGTAACCTTTACTCTGGTTTAACTTCTAAAATGGCTCCCCTTTCACCTACATTCCCTATACTCTCAGTACTACTCCTAACTACCTTATTCTCAGCTTACCTCATTACTTTCTTTGAAATCTCACTTAATACCCATCCTCACATCCCAAAGAAACATACATCTTCACTCTTTACTTCTCTCACATCATTCTCATATACTAATTCCACCCCCAGCTATCTTCTACCTAAGTTTCATAGGCACTCTCACCTAAACTATGCTACTCTTTCAGAAAAGAAAATAAAACTGCCTTCCCTTCTTAGAAGTAAATTCACATATAAACCAGACAATCCCACCTTACAAGATGGAGACATTCACCCCAACCCTGGCCCCATACATCTCTCCCCTCAAATATCTAGACCAGGCTCCAAAAATACCCTCCTCATAGGGCATCTTAACATACGTAGTGTAAACAACAAAGTACCCTACCTGCATGCCCTCCTTCACACACAGGGTTTTGACATTCTCTGCCTAACAGAGACTTGGCTTAAACCAGCCACTAAAGATACTGAAATTATTCCACAAGGCTACAATATACTTAGACTTGACCGATCTAAACGTATAGGTGGCGGTGTAGCACTTCTTTTTAAAAATCACCTCAATATCTCCACCCTTCCAGCCTATCCAACACTTAATAGTAAAGTAGAAGCCGTAATCTCTAAGCTCCTATTAAACCCTAAAAAGTCCCTCTACATCATCTGCCTGTATATTCCTCCAGGTGACAACATACCTATCTTAGAAGACTTTCTTAGTTGGGTTTCCATCAACTACCCTCAAGAAACCATAATTCTCGGTGACTTTAATATTGATTGGAATACTATTAACACTGAAAACCCATCCTCTCACATAAACCTAAATGGTTTTACCCAATCCATTACGTCTACTACAAGGCTTAATAAGCCCAGCAAGAAAGAGAGTATCCTAGACTGGATACTCACAAACAAATCCAACATTACTTATAAAGCAGGAACTCTGCCAGACGACCTCAGTGACCACTGCTTAACTTATATTACAAGAGAAAAGACTGAGTGTCTAAACCCCCCTAACATAAGAACAATACGCTCTACCAAACACTTCCAAATAGACCATTTTCAAAATGAACTCAAATCTTGTAATTGGAACCCCTTAAAATCACTCCCACTTAATGATGCAGTATCATTCTTTAACTCTACCTTCCTGACCATTCTTGACAAATGCTCCAGAGCGTAGCATTTGAATGAAAGCTAATGCAGCCCCTTGGCTCTCTCTTGAAACTAAACAACTAATGCTCTCTAGAAATAAGATATGGGCCAAATGGAGATGCCATAGAAACAGCTCTGATTTTCTCCACTTCAGCCAGCTTAGGAATCTTACCAAAAAAGCTATAATCTCTGATAAAAGAAAATACTATTGTGAACTTCAAGAAACTAATTTCAACAAGCCCAAACAATTTTGGTGATCTGTCAATAGTCTCCTCTCACCAGGAACAACCAATACTCCCTCCCCCCTTGATGCTGACTCTGACACCCCTCTCAAAACTGTTAATGCTTTTAACTCTTTCTTCTCCAAAACTATTCAATCTCTTGCAAGACAACTGAATACAAACAACTTCTATCCCCCTAATAATCTAGTAGATTCTTCCTACAACTTTTCTCTACAACCTATCCCTACCTCCTTCATCTACAAACTTCTACACAAACTGAAACCTTGTACCCCCTCGGCCGACAAACTCCCCTCTCTTTATCTTCAAAAGGCTGCCAAAGAAATTGCTTACCCAATATCTATCCTCATTAATAGGACAATCCAAGACGGTACCATCCCTGATATCTGGAAAGTCTCTTATATTATCCCACTACACAAAGGTGGTAACTCTATTGACTACTCTAACTTTAGACCAATTGCTCTTCTGTCACCCCTATGAAAAATCATGGAGAAATGTATCCATCAGCAACTTGTACAGTATCTCTCTTTACACAACATAGTAGCTAATTGTCAACACGGCTTTAGACCTCATCACAGCACCACCACTGCCCTTCTCTCCTTTGAAGACACCATCAATAAGAATCGCAACAATAACCTTCTCTCCTCTGCTCTATTCATTGACCTCTCCAAAGCCTCCAACATGGTCAACCATTCTTCCTTAACTCACATCCTTGAATCCCTCTCATTTGACAACCTTGCCATTAGATGGTTTACTTCTTATCTGAGTAACAAACAGCAAGCTGTTCTTTGGGATGACCATATCTCTTCATTACTACCCATCTCCATCGGAGTCCCTCAGGGCTCCATTCTTGGCCCACTTCTTTTCTCCCTCTACATTAATGATCTGCACACTGTAATCCCTCAAGCTACCTGTATTCAATACGCAGACAACTCTACCATTATTTGCTCAGCTTTTTCCTCCTCAGATTTAATCTCACTAACTCAAAATATTTTTAGTACAGTAGAAACATGGTTTAATAGACGGTACCTCCTTCTGAATGCTAAGAAAACCAAACTTCTCCTCTTCTCCCCTACCACTCGAACCTCTCCACCAAACTTCACCATTTTGTCTAACAATGCCACTGTCATCTCTCCTGACTCTACAACTAAACTGTTAGGAATAACCATCGATAATAATCTCACTTTTGATCAACACATCAACAGCACCGTCAAATCAGTTAACAGAAAAATAGGATCCCTATACCGAATTAAACCTTTTTTAACCCCAACTACCAGAGCTACCATTGCACACTCCCATCTGTTATCCACTTTCTTCTATGCCTCACCAATCTTAACCAACCTTAAGAAAACTAACCTAAACAACTAGCCACCTGCTATAATAACATCGCCCGCTTCGCCACTAATAACCCCTTCAGAACCCATCACTGCCATAACCTAAAACTTCTAGGCTGGCTTGAACTACAAAACTACCTTGCAACCTCACAACTCACTATTGCCCACAAAATATTACACCAACCCAATTAACACCCCTATACTGTCACAACTCTTAGTCGCCTATAGCAATCTTACCTCCCTTCGATCCTCCTGTAAACTCTTGGCCAGCTCTATTAAGACTAACAACTCAGCTGGTGACTCCTTATTCACTAATTATGTAGGTAGAATTTGGAATCTCTTACCCAGGGAAATTACTCAGATTACTTCCTTACCCCTCTTCAAACAAAAACTTAAACTACACTTCCAAAACCACTGGCTTTGTTCTTGTAGCTCACCAGACTAACTTCTCCTCTCCTTATTCTCCCTCTTTCACCCACCACTATGTTTATCGTAGTCTCACTAGCAAATACCTCTATCCCTTGACCCTTGAACTTTCTTCTTTCCTCTCACTAACCGTTTCCTTCTTTCCCCTCCCCTTTTTCTCTTTGCCTTCTCTTCTCTTTCTTTCCCCTATCTTCTGCCTTACCTCCTCCTCCTCTCTTCCTACTTGTGTGTCATCCATCTTCTTTATGTCCCTTTCCCTTTTTTTCTCTCTATATTTTAATACTCTTTTTATTTTTATCCTCTCAAATTGACTTGGTATTTTTTGTTATTATACAATTGTACAGCTTGTCTATTTCTGGTTTATCTTTTGATTTTATCAATTAATTAGTTTTTGATTATACTGCTATTTTTATTGTATTATGTGTGGAGCTTTTCTCCCCGGGCCTCTACTGAAAATGGAAATATATCCAGCTAGACTAGCCCAGTCAACAAATGTAAAATAAAAATAAAATAAATAAATAAAATAATGGCATGTAACCAAACTAAACTTTCAAATCTGTTCCAAATTTATAAGCAAAAAAAAGGAAAACAGTTTCAGCTAGCTTTCACTGGATTTGGGTTGCTGGTGGTAATGCACTGTAACTAAATGGGGAAAATGCATGAATATGCTTGCTTAGTGTTCCATCCACACTTAAAACAAATCATTAATGTAACATAGCCTGACAGAAATGATGGGCAAAAACTACAAACAAAACAGCCTTTGTAGATCATTTACCCATGTAGCTCATTGTTGTATTAGTTCTGTTAGACATGGATATTTTGAAAGAGAGATTCTTAAAACACAGTATGTAGCTTTGCTCTGGATGTGGTGTCAAAGCTGTAGTTAAAGCTATAAAGGAACAATGTTTATGCCTGCCTCCTAAAGACAATCATAAACATTAAGCAATATCAGCTCCATGGAGGGCACACTGAAGCATCAGAGATAAATTAATAAACTGTCAAAAGTGGGCAAAGCTAAACCTGCTGTGAGTGTGATCGGTGGTTCTGTGCCAGTGAAAAGGCTAATGAATTGTGCCAAAGAGCTGTGGATTATGGACAACTAAACAACATTGCTTCACTGCTTGTAGATGTGCTAGATAGTAAAACTGGCATGACAAAACAGTTGCTAAACTGTATCACTTGATTCTGGACATGACAAATGCCTTTTTCAGCAATCAAATAGCTGAGATGATTAAAGCTGAATCTGCATTCACATGAAATGACAGACTGTATACTTTCTGAGAGTTGCCTTAAAGGTATTTGCACATTTTCATACTGTGTCAGTGGCAAGAGACATAACAAACTGCAACTAAATAATGTCACTCTGTTTCATCTTATCAATGATATCACGATTGCAAGTAAGCAATCTGATGTGGGCATCAGTTTTCAGACCTTAATTTCTACTGCAGAGCACACATTGATTTATCCTTCATGATTATGTCTAAAACCATGCTGACATAAAATATAACTAAAAATTTGGACATCACTCCTGCTTGCTACAAGTTTGATAAAAAAAAAATAATAATAAAAACTGTGTTCTAAAGCCTAAAAAACACTGTTGCATTTTATAAATGTGCATCAGACCTAAAAATTGTCACATCTCCATTAAATGCCTCCTGCAGACCTCATTTTAATTAAAAATTGACACCATTAAAGCTGTTTTGCCTTCACGGACTGAGACATTTCATGGACTAGGATATCTGATATGCCATGGAGGGTTCCATTAGAAATCTCAAACATTCAAAAGTTCGAGTCTCATATGGTCGACACCATATGAGCGAACTTTTGAAAGCTTGCAAGTTTCAACAGAGATCGCTGTAGGGAATATTTCCCTTTACTTCAATGTAGTGTGATCTTGGAGTATGTATATTTAAGTAGCGGGGGGTGTGGGGGCGCAGGGGGTCTTGCCCCCCCAGCCTGGAGTGGTCAGGTAGTTTTTTTTTTTTGTATTATTTGTTTGAAGTTTTAAAACTTCGCTCATATGGTGTCGATCATATGAGAGTTGAAATTTTAAATCTTCAAGCATATAATATAGACCCGCCATGGACAATGAATTAGCTATGAACTGGGACATGTTGCAAAATAAACAAAACTTATGAAACATTAAAAAAATTGAAGTTATTCAGTGCATAAAATAATAGTAACACTAACAAATGGCACAAATATTAATTCATATTATAAAACATATTATTTAAGATTTGTTAGCCACTATACCAAGGGCAGCGAAAAGTATAATGATTTACAAAACAGCTTAAACTAAAATGCCTTACAAAATAAGTTATATTGTATTATATATAACTTTATATTCAGCATTGCAACTGTTATCTAATCATGATCCAAAAGTAGAACAAAGTGCAGTTAATATTGTCATAATTCAAAGAGCAATGTGCAAATAGTTAGTCATGCCAATGTTTTCTTGCACGAAACTTCAACAAGTATTCATAACTTGATTTTTGCACTAGCAAACATATAGGACTGACTAAATGAATGAAAATCCCTGTCAATTTCAGTATCAAGCTGGCATTGAACAATTGCATACATTAAAATAAATGGGTTTAATTAATCTAGACTTTCAGCAAGTTACACAATAAGGACAAATTGTGTTGCAACTACTAAGCAAGACTTTTAAAAATGAGCATCTAACAATGATGACACTAATCAAAAATAAAGGTACTGTTATCGAGTTTTCTTATGAGATTTAAAAAAGCCATCTCCCATTTGTAAAATAATGTTAATGTTGTTGCATTGTTAATTACTTGTAAGTGTTTAATTTTTTTCTACATTTTTTGTTGTTTGTATTATAGCATGCTTAAAATGTACCATTTGTTATTTCAAAGCATACATTTCCTTTGGCTTTATGCCCAACATGAGTTAACCAAATAAAGGAGGGGGTGGTCAGATGTACTAGGCCAATGCACTGTGCCCTATTTTATCGGTTCACTTCCTTCAAGGTTGGGCATTAAACATCAAAATGAGTAGCAAAGACATAATATATAAATCTGCATTAATTAGCTAAATATAAAGCTTGTTAGCCTGTTATGATATGATTATTTGGGAGCATGTCTTTAATAATCCTGCATAAATTAATCAGAATTTTGCATTTATTTTATCATATGTAGAAACATTTTTTTATGGCATTTGCTACTTTAAGGATTGATGATGTTGAGTCATGTGATTTATGATTTTATTTAAAAAGGATGATGAGATTTAGAATGTTGTTTCTAATGAAGTTTGAGTATTATTAAATCAAACAAAAGTGCTAAAAACATTCTTGGTGTCCGGCTTTTCCCTGTCCGTGGTTTCAAGTTTTGTGCTTTACATTGTTTTTTGGGCAAAGTGGTTTGAATTTTGCATTTAAGTTACAAAATATAGGAGGCATGTAAAATTTATAAAGCAGCTACAAATCTTTGACTTTTTTCAACTATAGCCTGTTATACTTGTCAAGCTCTTAGTGCAAGAAATCTGGACAAAGCCATAAATTATAGGGGACAAAGGACCAAAGATAGGGTCAATTTTTAAATATTGCTATTAGAGACTTAATTGATAACATAGCAGGTTTTGTGTTAGCATGAATTTTCTGAAGGGCATGAAGACTGAAACTCAAATGTCTGTCATCATTTTCTGACTTTAATTTTCAAGGAATTGCCAGTACTTCACCAGGAAAAACACACTTTTATGAAAAATGGACCAAAATATGAGGCAAAAATCTGGACATTCTGCGAAAATCTGTACAGTTGAGAAGTTTGCAGTACGTAGCAAGTCAGTGTATTATAAAAGGAGAAGTACTTGTGGTGTGCACTTTGTTTAAGAGAGAATATACTGCAAATACGGAAAGTTAAAAAGGCAGTGACAGGCAAAATGTGACGTTTTGTTTTAATGTTCCAGACAAAATAAAAAAACTATATGCTATTTTAGTTCATGTCAAGTTGACAGTGACAAAATTCCATAAAGTACTGGCTCAGACTATCATTATGTGTCAGCAGGTATGACTTGTCTATAAAAAAAAACATGACACATACTTAGTTAACTGACCCTCCTAATTTGCTATCTGGTCTCAAGTTTAATAACCAGTGCCTAAAACTGATGTTCCAAGATTCAAGCTGCCAGCTTGATCCTGGTTTAATCTGATTTAATGAATCAATTAAATTACTAGACACAGAGACTGCCTTGTGGGTCGCTCATATAGTTTACATTATAAATTCGCAGATGTCTTTTGTAAGTAACTGATTTTATATTTTGTGAAAACTGTTTTTTTAATTAAACTGTTTTTAGCTGTAGCTTGGTGTCTCCTGCCTCATTCTTCCATATATCTAGTTTACCACTTAACGTCAAGACTAACATAAACAGCCAACACAACACATCTACCGAAGCAAACTGATGAGAATCAAACACTGCAGCAAGTGCTGGCACATTGAGAATCTTCTAGGTGTATGATTTCATATATAGCAATGAGCCATTGCCCTATGACATGACAATTACATGGGCAGTACTTGCCATTTCCTATTAAGAATGTTTTCTGATTATTGACACAATAAAAGTTGAAATATACCTGTCTGAGTCAAGAATGGCATCACATTAAGATGACTTACTGCTGCCTTTAAACACTTTCATTCACCATTAAAGCCTTTAACAGATAATGGATCTTAATTTGCTCTGAAACTCAGTATTTTAAAGCATGCATTTTATTATGTCATCCTGCTAGGACATGACTGAAAAGAAGTATTTGTTAAATATTCAAAGAGCACGTTATAAAAGTAGAACATGTGCCAACATTAAATAACTGGGTAACATTTTACTTACATCTAAAACTGATTCAGTATATTATTAGAAATGCAAGCAATGATGCTAGAAAGCACATTTTGAAAGAACGGTCTATTAAAGATGACTATCTGGAGTAATGTGAACAAGGTTGTCTAATTTAGTTAAGTTCACATCCAGATATGGCAGTTGACGTAGAGGGAAAGGACTTTTTATCTGTTAATGAGATGCTTACTGCAGTGCAGGGTTTATTCTCTCCGATTCAGTTTGCCTATTGTCTGAGCAAATTACTTTACCAGAGAGTACTCCCTGCTTGCACACTTGCATCCGGTGGGCTTATCTAGTTAACACACTACAAAAAAAAAAAACGATGCATTCTTAACAATTAATAATTATTAAACTTTGTAATAGCAACCAGGGATAGCTCACAGGTAGAGAAAAAATAAGAGATGGTAAGAGATGTATTGCAAGTGTAAATCAACAGCAAACTAATCTTATATATTTCCCAGTCTGAGTCATACATTATATAGTATGATATGAAATGTTGATTAAATAAATCAGTGAAGCATTTGTAGCCAGAAACAGGTAATGAGATAAATTTGTATTAATTGAATGCCTTCAAGAAGACATATTAAAAGCATCCTGTGAGAGCTCACAGTGTCCCTCTCTTCATCTTTTCTTTGTGCAGTGCCTAAGATTCCCCCTCCCCCCACGCATGGGCAACTACAAGGTCATAATCATATTGGGAATGGAATAGGGGCAAAACAGCCCTTCTGAGATCCTTAATCCTAGCACCATTTAGAAAAAATGAGAAGAAAGACCCAGCTAAGCTAGATTATTCACTGGGTAATATATTAAACCTCCTGTAGTGGAGGCCCGTGGTTTATATGCAAATGACCCCTTAAGTACATAACAGTGTGCCAGCTACATGGCTTCTGAATGCCCATGGCTTTTAACTCTTTTTTGATTCAGTTTAAATGCACACAGATTCATAGGTTGGTACTAGGCTATTGACCCTAGGGCATGCATATTATGACATATCATTTTCTACTGAACTTTAACTGATATAATGAAACAAAAACTAGGTGATGGAAAGAGAGTTACACAGGACTTAAGTGAGTGCCATTTTTGCTAGTGAGAAAAGAAGATCAGCATATACAGAAGAGAGATATCTCTTAGTAATAACCAATAACTCCTCTTCTAAGAAATGATGAATCCATGTCCTTAATACTTTTCAGCTAGTAGCCACAGTTCAGTCTAAAGGAGTGAGTTTTATTGATGTAAATCATGTTCTTTAAAGCTGCCCAACCAATGACAACTTGTTTTACTAATATATGTTTTCTGGTCTATAATCATAGATGCACTTGTCTGCAAATCACACCAGAAATAGCCAAGCACAAAAACAGTACAACAAGAACCACTTACATGCAGGGAATATACTTACTTGTTTTCTTCTGCAAGTGCTTTCCGAACTGCACCCTGTTTCTCTGCATCTCAAGTAATAAGGGGTTTGTACACATATTCACTTTTTCTGGACCTTTATATATGTGCTGTGGAATATGTTTTAAGGCTCAGACTCATATTTTGTAACCTTGCCTGTTTTACTGATTTATTCAAGCAGAGTCAGGCCCTAAATTCTCCCACTCATCATCCCCAGTTACCGTGGTGACACTGTAACCAAGGTTTCTCACATTCATCACCAATCTCATAGGTTCATAGGTAGGTACTAGGCTATCAGCCCAAGGGCCTAAGTAAGCCTAGCCAACAATGTTTCCTGGCTTATGCCACCCAAGAAAATGAATTGCATGTGCCCCTGTTGAGCAGAGTCACAGAAGTGATCCCTGGGGTGTATTTCCTATCTCCCATCCACTCATCAAAATTTTTTCTTGAAAAGTGCTAACGAGGAATTTTGCTTGACATAGATGGGTAGCTTGTTCCAGAGTATAGGAAGTCTCTGGGACAGGAATCTATCCTTCCAGCATGTCCTGCTAATTGTGGTGACAAGGTTTAGGTCCCTAGAGCATGTAACTTGGAGGGATTGGGATTTCTTTAGGTGTGGCATGTCCAACAGCTCTGGATTTAACATAGCTTTATATGTTAGGCAGAGATCTCCTCAGAGTAGGCGATATGCTACAGATTAAAGGTGGAATTATTTGAGACGATCAGTGTAGGGCATCTGTTTGAGGCCAGTAATCCTCTTTGTGAGGTACTTCTGTGGCCTTTCCAGCTGCTGCAGATGTCTTGTGAGGTGCATTCCAAAAGGGGCATTGTACTCTATAATGGTTCTAATGAATGCCGAGTAGAGGGGAACAATTACCTCTTTTTTCCTGGATGAGAACCCTTTTGTGATGAGGTGTGCCACATAGAAGGATTTCCTGACTATTGTGGCAATGTAATTATCAATGGAGAGACTACTGTCCACCTGGGTCCCAAGGTCTCTTATCACACATTCGGCATTAAGTAGACTGCCGTTTATGTCGTAGTTCGTGGGTACAGAGTTTTTACCAAAGGGGATGACAATGCACATTTTGGTACTGAGCTTCAGACCATGCCTCTGACACCAGGCATCTGTCTCAGTGAAGCTCTTTTGTAGGATGTCCACATCATTTGGAGACTCAACTATGGCTCCTAGTTTGCAGTCATCTGTGAACTTCGTTAGCCAGAGGCCTTCTGTGTTAGCCTGTACTTCAGAGAGGTAGATACCAAACAAGAGATGTCCCAGGACTGAACCCTGTGGTACTCCACGTGTCACTGGTTTGAAGACAGATTTGGAGTCTGCACCTTTTACAGTGTGGGTTCTGTCAGTGAGCCAGTTGGCAACCCATTTTGTGACGTAGAGATTTATATCTAGTTTAGTGAGTTTAGCTATAATTCCAGAATGGAGGATGGTGTCGAAAACCTTGGCAAGGTCAAGATAAGCGGTGTGAACCACCTTACCCTCGTCTACGGCTTCTTTGGTGACTGCCTCAAAGAAGTCGATCAGGTTCAGAAGGCATGATCTGCCTTTCACAAACCCAAACTGGGTGGGGTCCAGAGTTTGGAGGTTAACAATGTTTATAAGTTCCATGATAATACGTTCCATGGCCTTGCAGACCAGGCTCATCAGGCTAATAGGGCGATAATTCCCAGGATCAGTGGTGGCTCCCCCTTTGTGGAGTGGGATAATTTGCTGTGCACCATTCAGTGGGCACAAAGCCTGACGTGAGACTATGATTGAACTTGGTGCTTAGGTGGGGAGCCAGTTTGTTCTGAAGTTCATGTAAAACACAGCCTGGTATGTTGTCTGGTCCCATGGATGCTGTATTTTTGGTTTTAGAGAGTGCAGCTTTTACCTGCATAGATGTGATTACAGGGACTCTGCATTCTTCCTGTATAGATATGTGCCCTTTAGGGGGTGAGAGGGGGGTAAAGTTAGCACTGAATCTATCTGCCAGGATGTTGGCAATATCAGTTGGTTCTGTAATTTTCATGCCGTTGTGCTGTAACTCAGAGCAGACCTGGGCATTGCCATTGAGATTCTTGACATAGCTATAGAATGCTTTGTGGTTGCCCTTAGAACCAGTGGCAATTTTGTTTTCATAGCTAGCTTTGAAGGAGGCTGAACAGGGAGTTCCTCCACTCATGGGATTTTGCTCTCTTTTGCAACAGTTTCTTCCTTCTGTTGTATAGTTTGTTTATGGCAGGGGACCACCAGATTGACTTCCTTTTTTGGAGGATAACATCTTGTTTCTCTTTGGGATAGCTCGATCCATGCACTCCTGTAAGTGCTTATAGAGTGCATTTGTGTGGGATTCAGCAGTCGTAACTGTATTGTCCATCTGCATGGGTGTCGTGAAGTTCACCACTTCTGTCTTAAGAAGCATGAAGTTGGCTTTGGAGAAGTTTGTTACCATTGTTTCCTTAATGGTGGGTGGGGCTGGGATGCGGATATCTAGGGTGATTAGCTTATGGTCGGATCTGACCAATGAGAAGTTGACTTCAGGTGTGGAACACCAATCACTCTTGTTGGTAATGACAAGATCTAGGATATTGTTGCCCCTGGTGGGGGTGTGGATAAGTTGATCCAGGGCATTGAAATTTATGAATTCTAGAAAGTGTTGAGCAAAGGAGTTGGTACATGAGTTTTCCCAGTTAATGGTGGGGTAGTTGAAATCGCCCATTATTAGGGTGTTTGGTTGAACTCTAATATTTTCCAGTATATCAAGAAAAGAGGAGTGGGAATCCTGTGGCATGGTGGGGGATCTGTAGTAAGCTACTATTTGGATTTCCATTTTGCCCAGAGTTAGTTGCACTTGGATAACCTCAGATGCATTATGCTGCGCAACTAGCCTGGAGGTGTGGATATCCTTAATGAATATGGACACACCTCTGCCTTTGGTGTTCTGGTCCAGGTTAGATGGCCGAAAAGTGTGGTATGAGTTATAGCCTGGTAATGCAGGGGTGCTCTCTAGAGCCTTGAGCCAGGTCTCAGTCACTGTACAGATATCAATGTTCTCCATTTTATGGAGTGCCTCCAAATGCATTTGTATATTGATTAAAAATATCTAATATAGCTAAAATCTTGCCTTTAATCAAGAGCCATTCTTTTTTGAACCCCTTCTGTGTGCATCATTCTCTTGAAGTTGGCTTAATATGTTTTACTTATTACTATACAAAAGTTAACTTCCTTCCAGCAAATTTGAACAAACATCAAATCAGCTTGCAACATATCTACAAATTAGGTACCTTTATATATAAGAACTTCATTTAAAGTCATATCAGTTCCTACTACCTTGCACAGTGCAAAGTACCAAAGCAATTTTACTTGTTTACATTTAATTCTTCAGACAGCGATACAGCTCATCTCTAACATATCACATCAGTTAACTCTTGCAGGTTACATACAACTAACCCAGTATTTCTGAATATAATGTATCTCAGTTGCCAGAGTGATTATAATAGAATTCGCCCAAATTCAAGCGTAAATGCATACATTGCTCCCGATATGCAAGACATAAGGAGACCAGCTGGCATAATGGTTAAGGTCTTTGCCTCCCATGCTCGCGGTACAAGGTTTGATCTTGACTACTAGCCAATGCCTGTTAGAAGTTTGCATGTTTTTATTGTGTCTCTGTGGGGTTTTTCCCACCTCCAAAAATACTACTGAATGTTTCCATCTCAAACTCATCCAAGAATGGAGATGTGGGCAGCAACACAGGCTCTAGAATGGATCCCTATGGGGGAAGAGTTGTATAGACCAACCACTTTATACATCTGCTGTGGGGCTCAATATTCTCAATATGGGAGAACATTAATCACAAGCTGCATGCCATGGCAGTGTAAAACATGGATTTAGGTGATTTGGTTGTGTTGACTAATGTACCAGATGGGCATGGGTATTTGCCAGTGATACGTGGGTTGAGAACCAGCTTACGCCAACCTACACTAGAGACCCATGCTAACAGTGGGAGGGGTACTTGGATCAATATCTACTGGTTTGCAGGTGTCCAAGCAGCTTGTGTTATCTGGGATAGCTGTGTTAAGTGAAAGCTGGACATAACACTAATCAGCCTGCCAAATATGAGCTAAGCATTGCTACAGTCAATGTAGGCAACAGATAGCATGATGGTAAGGCGGATGCTGGATATTCTATGCATCCAGGAGATGAGATGGAAGGGCAGTTCAGCAAAGCCATTTGGGATCCAGAGTCTATTCAGGAGGACAGGCTAGAAATGGTGAGGTAGAAATGGTGAGGGCTGTGAGGGATGCTCTCAGAATTAGTGATAAACTCATGCAATCAGACTCCAGCTTAATGATAAGACAGTATTCATAATCTTAACCTACGCCCCCTAACAGCAGGGATAGTGATGAAAAGAGTGCATTCAGTTGTAGGACCTACTAGATAATGCAGGATAACATGAATTTGTACTGATAATGGGTGACTTGAATATACATATCAAGACAGACAGAACAGGATATGATGACTGCCTGGGTCCACATGGGTGGGCAACAGAAGGAGAATACATTTTAGACTCCTGGCTAGCAAATGGCTTGATAGTAGCCAACACATGGTTCAGAAAGAGAGACAGCCACAAGATCACATACAAGAGTGGCAAACAGGTAAGTCAGGTAGACTTCCTCCTAGAAAGGAAAGGGCAATGAGGTAAAATTAGCAGTTGCAAAGTCATCCCCAGAAAAACAGTCAGCCCACAGCATAAACCAGTGGTTACCACAACCAGCTGCAAGCCATAGTCGGAGAAGTCTCTAAGGTCAACAGAGACTGGGCTGAAGACTTGAAAGTATACTGGTGAGAAAGTAAAATGGTTCAAGGAATTAATCAGGCTTCAGCACCTCAAGAAGAACAGGAAATAGGTGGAGTTGAAGAAGAATGGCAGCATCTCAAAGCAGCAGGTGTGAGGACTACAGAAGAGATATGCAGTCCAGCCATGTATGGAAATAAGGTGCATAAGGAAAGCTGGTTTTGGAATGCAGAAGTCCAGAAAGTCATCAAAGGAAAGAAGGAGTGCACAAAAGAGTGTGAGATAAAAAAAGAAGGACCAGACTAGGAAGAAATGCTGGCTGACTAATAAAGAAGCTAAAACAGAGTTGCAATAACAAAAACAAGGCATCAGAGGCACTATACAAACTTCTGGAGAGTGACTTAGTAGATGGCACAAAAAACTATGTCAGGTTGCAATGCAAAGACAGAAAGATAAAGAAGTTAGTCAACACTGTTCATAAGGGATGCCAGCAACAACCTACATGTGATTCCACAGGACATCAAAGGCAGATGGAAGGAGTACTTACAGCAGCTTCTGAATTAAGAAAATTCACAGAAACTGTACTGACCCAGACACAGCCTAGACTGAGAGGAAAGGAGGAGCCCAGCATAGAAGAAATAAGAATAACACTAAGGGAAATGAAGTCAGGGAAAGCAGCAGGCTCAGATGAGGTCACAGTAGACCTGATAAAGATGCTGGGTGAGATAGGAGAGAAATGAGTCCTGAGGGTACTCATCTTAGCTCTCAACCTCTTAGTACAAAAAAATTAGACAGAGGCAAAAATAATAGGGGGACAAAGCCACAAAAATAGGGACAATTTTCAACTATTGTACTTATAAACTGAGAAAGTTGCTAGGATAAATGTCTGAAACTCAAATGCCTGTCATTATTTAGTGAGTTCAGTCCTCACTGATTTGCCACAGAAATCCAGAAAAATCATATTTTTTATGAGGAACAGACCAAAAATATGAGGCAAAAATCTGGACAGTTATGAGGTATGGTACTCATAGCAGTGTGGAGAGAAAGGTGTATCCCAGATGACTGAAGAATAAGCATATTAGTGCTGGTGTTTGAGAACAAAAGGGACATTCACAGCTGTGGGCAGTACAAAGGTATCAAACAGCTGTCACATTGCACGGAAATTCTAGAAAGGGTGATTGACAAACAAATATGCAGAACAGTAGAAAGTAAGATGGTAGATGAGTAGGTCAGATTCAGATCAGGATGCAGCACAACTGACCAAATGTTTGCAATGAGACAGATAGTTGAGAAGAAGCTAGAGATGAGGAAATATTCCAACTGGACATTCCTAGACTTAGAGAAAGCATATGATGAGGTCCCAAGAAAGCTGACTTGGCAGTCTTGTGGCAGTTCAAAGTCTCAGAAACATTGAAACATTAGTGCAGATGACAGAGACAGCTGGGTGCTGTCTTAAATTCCCATAGTGATGTGAACATCCTCCAAAAGGGCCTTACCCAAAATAGTGACTGATGCCAGAAGCATGGTCTCAAACTGAATGCAAGAAATGCATCATTATCTCCTTTGGGGAAAATGGCACCTCCACTAATTATCACATTAATAACCACATGCTAAGCATGCAATCACTCATGAGGGACCTGGGCACCCAGGTTGATAGCAACCTGACTTTTGACCACCACATTGCTTCCATTGTACAGACGGCTTTCTACATGGCCCACCTCATAAGTAAGGGTATTTCATCCAGGAAAAAGGAGTCCATAGCATCCCTGTACTCCTCCCTTATCAGACCTATTATCCAAGCAATGCCCCCTTCAGCATGCACCTTGCCAAGCACAAGCAGCAGCTAGAGAGACCACAGAGGTTTCTGACAAGGAAAATCAAGGTCCTGAAACACCTATCCTATAAAGATAGGCTAAAAGCCCTGTCATGCTACTCAGTCTTGTACAGACTGCTCAGAGGTGACCTCTGTCTGGCATACAAGGCCATCTCAGACCCATTCTTGATGGAGTTGCTGCATATCCATAAGTCAAATTCCACTCATGCAACCCACGCACAAGGCCTCAACCTGGTCTGTGACATTAATAGAACTTGTAGGCAAGATAGATTTGTGTCCCAAAGACTCCCCCATTTGTGAAATAGACTCCCTCTCCATGCCAAACAGAGTACTTCACTATCCCTCTTTAAAAGGAACATGGATGACTGAATGGGAAACAGAAAATATACCCCTGGAATCCCACCTGTGTCCTTGTTGGACAGGGGAAACAGGTACTGACTTTGTGGGAACATGGGCAAAATTCTTGACTAGGCTTATAAGGGCCTCCAGGCCAATAGCCTAGTATCATCGTATGAACATATGAACCTATTTAAAAAGAAGCTACTGTTGACTGTATGTTAGTCTCAGCCATCTTAAACATAAAAACCAAAGCAACATTTCCTGTTATTATTAGTGACCATAATACTATTTATAATATCTGGGAAAAAGGCAAGTTTTGCAATGACAGTGTTTTAGCACTTTGGCATAACCCCTCCCCTGGGCAGGGGGACATGTGACCTGCATCACTGCAGGAGTAATGATTACCTTCCCTTATGCAAGTGCGCACTCCAACTTACTTGCTTGATGAAGGCTACCATCAATCGGTAGCTTGGCGTGGCACACTCACAGACAAACACATGCCCTACCCTGCACACACACACACCCATGTCATGGGCCCACCTCCTTCATCTGAAGGACTGCTACAGCAGACAAAGTCCAGACTATGACCTTGCTCAACGTGGACACAACTAGAAACCTAGGGCAATTTAAACAGTCAGCTAGAGAACAAGAGGAAATACAAGATATTACCTGACTGCTTCACTCTGCGGTGGTAGGGGGGATTTGAGTGTTTCATCATTTAAAGAACAAAACAAGACCTTGTAGAAGGCATCTGCTTGAAATGGAGATGGCTTGAAGTGAAGGGTTACAGTGCTTACATGCAGGAAGAAGTGATGCCCCTGTGCCATTCCGATCACTGCTAAGGCATGCCATATGTGAGAGAAAGGCACCAAAGAATCCCTGGGAGTAGTGCAGCTAGAATGAATTTACACCAGGATGCACCAATGTCTCTGCACCCTTTACTGCAATGGCAATTGCTTAATGCCAGGAAAGAAGCACTTATCATATACTTCATCCTTGCAGCAGCAATAGTGATTCTATAATCACTATTTGAGGACAAGCTACTCACATTTTACTGATACATAATGACAAATATATAGAAAATGGATGCAACAAAATAGCTACTTTGTCATAAACCTCCCCCCTCATATTCATCACCATATGTCAGTGTTGCAGATATCCTGATCTTCCCTACCATACATACACACACACACACACACACACACACACACACACATATATATATATATATAGAGAGAGAGAGAGAGAGAGAGAGAGATAAAACTGTCAAATTTATCTATGCTCCATGGATGAAAGCTTCTTTCTTTCAATAGTGAGCTTTAGTTTTACAGTTTTCATTGAGTGAGTTTACTAAATCATATTCTCAGTTTATATTTTATCTACATTCCCCATAAAATATCATTTACATAAAAATAACCATCCCTGTGGCAGTATGCCAGTGTTAGAAATAGATAAACGTTTTGGCTCATCCAAGACATTCTTTCTGTATCTCAGAATGTTCAGATGATTGGGAAGTGTATGCTGAATAATCTATGTGTCAGTGACATGCTCAGGCATTATAACGCATGTTAATGTTTCTAATTCATGAATCACTGATAAACAAATAATTAAAAGTAAGATAAAAAAGCACCAAAACGAAGAAAAGAGGCAATAAATCCAACCACAGGACTACCAGCATAACTTTGTTAAACGCTTTCACTCACATTAATGTACATGAGCTTCATCAGAACAAACACTCCATTAATTACAAACTGTTTAAATACCATTTGATGTGAAATCACATGACTTTCATTTAAAAAACCTTAAAGTGAACCAACTAAATACATTTAAATTATTGAATCAAATTTGAAAGGGAGGAATTGGAGAAAGAACTGACTTTTGATATAGAGGTGCTAAATTTGACTGGTGATACACTAGACAATGAAGTTATTTCTGTTTTGAAAAAGGGCTTCTCTTTAGTTCCCACTAATGCTGTGAAATTTCCTAGATTGATTGTGGATTTTAGATTGTACCTCAGGAAATTGAACTTAAGTTTCATTTTTGATAACATCCCTAATGTTCAAACTGTGACAAATGTGTTTAAAAAGCACAGTACTTATAATCCGGCTTTGAATTCTACCATCCATATGTTTGGTACTCTTTGTGAGAAACAGTTTAGAACTATGAAAAGATATATTTTTGATTCTAATTTGCCTGAGGGTGAAAGAAGGGCTCTGTTTAACTTAAGTTAGAACAATGAAGTTAGAGTTATGAAGGCAGATAAAGGGGGTTCATTAGTAGTTATGAAGACTACATCTTATGAACAAGCTATGCATACTTTACTTGCTGATGATAACTGTTATAAGGCAGTTAGTAGTGAATACATCCTCAACTGCTTTAGAAATTTGGACACCATTTTATTTGATTTATTTTGTGAAGGTATCATAGATTTTGACACGTATAGGTTTTTACAAGTGGAATTCCCTAAAATGGCTGTGATGTTTGTTATTCCCAAAGTACATAAAAATCGTACTTGTCCCCCTTTTAGGCCTATTGTATCTGCATCATACTCTAAGACAGAACCCATTTCAGTTTGGCTTCATAGCATCTTAAATCCATTTGTTCAGGAATCTAAGTTTTATTTAAGGGACTCTTGGCATTTACTAGAACTGCTGAATGAACTTAAAGTGGTAGATGTTTTCTTTTCTACTTCCTTTTCTTTTGCAAGTTTGAATGTCACCTCATTATACATTAGCATTGATCAGGAAGTTGGTTTGGAATACTTGAGGGAATATCTAACTGAGTACACAGTTCTTGAAAATGTTAAGGTCAACACTGTTTGCACCCTTATGGAATTAGTTCTTACTAACAATTTCTTCAAATTTGGTCAGAGTTTCTTTCAGCAAACATCCGGAGTAGCTATGGGGTCAAGAGTAGCACCCTCATTTGCCAAAATTGTTATGGCCCTTTGGGAATTGAAACATCTTTATGTGTCGCCCTTTGTAGAAAACATTTTGTTTTACAGGCGATACATAGATGATTTAATTTTTCTTTGGAAGGGCAGCTATGATAGTTTTTTACTCTTTGTTGAGCATCTCAATCGTAGCACTACTTTTTTAAAGTTCACTATTGGCAGTTTTGGGGACTCCATAGATTTCTTAGATTTACATCTTACTTTTGACATCAACATCTTGCATTTTCAGAGTAAGATTTTTAGAAAGAACACCTTTGTTAACTAGTACTTACATTGTGAGAGTTTACATCCTGACCATATGTAAAGTGGGGTTGTCAAAGGTCAGTTTATACGACTCAGCAGATTGACCACTGAACATTCAGATTTTTTAGAAGAAGTGGACAAATTGTTAAGTTTTTTTCAACAAAGAGGTTATGACTTGAATTGGCTTCACAGGATTGTTCAGGAAGTTATACAACTTATAGTCACCTCTGCACGTCCAATTTTGGACAATAATGTAATTTGTAAGGTTACATCCTACAGTGTCACGAATGGTGGTTATAAGAATTTCATGTTAGCTTTTCCTATACCTATTTGCAATGAAATGAGTGCAGTAAGAAGGATTCTTTTGGAACATTGGAAGGTACTATTGGGCAATGCAGAATTGGTTAAGATTTTAGGTGACAGACCATTTTTTTGTTTTAAAAATGTAACTAGCATTAAGCACATTTTGGAGTTCAAGAAAAATCAGAGTACAAGTTCAGTAATCAGTTCAGTTGGAAGTTTTTCATGTGGTAAACGTAAACAGTGTAGATACATGAGTAATGTGTCCAGTTTAGATTTCAAACATTTAAAAAGAAAGTTTGTGGCTAGAGGGTGTTACTGTTGCAATACGACTAATGTGGTATATTGTGCAACATGTGACACATGCCAAAAGTTCTATGTTGGGAAAACCATTAGATCACTAAACAAAAGAATTTATGTGCATTGTTTAGCTATAAGAAAGAAGGATGTTAACAATGCTCTGGGTGTTCATGCCACAGAACGTGTACTGTTTAAGAAATTTTCTTTTTTTGTCATGGAAAGGATTAACACTGACTTGTTTTCTGGTGATTATAAGACACTTTTGGAGTGTAAGGAAAGTTTGTGGCAGATATTATTATTAGCTGATGAACCTCCTGGCCTCAATGGTGCAATCAACATGAAATGTTTTCTACAGATGGCTAGGATTAAATAGTTTTATAATTTTACAGTTTTTTTATTACATGGATATCTAAACTATTTGTTTTGATATTATTATGGTGACAGTATGTACATCAAATAACAGTTTTAAATGTATTTAGTTGGTTCACTTTAAGGTTTTTAAAATGAAAGTCGTGATTTGACATCAAATGGTATTTAAATAGTTTGTAATTAATGGAGTGTTTGTTCTGACAAAGCTCATGTGCATTAAAGTAAGTGAAAGCCTTTAACAAAGTTATTTTGGTAGTCCTGTGGTTGGATTTATTGTCTCTTTTCTTCATTTTGGTGCTTTTTTATCTTGTTTTGGTCGGGTTTAAATAATTAAAAGTACTTTTAATTGTCACTTTTAAATTATTAAAACATTGAGACTATACCACGACACAAGCTTACCTATACCTTGTCAAGCTCAAAGTGAAGCTCAAATCATCATCGTTTAACTCTCCAGTCGCCATTTTCCATAGGAAAGCATTGCTAGCTCAGTTTGTAAGTGTGAGCCAAAGTGATGTATAAGATTTCAAAGATTTACCATATAGGTTCATAGGTTCATAGGTAAGTATTAGGCTATTGGCCCTTGGGCCCATACAAGCCTAGGCAAAAAATGTATCCTGGCTTTCGCCACCCAAGAAAATGATTTTCCTGTGCCCCTGTCAAGCAGAGCCATAGAAGTGATCCCCGGAGTGAATTTCCCATTTCCCATCCAATCATCAAGATTTTTCTTGAAGAGTGCTAATGAGGAGCTCTGTTTAACATAGATAGGTATCTGTTCCAGAGTATGGGAAGTCTCTGGGACAGGAATCTATCCCTCCAGCATGTTCTGTTTATTGTGGTGAAAAGGTTTAGGTCCCTAGAGTGTGTAGCTCGGAGGGATTGGGATTTCTTTAAGTGGAGCATGTTCAGCAGCTCTGGGTTTGACATAGCTTTGTATGTTAGGCAGAGATAACCCCTGAGTAGGCGAAATGCGATGTACTAAAGCTGTAGTTTTTTGAGACGGTCTGCATAGGGCATCTGTTTGAGTCCAGTAATCCTCTTTGTGAGGTATTTCTGTGGTCTTTCCATTTGTTGTAGATGTCTTGTGAGGTACATACCAAAAGGGGCATTGTACTCTATAATGGGACTATTGAGTGATGAGTAGAGGGGAACAATGACCTCTTTTTTTCTGGATGAGAATCCTTTTGGGATGAGATGAGCCATGTAGAAGGATTTCCTGACCACTGTGGCGATGTGATTATCAAAGGAGAGACTACTGTCCACCTGTGTTCCAAGGTCTCTTATCACATTTTCAGCATTAAGTAGACCACCAGCTATGGGGTAGTTCATGGGTACAGAGTTTTTACCAAAGGGGATGACAATACACTTTTTGGCATTGAGCTTCAGGCCATGGCTTTGACACCAGGTATCTGTCTCAGTGAGGCCATTTTGTAGTTTGTCCACATCGTTAGGAGTTTTGATTATGGCTCCTAGTTTGCAGTCATCTACAAACTTTGTTAGCCAAAGACCTTCTGTGTTGGCCTGCACTTCAGAGAAGTAGATACCAAACAGGAGAGGACCCAGGACTGAACCCTGTGGTACTCCACTTGTCACTGGTCTGATGTCAGATTTGGAATCCGCTACTATCACAGTGTGGGTTCTGTCCGTGAGCCAGTTGGCAACCCATCTTGCATCATAGGAATTTATACCTAGTTTAGTGAGCTTATCTATAATTCCAGAGTGGGGGATGGTGTTGAAAGCCTTGGCGAGATCTAGATAAGCTGTGTGAACCATTTTACCCTCATCTATGGCTTTGGTGACTGCTTCAAAGAAGTCAATCAGGTTTAAGAAACATGATCTGCCTTTTACAAATCCAAACTCGGTAGGGTCTAGAGTTTGGAGATTACCAATGTCTTTGTTTATGAGTTCCATGATGATACGTTCCATGGCCTTGCAGACCAGGCTCGTCAGGCTAATGGGGCAGTAGTTCCTGGGGTCCGTCATGGCTCCCCCTTTGTGGAGTGGGATAACTGTCACGGTGCACCATTCAGTGGGTACAAAGCCTGAGGTGAGGCTAAGATTGAACATGGTACTTGGGTAGGGTGCCAGTTCATTCTGTAGTTTGTATAGAATGCAGCCAGGGATATTGTCAGGTCCCATGGATGCTGTGTTCTTGGCTTTGGACAGTGTGTTTTTTACCTGTGCAGCCAAGATTATAGGAACTTTGCATTCTTCCAGTATAGAGGTGGGCCCTCTAGGTGGTGAGAGGGGGGTAAAGTTAGCACTGAACCTATCTGCTAGGATGTTGGCAATATCAGTTGGTTCTATATATTTAGTGCCATTGTGCTGTAACTCAGAGCAGATTTAAGTGTTCCCATTTAGATTCTTGACATAGCTATAGAATGCTTTGTGGTTGTCTTTAGAGTCAGTGGAAATTTTGTTTTCGTAACTAGCTTTGGAGGATTTTATGAGGGATCTCAGCTTCTTACTGAGGTTGACCAGGGAGTTCCTCCAGTCATGGGATTTTACTCTTTTTTGCAACAGTTTCTTTCTTCAGTTGTAGAGTTTGTTTATGGCAGAGGACCACCATATTGGCTTCCTTTTTTTGGAGGATAACATCTTGGTTCTATTAGGGATAGCATGATCCATGCACTCGTGTAAGTCTTATAAAGTGCATTTGTGTAGAATTCGACAGTCATACCTCTATTGTCCATCTGCATGGGAGTCACAAAGTTTGCCACTTCTGTCTTAAGAAGTGTGAAGTTGGCTTTGGAGAAGTTTTTTATGATGGTTTCCCTAATTGGGGGAGGGGGTGGGATGTGGATGTCTAGGCTGACTAGCTTGTGGTCGGATCTGACCAATGAGGAATTGACCTCTGGTGTGTAACAGCGGTTTCCCATGTTGGTAATGACCAGGTCTAGGATATTGCTGCCCCTGGTTGGGGTGTGAATAAGTTGATCCAAGGTGTTGGAATTTATGAATTCTAGAAAACATTGAGCAAAAGAGTTGGTACATGAGTAGTTTTCCCAGTTAACGGTGGGGTAGTTGAAATCGCCCATTATTAGGGTATTGTGTTGTACCCTAATACTTTCCAGTGTATCAAGAAATGAGGAGTGTGAATCCTGGGGCATGGTGGGGGTGGGGGTCTGTAGCAAGCTACAGTTTGGAGTGTGGTCTTGCCCAGAGTTAGTTGTACTTGGATAATCTGGGATGCATTATGCTGTGCAACTAGTCTGGAGGTGTGGATATCCTTAATGAATATGGACATGCCTCTGCCTTTAGTGCTTCGTTCTGGGTTAGGTGGCTGAAAGGTGTGGTATGAATTGTAGCCTGGTAATGCAGGGGTGCTCTCTGGAGCTTTGAACCAGGTCTCTGTCACTGCACAGATGTCAATGTTCTCCATTTTAAGGAGTGCCTCGAGTGAATGCATTTTGAGGTTTAGACTTCTAGCATTGGGTAGCATTACCTCAGATTTTGCTTATTTGTACCTGTTACGGCGGTGAATTTGTCATTTGAACCTTGCCTAAAAAAGGCACTATAGGGGTGGTAAGAGCCGTAGCCAGTATCCGGAATCCTAAGGGCAACAGGTGCAGGCCATCTCTGGCAAAGCATCGTGGTCTGTCGATCATGTCATCCCAGGCAGACAAATACTGAATCCCCTTAGAATGACACCAGAAGCTTAGCCAATTGTTGAAGTCAAATCCTTTTGTCCATGTACTGTGGTATCATTCTGGGTGATGGCAGGATGCTACTCAGGGTTAGGGTCATACCTGCCTGGGATACAAGATCGGAGAGCTCCTCCATGTCTCTTTTCATGTAGTCCAGGGAGGTACATCTCAGGTCATTCACACCAACATGGAAAATGACAGTGTCATATTTGTACTTATTGTGGAGTGACCTGAGTTCATGCATTATGAGTCAGATCCTGGCACCTGACAGGCAGCTGACAGTAACTTTCTCCTTCTTTAGTCTAGTGAGTGGAATATCAGTGTGCCTGACTATAGAGTCACCTATGACTAGAGTGTCGGGTACGTTGTTATGCCTTATGGGCTGTGTTGAGTGGCACACTGAGTTTGTGGGCTATGTGTCATTTGGGTTGTGTTGGGGGTGGGGTTTGCTTGTGTTTATGCTTTGGATGTCCCTGATGCTTGGGCAGGTTTTTATTGAGAGCCTCTGTGAATGTAGGTGTGTTTTGTGTTTCTATGTGTGTGTTTTGGTGGTGTAGGTTTTCAGGGACTATGTGATGAATGTGGTGTGGTGCAAGTGTTTACCTTCTCCTCTTGACTGTCCAGTCCAGTCTTGGGTGAAGAGAGCTTTGCTTCCAGTTTGGCTATATAAGTGCATCTCTCACAGGTTGTAGTGTTGGGTGGTAGAAGGAGAGGGTTGTCTGTGTACATGAGGCTATTGCTGCATTGCCCCAAGATGCCCAGATTCATATGTTCATGCAGGTGCAATAATGGAGTTATATATATGTTTTATATATATATATATATATATATATATAGATATAGATATATATATATATATCCACACACACACACACATATAGACACACACAGACACACACAGACACATATATATATATATATATATATATATATATATATATACAGATATATATATATATATACATATATATATATATATATATATATATATATATATATATATATATATACATACATATATATATATATATATATATATATATATATATAAGTTCAGGGTGCTATGAGGGGTTTGCTTTTTCACTATGTTATAACTTGATGAGTCATAATAGAAGACACAAAGTACAAACTGCACACGAATAGCTGTTTACTGTAGTGCAGTGCTTGAATCCCTAAGCCTACATTTACCTACTTTGTGACTCTGAGCAGACAGAGCTTTAGGGCATTTGGGAAACTGGAACTGAGAGATTTAATATGGTGCAGTATTTATGCAAGGGAGAAAGCAAAACTAATCATTACAAAAAAGTAGTACCAAAGATATTTGAAGAGAAATACAGGCAGAGGCACCAGGATATGCAACATTTTAAAATGCAAAAATAAGAAAACAAAAGGGTGTAGAAAAGATGATTACTAATGGATAAGTTAAAGAAATAGATACTCAAGTTATGGATTACTTGAAAAATGAAGGATTTTGTGTAGAAAATCCAACTCAGGTAATATCACAGCATGATAGAACAGTGAGTTCCCCAACTTAGAGAGAAAAAGGTAGAACAGGAAGCATATGATCACACAACATTTAAATGCTCTGGAGCCTTCCGTAGGAAACAAGTACAAAAGTTCAGTTGGAGTTGGACAGCAATGGAAGCAGCAGGAAACAGTGGCAACAATGACACAGACAATATTCTGTAGGGCCAATGAGTTCCCATATTAAAGAGCAATGGATGACGCAGGATGTAGCTGAAGAGAATATGTCACAGGAAGATGTTCTTGAACATTATGTAGAATGTCAACAGGAAACAGAGAATAAATAATATGCACTCGGTTTAGAAGAACATGCTCTAAGGGAAGAGTTGTTTTGCTTAACAGAGATGGATAGACTTATTATGATTGATGAAAGAAATACATTACAGCAAGTAAGTGAGACCCAAAATGTTAAAAGTCTGATAAAACAGATGGCCACAGTAATTAAGACTATTAACAGAAGTTCATGTGATGTAACAGACGAAACTGGATAAATTACTGTGAAGCTAAATTAATATGAGATAAAGTCTTACCACAAAAAAAGCAGAGCAGTAAGAGAAAGAAAGGGAAGAAATAAAATGGCATTGTGGAAAAAGACAAGTGTCACTGTTAGAAGAGTACATAAGAGGGAACAAATCAACAAAACCACTTAGAAAAGATAGATGTGATAAAAGCAGCCACAGTATCATCTAATAAACAAGGATCTATTGCACGCTATTCCAAATAATAAAAGATATCAGCACAGGCAGAAAACATTAAAAGATATGCAGATAAGTATAAAGTGAAAGTATTAATACTTAAAATATGATTGGAGGAAGTCTAAGAGTCTAAGATGACCTTTCTGCTTAGTTTAGCAGAGGCATTCAGGTGGCAAGCAGGAAATGGAAATCAAACCAAAAGTTAACAAAGATTAGACAGCAAATGAATGTGCCAAAAACAAAAGAAAGAATATAAAGAGAAGTATCAGATGAGGAAAAGAATTATGGAAAAGCCATAATTGTAGGGGGCAAATATAGGAATCTCCTGGACAACAACCTCATGTTGATCGGGATTTGGTGCGTGAATGGTTAAGGAAAGGTGAGATGAGACCAAAAGATGAAAGGATGAGAATGGTGGCCCAGGATGACCATGTACATGCTGGTTTACAAAGTCTCTTGAACATGTCATAGAAACAGACAAATGCAGGTTCTGTAAAAATGAATTGGAAACAGTCGCACACATTGTTGCAGGGTGTGACAAACGCATGGTATAGGGCCTATACACTGAAAGGCACATTAATGTGGCAAGACTATTGTACTGAGGATTATGCAAATACTATAATATAAAAGTAGCATTTGTTTCTATGGTGAATACTAGGCTAACTGCCCTGAAGGGCCATTTTAAGCCCAGCCAGTAACCTGAGGTCAGAATCAAACCCTGTACTCTGTGTCCATGAAGTGACAACCTTAACTATTATGCCAAACCTACCCCATAAAATCAAACCTTGTGCCGAAGACCTTAACTATTATGTCAAGCCCACTATTTACTGGAAACATGAGCCACAAAGCATTATAGAGAATGATGAAGTGTACGTCATGTGGGAATCACCCGTTACCAACAATTCAAAAAAATAGATGCAAGAAAATGAGATACAGTAGTCAATGAAAAAAGACGACAGTAGCCTTGATCGCTGAAAATGCTACACCTAGCAATTACAGTGTCTCACAGAGAGACACAATGCCATAAAATAATCAGGATTTGCAGGTAGAAACAAGAGCAATAAGGAAGAAAGATATCTAGGCAGTTCCAACAGTAGTTGGAGCAATGCATCTAATAAAAAAGAATCTACAGTTGTATTTAGATATGCTACCAATACACGTAACTCCATATGAATTGCAGAAGGAGTCAGTTCTGGGTAGATTACAGGTGTTGCACTGTGCACTTTTGGCTAGCATCAAAGACGGAAACAATAATAATTTCATAAACTTTAATTATACCCTGATTTAAGAATGGGTCTATTCTAGTCATAGTATGAAAAAACCCAAATGATTTGGAGAAATTAAACCAAGAGAAGCCACAAAACAAAAACCACACACAAATCGCAGCTTACTGTAGTTCAGAGTTTGAATCCATTGGCCTCCATTTACCTACTTTGTGACTATGAGCATTTAGTGCTGTAGGATATTTGGGAAACTGGATGGGTCTTCTGGACCAGCTGCTTTGCAAGAGCCAGTAAAACTTTGAATTGATGACTCTTCATATGGACTATCACCATGAATTTAATTACAGCTAATGAATGCAAGGCTTGTATTCTGGAATGACTCTGAACAGAAAGCATCAAAGCAATAGATTTTTTAATTGCATTTCAAAATATTTATCATAGTTGTCCATTTGTTTTAATTATATTACTAGCCTGGCTCTGTTGATTGATTAGTGCATGCCAAAAGCCTCATGTTAACAATTATAAATTGAGTAGACACACCCAGAAAATTTGTGTTTTCCAGCACATGCCATTTGAAAAAAATATTTTATGTTCCTATAAGAATACAACAGAAATTCCCTGTAATGTATTTTAATATGCATATTATTAAAATAAATTGGATAAAACAAGATCAAGATGTCTATGTAATAACACCTATCCAACTTACTTGTTGTTTATTCCCCATTTTTAAAATGTTTTGAATTACTGACATTTGTTTAAGTTCCTTTAGTAGCCAGGCTTGTGGAGATGGCACTAATTTTTAGCAATGCACTGCTGCATTAAGTTCTTTAAATAAAAATGATGATTTGTCCCTGTATTTGACATGCATTACCACACTCTGTGAGTTCATTAGAGCCTAGACATCATACTTGGATAAGATAGAATGATGCCCAATTCCAAGACCTTGTCTTCTTTAAAGTCATGAGTAGAAAGCTAAACCATCTCCCTCTTCATCTTTCCCATGGTAGAACACCTAAAATTGTTCACCCCTACATTGGCAACTACAAGGTCAAAGTAGTGTAGGGACCAGATGGCCTTAATGACACCCTTAATTCTAGCACCATGTAATAAAAACTTGAAGAAATACTATTTTGACGTCAGTAATATGAACTAGAGTCTTCACTGTGTAATAATTTATACCTGTATGAAGGCCCATGAGATATATGCAAATGATCTCTTGAGGACATACCTACCTTTCAGCTACATTGTGGCTGAATGCTGTGCCATTTGTTGATTGTAGTTGGGATGGAGACACTAGCTTCTAATTTAAATATGCATACAAATGAAAAACATTGAGCAGCCTGCCTGCCCCTGTGGGAATGGTTACTGACTTGAAACTGTAGTTTTATTGGCCATTTTGGGTCAATTCCAAAACTCCTTCATCTTCCTGTCTTAAAACCTGGTTGCCTCGTGGTTTTGGCATCTTTTCAGGCTTGTTGGCTGTTGGTGAAGCACCCACCAAGAGGAGAAAACGCTGAGAGAAGAAAGGAGCCACTTTTGAGATTTTAAGTATTTTTCCTCTGTTTATTTGCTAAGTTTTTCTGCATAGCCACCTATTTTGAGCATTTTCTGGCTTGTTAAATTTGATTTCTGCATTAGTAACTGTATTTAGAGCACAACCTAGAGCTGTTTACTGAATTTTCTGTTTGCACTTATTTTTAAAATCGTTTTTTTCTCAAAACTTGCATTTTATCTGTCTTTGGCCTAGACTACACTGTTATAACTTGTTGATACTTGTGAACCTCTGCTATCTCTGAAAAAACAAAAAAACAAAAACAAATCTTGCTTTTTTCCCACTTTTTTGAGATTTAAAAAAGTTCAGTTACAGGCTTGCTGTTCTTGAACTGTTTGTAAGTTTCTATGAGGCCATTTTTTGCTTGGGCTAAAGGGAAGTCTCTCTGTTGATCAGTGGCAGTGAAAAACATTGAGCAGCCTGCCTGCCCCTGTGGGAGTGGTTACTGATTTGAAACTGTAGTTTTATTGGCCATTTTGGGTCAATTCCAAACCTCCTTCATCTTCCTCTCTTAAAACCTGGTTGCCTCGTGGTTTTGGCGTCTTTTCAGGCTTGTTGGCTGTTGGTGAAGCACCCACCAAGAGGAGAAAATGCTGAGAGAAGAAAGGAGCCACTTTTGAGATTTTAAGTATTTTTCCTCTTTATTTGCAAAGTTTTTCTGCATAGCCGCCTATTTTGAGCATTTTCTGGCTTGTTAAATTTGATTTCTGCATTAGTAACTGTATTTAGAGCACAACCTAGAGCTGTTTACTGAATTTCCTGTTTGCACTTATTTTTAAAATCGTTTTTTTCTCAAAACTTGCATTTTATCTGTCTTTGGCCTAGCACTCTTGTGTGGGGTCATTTACTGCACTGTTATAACTTGTTGATACTTGTGAACCTCTGCTCTTTCTGAAAAAACAAAAAAACAAAAACAATCTTGCTTTTTTCCCACTTTTCTGAGATTTAAAAAAGTTCAGTTACAGGCTTGCTGTTCTTGAACTGTTTGAGCAGCCTGCCTGCCCCTGAGGGAGTGGTTACTGACTTGAAACTGTAGTTTTATTGGCCATTTTGGGTCAATTCCAAAACTCCTTCATCTTCCTCTCTTAAAACCCTCTTTCTTGCGGTTTTGCGGTTTTGTGCATAGCGCAACAGCGGGCAGCGCCGCCTAATTGGGTTTAAACTATTCCTGGCTCCACAAAGTCTGCTCTTCACTTTTTCCCTTAGAACTGCTCTATCTCTCAATTTAAACACCGTATTCTCATTCTAAGGCACTTTACTGGTCCAATTAAGTAATCCTACCAGTTAGCACTATTAAACCAGAAGCACTACTTACTCTTATACTCTCTACGATTACCCTGTCCTCTATTGGTCCATCTTAGATTCAGTTTCCCTATTACTCTAGCATGTCCAAAGGTCAGTAAATGGTTTCCTCTCCAGTCCAGCTGGTGAATCTGGGAATTTTGAGGCAATGTTACAACTGTCTCATGTACACGGACAACGCTCTCCTCCTCCAAACAGGTTCAAATATATGTGAGAGATGCAACTCCAAACTGGAGGCTGAGCTCTCTCATCTCAAAACTGGTGTAACCAGTCAGGAGGAGAAGGTAACCTCACACAACACAATTCCAGTATCACATAGTCCCACCACATCAGCGAACCAAACACATAAATACACAGAAACATACTCGGAGGCTCTAAATAAAAATCTACCTAAGCAACAGAGACCTCCAAAGCAGACATCCAAGCAAACGCTACCTCAAAACAAAACACACACAACACATAACCCACAAAGTCAGTGTGCCAAGCAGCCACAGCCCTTAAGGCTGAATAACACACCTGATACTCTTGTTATAGGTGACTCTATTGTCAGACACACTGACGTCCCGCTCACCAGGCTGAATAAAGAGAAGGTCACAGTGAGCTGCCTGTCGGGTGCTAGGATCCGCCACATAACGCAAGCACTCAGGTCACTCCAAAGCAAATACAAATATGACTCAGTCATTGTACATGCTGGTGTGAATTACCTAAAATGTACCTCCCTGGACTACATGAAAAGAGACATAGAGGAGCTCTCTGATCATGTAGCCCAGGCTGGTATGACCCTGACCTTGAGCAGCATCTTACCCTCACCTAGAATGATGCCACAGTACAAAGACAAAATGATCGATTTTAACAATTGGCTAAAATTTTGGTGTCATTCAAAGGGGATCCAGTGTCTGTCAGCCTGGGATGACATGCTCGACAAGCCACGTTGCTTCACTAGGGACGGCTTGCACCTGTCACAACTGGGCTTTTGGATATTGTCAAAGGCTCTTGCCACCCCCATAGTCTATTTTAGGCAAGGCTCAAAAGTCAAACCCACCCCCATAGACAGCACAAGGAACAAGAAACTAAGGGTAATGCTGCCAAACGCCAGAAGTCTTGACCTCAAGATGCACGCACTCAAAGCTCTCCTCAGTATGGAGAACATCGATATCTGTGCAGTGACAGAAACCTGGTTCAAGGCTCCAGAGAGTACCCCAGCACTACCAGGCTATACCTCATATCATGCTTTTCGTCCCCAAAACCCGGACCGAACCACAAAAGGAGGGGGAGTTTCCATATTTATCAAGGATATCGACACCTCCAGGTTAGTGGCATTGCACGAAGTATCAGGGACCATCCATGTGCAACTAACAGTGGGCAAGACTGCTTTTCAGTTTATTGCATCCTACAGACCACCCTCTCAAAGTCAGGAATCCCACTCGGCTTTCCTGAAAACATTGGACAACATGAAGATCTCTCTGAACACCATTATATTGGGTGACTTCAACTACCCAAACATTGACTGGGAGCACTACTTAAGCCCCAGCACCTTGGCCCAAAGATTCCTAGAAATTATAAACTCAAATGCTATGGAACAACTAGTCACCACTCCCACAAGAGGGGACAACATACTAGACCTGATCATTACCAACATGGGGACTCTATGCTCCACACCAGAAGTATATCCCTCATTGGTAAGATCAGACCATAAATTAATTTCACTGGATGTCCACATCCCGACCCCACCCCCAGCCCAGAAAACCACAGTGAAAAACTTCTCAAAAGTGAACTTCTCACTTCTCAAAAATGAAGTGGAATCTTTCAAGGCCCCAGGGCCAGTGGAAACTACGACCCAAACTGCAGAATCCTATATAAATGCATTCTATGGACATCTCCAGGAATGCATGGATCATGCTATCCCAAACAAAACCAAGACCCAATCATCCAAAGGCAGGCATCCAGTCTGGTGGACCCCTGCCATAAATAAACTGTACAACAGAAGGAGGAAGCTACTACATGATAGAGTGAAATCCCTAATAGGGAAGGCATCTCTGATCAGTACTAGCAAAAAATTACAATCCCTCATAAAATCCTCCAAGGCCAGCTTCGAGAGAAAAATTGCACAGTACAGCAAAGACAATCATAAGGCTTTTTTCAGTTATGTTAGAAACCTGGGATGCAACTCCCAGACTTGTTTTGAGTTGATTCTAAACAACAAAAAATACACTGAACCCACAGACATCGCCAATATCCTGGCAGACAGGTTCAGTGCAAACTTCTCCACCCCCCCCAAAAGAGCAAGTATCTATCCCTGCAGAGGGCTGCCTCCCAAACATCTCAGATGCTCAGGTGAAGGCTGCCCTCTCCAAAGCAAAAAACACTGCTTCCATGGGACCAGATGGCATCCCAGGTTGTGTCCTACATGGACTCCAAGAGGAACTAATCTCTCAAATAAAACAGCTATACAATCTCAGCCTCAGTACAGGATATGTGCCCACAGAATGGCGTACAGCAACAGTGGTCCCACTCCACAAAGGTGGAGCCTCTATGGACCCTGGAAACTATCGCCCCATAAGCCTGGCTAGCTTAGTCTACAAGGCTATGGAGAGGATCATCATGGAGCTCATAAACAAAGACATTGGGGACCTACAGACACTAGATCCTACCCAGTTCGACTTTGTCAAAGGCAGATCCTGCCTTTTGAACCTGGTTGACTTCTTTGAAACAGTCACCAAAGCCATAGATGAAGGGAAGGTAGTCCACTCAGCCTATCTGGACCTTGCAAAGGCATTTGACACAATACCCCACTCGGGCATTATAGATAAGCTGTCTAGCTTAAATATAAACCTCTATGTCACAAGATGGGTCACAAACTGGCTCAAAGACAGAACCCACAGAGTGAGAGTTGCTGGAGCCATGTCAGACTCGAAACCGGTCACAAGTGGCATCCCACAGGGTTCTGTCCTGGGACCACTCTTGTTCAGTATATACTTTTCCCGAGGTACAGGCAAACGTGGGAGGACTATGGCTCACCAAGTTCGCAGATGTCTGCAAACTGGGCGCCATAATCAACTCTCCAGTTGACACAAACATCCTTCAAAAAGGTCTCACAGAGACAGATAACTGGTGCCAGTGCCATGGTTTAAAGCTAAATGCCAAAAAAATGTATAGTCATACCCTTTGGCAAAAACAATGTGCCCACAAATTACCACATTGGTGGAAACCCATTAAGTACAGAGAAAGTTATTAGGGACCTGGGGACCCAAGTTGATAGCAATCTCTCCTTTGAAAACCACATTGCCAAAGTGGTTAGAAAGACCTTCTACATAGCCCACCTCATCACGAAGGGTTTCACATCTAGATCAAGAGAGGTAATTGTACCCCTTTATTCATCCCTCATCAGGCCCATCATAGAATACAATGCCCCTTTTGGGATGTACTTTACCCGACACCTGCAGCAATTAGAAAGACCCCAAAAGTATCTCACCAAGAGGATCAAGGGTCTCAAACAGATGCCACATGCTGCTCGGTTAAAAAAAACTCCAGCTCTACTCATTTGCATACCGCCTACTTCGAGGCGATCTATGCCTGACCTACAAAGCTATGTCAAATCCAGAATTAATGGACATGCTCCACCTCAGTAAATCTAAATCCCTTAGAGCCACATGCTTGAGGGACTTGAACCTCAGCACAGAAATAAATAGAACTTGCTGGAGGGACAGGTTCATACCCAGAGGCTCCCTTCGCTCTGGAATAGAATTCCAGTTCATGTGAGGCAGAGCACCTCACTGAATCTCTTCAATAAGAATCTCGATAAGTGGATGGGGGATCGTAGGTTTGTCCCAGGGATTACTCCCGTGTCACTATTAGACAGAGGCACAGTAAACTAAACCTTAAAAAGGGCACAGTATGCTCAAATCAAGGGGTGGCGTAAGCCATACAGAATCGGGCTAGGCTTATAATTGCCCCAGGGCAGATAGCCTAGTATGAACCTATGAACCTATGAACCTATGAACATGCATACATATTAGGGCATATACTTTTCTATTGAACTGCCATTGTTAAAAGAAAGAAAAACTAAATGATGGAAGAGAGCGACAGAGGACTTAAAATTTAGACAGCAGTCATTTTACTTAGCTTAGGACTCCATAAGGGAACAGAAGATCAAAAGCTATGTTGTTCTTGAAAAACATTTGGTTCTCAGTTGTAGGCATGCATTCTGTGCCACCCACATATAGATAACCTCATGTAACTTAGAATTAAACCATTGATTGATGCAGTATAGCCACAAATTAGGTCCAGCAGCAAATTAGGGTAAAGGTAAATGATGCAATGCTTTTCAGTGAGAATTCCTTATCAGTATATATATATATATATATAAAGAGCACGTCCACTGATATTCATGAGCCGCCAGTTAATATGCTGGCATCATCATTTTTTATTTCCCTCAAAGGAACTCTGCATCAGGAACTAATTCAGCAAAATCTTCCAAATCTACAGTAGTATCATTTGTACATTCTATCAGCAAAATCCTCATCTGTTGATGAGCTGGCATTTTTTAGCCTTTGGTGATTTGGTAGAATCATTAAACAATCCTGTAGAAAACTTGTAAAATGTTCAAGAAAGTGTAGTGCATTAGTTTTGATAGAATGTCATTTAAGTAAAGTTTTAAAATCTAGGTTCCATAAAACTTTGACTTGAAAGCATCAGTCCAGCACTTTCTTAATGAATCCAAAAACAATATTTCTTTGTGCACTCAGTGATTTTTTTAGAATCCACAGTGATTTAAGAAATTTTTCTTTAATTTTAATCAGAATCCTTTCAAATATATGAAAACATCACTAAGATTTGCAGCCAAGATACAGATATGAGTATAATACATTCCATGATAGTAGCTGAATTACTGAACGCTGTTGAGTAGTAAGTTTGCATTTTATTTGGTAAAACTGAATTGTACATATCTGCAGTTTGTTATCTGATGAAACCAGATTCAACATCCTCAAGATTTTATTTTAACTTTGTGACTTTTGTTTGATTATGAATTGGAAAGTCAGATGGTTTTTGTCACCTATTCCAAAGCAGGTAATTAATTTTATCAAGGACAATCAGGCCTGAATAACTTGGCTTAGTTCTTTAATTGTATTTCTTCAATGCTAACCTGTTTGAAAAGTGCATGTTATGTTATATATATGCTGACTTACTTGTTTGTTTTATGTTTCCATTTTCAGACGAGAATCATATTGCTGAACTGGTGTGCATGGTTTTTGCGCATGAGGAGGCCCGGGGAAGATAAAGTACGCTCTGCTTGCAAGCATGAAGTGCACCGCTGCAGCTTGACCAGTGTGGAGCTGAACACCTCTAGTGCCCAGCAGACAACTAATGGCAACATGCACTACAGTGGATATCGCGGAATGGGAGGCGCTCACTGCACTCCAACTACTGACTCTGGGGTGATATGTGGAAGAATGACCTGCTCTTCTACAGAAGAAGACAATATTATGCACACTGGACACTCCTCTGATGCTGACCCAGATTTAGCTAAGATTTTAGAAGAAGTTCAGTATATTGCAAATAGGTTTAGGGCACAGGATGAAGATGAAGCAGTCTGTAGTGAATGGAAATTTGCTGCCTCTGTGGTTGACCGCTTGTGCGTGATGGCTTTTTCAATCTTAATTATTCTTTTGACTATTGGTATATTGATGTCTGCTCCTAACTTCATAGAAGCTGTGTCAAAAGACTTTGCTTAACTCATATAAATATAACTTTTATGGCACTATACTATGTTTGTGCATATACAATGCATAATTATTTTACTTGCTTATTCTTTTGTTGTACCACTATTATTTCTTGCAAAATTCAAATAAAGAAAAATGGAGATAAAGAGAAGACAAGGATGGAGGGAGACAGAAAGTGAGAGATAGATGAAAGGGATCAAGGGAATATAAAAACATAGTTTTCTTGAGATGTTTGGTAGAATCGCAATGAGAAGAAACCACATTACACAATATATATGGTCAGCCTATTATGAAAATGCTTCTTGATGTTGTTCCAGGCTTTACCATAATGTTTGTTATGTATCCTGTGTTACATATGATCAGGAAAATCATCTTATGGTATGCAAAATAATGGAGTGGATTAATTGTCAATAAGGAAGACTAAGGAACTGAGAAATTCTACCTGAACAGTATCAAGTATAATACAAAGTTACATGCTGAAAAATCCAGGAGCTCAGATAAATGGTTGCACCAAAAAGAAAAAGTCCCAGTAATAAAATATATCAAGGTGTGACCAAAATGAAGCCATATAAATAGATCAATAGATAATTCACTGTACTAAGTGCTTTCACAGTAGCATGACACTGCTTTTTCAGACTAGTCTGAAGAGAAAGATAAAGAGAGTAGTCTGAAGAAGCAGTGTTACGGTACTGTGAAAGCATTTACTACAATAAAGTGTCTATTGATCTATGTGGCTTTGTTTTGGTTTTACCTTTGACAAATTCTATTAATGTAACAAAGTTATATTGACTTGCCCAGTATCTTAACATGCTTAGGGACTGAATGTAGCAGGGCAAGTCAGATTGTATTCAGGCTGAACGTTTCAAAGTCTCAGCTTAGTGTCTCAGATAATTAGCTTCATGATTTGATCAATAAATGTGCTGGCATTCTTTTGGGGACACTAGATGCATTTCACCTTAAAAACAAAAATAACAGATATTTTAGATATTTTTAGAACTGTTTTATGGAACTTTCTCTTTCTGCCAGCCAAAAATGATGATTTTGGTGGAAGAACTGTGGACAGTAGATCAATGATGCGTATCTAGTACTAGTATATGTAATTTTTTAGATTTTTTTATCACTTTAGTTAATGGGGAAATTTAATAGGATAGATACTCTAGTTAATACCCAGGATTGCATTTATTAATGGCTGCCCATGTCCAAGATGGTTGTGGGTGCTATCCCCGGTAAGAATTTATGGTGCTCCATCCACTCATCCAGGTTCCTGTTGAACAGTGCCATAGAGCACATAAATTGGTATCCTATTCCAAAGAAGTGGTAATCACTGCACAACTGCATGGAGTTACTCCATGTTCAGAGTACTGTGGGGAAGACCCCCATTTAAGTCATAGTGACTTAAGTAACAACTTAGACTGAGAACAGCTCTTTTGAAATCTTGCTCCTTGTATAACCCTAATTATAGATAGGCTTTACACAAAAGTAAGCCACTTATATTGAAAACAGTTCTTATGGAATCTGGTTGATTATCTGCTTCACAAATTACAACAAATTTAAATTAAAATTAAAATTAAAACATCAAAAGAATATGACAGTAGCAAGTGAGAAAGGAATATCAAAAGCAAGGGATTTTTGACATCTCTTCTTCTGGGTGGCACTAAATTTTTTATTGCCATTGGTAAAATATGAATTTGCTATATAGGAAAGAAGTGGAAAATCAATATAAAATGTACATGTTATTGTTTTATTTGATTTTTTTCAAATTTGTATCTGTGATTATAACTGTCATTTTATTGGCCATTGTACCTGTACCTATTTAAGTCCACATCATAAAAAATTTCAAGACGTGATAAAATGTTCAAATATTTGCTCATTTTCATATTTTTATAATTAATAATATTCAACAAAAAATGTGAGAAGATGAAGGGCAGAAAAAGAAGTAGAGCAGAGAGATGGAGAAAAAAAGACAATGAGAAAGAGGAAGATGAAGAGATGAAATGAAAGAGCTAAATAAAAATACATTAAAAGTATGTGAAAGTTTTAAATAAATTAGTACATCTGAAGAATTTACCCAATTTAGAAATTATTAAAACATTAATGAAGCTGTAGCTAATTTATATGGCACAAGATTTCAGGACATTGTTGTGATGAGACCAGTCATATTATCAGAAAACCAAGATGTATAGAACATATAAAACAGTTAACAACTTAGTATTTTATATATTAGGTTTAGTGAGGGAAGGAATAACAGTGTCTTGAAAGACATACAAGTAATACATCCTCCAACAGTACAGCAATTGTTCAAACTGCATTGGAAATGGAATTAAAGACTTGAGTATAAATTATACTTAGCATAAATGTTAATCAGTTCAATGTGCCTTTATGTGTTCTGCATATTGTGAATTTGCTGGTAGCTCTGCAATGCATTCATTATGAGAATAAACTTACTGTGCTCAATACATAACATAAGCAAAATTATTCTTAAATCATAAATTTAGCACTGTAGCAGTTCTGAATTAGTAATTACAGAGTAATGCAAAGAATATTGTAAAATCAAGAGATCCGTCATTTATACTAGCCCGTATAACTTGTATACTATATTTCAGCAATGAAACCTTAATACTTTGGAAGATAGAAATAATATAAACAAGGCCTGAAAAATAACTTCATTGTCTAATGACTCTTTAGCATAACCATGTCATTTACTAAAGTAGTCCATAAGAGTTGCATCTGTAGTTGTCATCATGTCATAACAGACTTTCAAAACAATGTAAAGGGCAATGGAATTCAAAAAAAAAAAAATATGTGGGCATTTATACAAAATCTATTGTCAGCAGACTCATATCAAAATTATTAGGGTTTCTGGAAGATATTAGAATATGCCAGGGATAGATGTTAAAGCGAATTCCTTGCTTGAAATCATTATTAATGACGTAGTCTGCTCCAAAGTAAGGAGTAGAGATAATCATTAATTGTTGAGCAAAGCATATTCTAACAATATATATAGGTACTGTTAAGAAATAAAAATATTCTTGAGATAGAAAAATCCTCACAAATATTTTAAAAGTATATTATGGCACTGGACTTTTCAAGGTTTACAACTGAGGTAAGAGAAAAGCACATACCGTTTAAGGGCTGACTGTAATATATGTTGTTCTTATAGTGCTCAACTCTGTAGTGTTTTGATGAAGATTATCTCCTTGCTAATTGTGCTGAAGTCAAACTATTGGCACAGTGACAGAAAAGAAAGTAAAAAAGAGTGACAGAATAAATATTAGCAGCATATCATATCATAATGAACAGTATAAAAGAGCTATTTATATGTGCTCAGTGTGGGGAAGACCTTTAGCTGACTGTATGTTAAATGTACATCAGCAGGTGTGAATTAATTTTGCTAATATCCCCTTAAGTTATGGAAATAATGTTAACTAATAGATTGTTTATACTAAACACTGCCCTGTTTATATTATCTCTCTTTAAAGACTTTCACATTCTGTTAGTTGAAAACCAATTTTAACAAGTGTCTTAAACTTTCGACTACTCATATGGGAAAATAATAAAATTATATTGTGACTTTTTTACCTTACTCTTTAATTAATTATTCTGTGTTTATGATCACCTTCATATTCTTCTGTAGTGGTCATTGCTGTTAGACAAAGGTGCAAAATTCATCTTTTTCTCCAGCACAGCAAACCTGTGTATCTACCAGTGAGATAGTAATACAAGACTAAATTTAATAATGTGGCATATATGAACTTGATAAGGAAATGTACTATTCCACATGATGTGCTCCTGCTTAATTCATCTCCTTTGTAGCACAACACAGTGATTGCTTTGTTTATATCAAACAATCATTCCAGTTCTCACTTGCCATATAAAACATTTTTTTTCATTTACCACAGATATTGATGCAAAACAAATTGTCACTTTATGGTGTATTTTTCTGTCTTGTGTCTTCGTCTGTAGCACTGTTTCTTGGCAGCATGTGTGTTCCTCTTTTCTCATCAAAGAAACAAAAAAGACATTGGACTAATAAAAGTCTTCAAAATGGTTGACATTTAAGTTTCTAGCAACATTGCTAGGGAAAGGGATGATACTGTACAAAAACTGAGGAATCTTTATTGTTCACTGTATAATTCTGTATACAATGGGCCTGTATTATGCAAAAGCAACTGAAAGATGCTTAAACAGTCCTTTCAGTCACAAGTCACAGAAATTGATATGTTAATTATCATTGTTTATGGTAGTGGCAATCCCACATCAAAAGTGAACAGGGCAGCATGCCTTATAAAAATGTTCCTTTGTTTTACAGAAAAATGGATCAAACAAAATGACCATGTACAATAAACACACAAATTTAATTGAGATTTATAGTAACCACTTTCATCCCTTTAAAATAACTTCATCAGAAAAGTCACACAATACAATCAAACTAGTTATACACAATTACCTAAAATCACATGATGTTTACAAACCAATGATTTTATATAACTAATGCTGCAATCCCTAACTTCTTAAGAAGGCTTTGAAATTTTTTTTATCATTCAAACCTGGAAAACAGCAAGCTTCTAACTTCAGCTGGTATACATATTCTTTCTAATCAAGATTGTTTTCAGCTTCACATCTAATATTAAAATCTTTTACTCGATCAATGACAGAAATAAGGCTTTTATGGATAGATGCATGACTACCAGTCATGGTTTTCTTAAAAAAATTTAATCATTTATGTAAAAAATATGATTCCTATAAGCATGCATAGCTACTCTAAAGTTGTACACATAGCACGGAAAAATAGCCTTTTCTTTTCTGCAAGAATATCTTATGACAAAGAAAATATGCAGAAAGATAGTTTTACTTATATTATGCAACTAAAGTTATTATACATCTTCAAACAGGATTAAACTGGCACAAGAAAGGAATAAGATAATATGTAATGATTTCAGCTCAGTACTAGATGCTTCCTAAAATGTTTTTATTTTAAAATAAATTAAAGAGCAGTAATCATGGTATGCCATGACAAATATGAGCATAGTGTGCCTTCACTTTCCATTACTTATAGACAAAGCCAACTGTGGAGGCGTTCTGCAGTAGGTAGCTGCTGGAATCTACTCTTCTGCTTTTACTTATTTGGAAATATGCTTCTCTCATTCCTGCAATTTGAAGTGCAGACATCACGTCAGTGTATGCCACTGCATCTTGCATCAGTTTTGAAGATCAGGCCTGGCCCTTGCATCCCCTCCATTCTTTTCTGTCACTTACATAAATTGGATCTTAGCCTTAACATTCATCATGGAAACTTATGTGTTTGATGCCAAATAAGCTGAATCTTTAAGTTGTCCTGGGTTAACCATTGGCCATAATCACCACAGAAACTGACTGTACTGCTTACTTGAGATGAATTATGGCAAGTCCTCAAGCAAGTATGAATGCTTAACCTTAGAAACCCATTGATGAAGGAAGGAGATATCTGAAGCCTACCCTACTTCTTTAAAGATGGCAACATGATGAAATGAGATGAAAGTACCCAGTATAAGGACCAGCAGGATGTTCCCGTTGTGCAATTCCTGGATGGTGAAGAGTAGCATGAGAAAGTGATAGGGCAGGATACCAAACAATGGCTCTCTTAACCTTAACTTCCTGTGACTTTGAGTCTACTTCAGATAAACAAAACCCCACATACCCGAAAATGACATAACCAAGATGAAAATACTGAATTAACTGACACCACACATCACTGAGAATTTAGAGGGAAAGAAAGCGGTCAGCCACAATCAGAAGTTTACCCTTTTCTTCACTATAGTGCAATCTCAGAGCTGGTATATTTAGTTATGGGGAGTGAGGAGGATGCAGCCCCCACATTGGGGGGTGTGGAGGTTCCGAATGGTTCAGTGTGTTTTTTTTGTGTGTGTTGGCCAGCTGCATCCTTTCCCTGGGTAAATTGTCGGCTATGTGTGGAGTCATTTTTAGTGTTGTTGTGTCAGTTTTTTCGTTTTTGGGTATGTGGGTTTTCGATTATTTGAATTAGACCCATGAGTTTACCTTGTCCTTATGCATTACAGCTTCTTTTTAACTAGCGAGATGTTGTGCTCACATCCTATTACCATAGGTGAGAGAGAAATGATGGCTATTGTCACAGCAGACATACAGAATGTATGGTCTAAAGGATATGCACTATCCTTCCCATGTAGAACATCCAGGTTATTCTCCCACCCTGCTTACTTCCATGGATAGAGTCATACATTCTTCTACTGCATACATAGTGTTTGAACTACAGACCAAGGAATGACCATATCAGGCCTTCCCTTGAACTCCTCAGGACCCATTGGACAAAGTTTAGGACACTGTCATGGGTCTTCCTATGCACACATGACTTACTACACAGCCCCAAACACTGTATAGTCACTAGGTCTTTGACATCTGGTGGAAACTACTCTCCCTCAGGTGCAGAACTACACCTTCATGGAGCCTAGATTTATGCCAGTGTGACGCCCTGTACTTGCCATTTCTTCATAATGCCACCTCTGACAACTGCTCCTATGGGTGCTAGGACCAAGTGGTCCAAACTTTCTTGACACTCTCTTTTATCTTGAGACTTTAGGCCAACTCACAATGAAAACAGGATGAGAATGCAGTCTTCCTCCATCTTGGTATTGTGAAAAGTTGACTCTGTTGATCACAATGTGGTAATTTCCCTGATTGATAAAGACAATTCCTGTTGTTCCCGCCTTGAACGATCTTCCGCTTTGGGGACATGCACAGACTGATAATATCTTACAATGAATAATTGTAGAGCTTTTCTCCCGGGCCTCTACTGAAAAAGGGCAATCATCAACTCAGCTGGACAAACGTGGTCAACAAATGTAAAATAAAATAAAAATAAATAAATAAAATAATGGGTGTCATCTCCCTAAAATGCTTGAATTGTTTTCTGGTCAAGAAGGATGAGAGATTTATTATACCCTACGGATGGTATATTGAAGTATGGCATATCGGCAGCCCCTACACATCTAAACTCTGCTTTCTTACCTCTAAAAATGGCAAATGACTGTTACTTGTTCTTAGATAAACACAGTAAGATTCTGACAAAGCTTGCTTGGGGAACTGCTACCACAGCATATTTTGTGTGTAATCATATCAGCTTGTAACAAGAACTTGAAGTATACAAAATATATAATGTTTAGTCAATATTTTGCAACACCAATTCCTACTCTTTTAAAATTGTCATATTTTTAAATGTTGTTAATAGGTCTCAGGATGTGGCTATGACAAAGAAAACTGAAGGTGGGGGTGGCAATAAAATAAAGACATTAGCTGGACCAGCAAAAGCAGTAGAAACAAATCTAAAGCATGAAAGAGAAAACCTGCTTTCTCCTCTTCAAGGCTCGGGCTTTGCTTTACAGACAATGCTGCCATGTTTGCTCTAGAGTAACACATTGCCCAGGCTATAGAAGTAAATTAAAAAAATTACCATGCTGATCCAAGACTATATTTATTTTTAGAGAGTATTCTTACAATTTGAAGATTCACAGAGTTCTGTACCTTGTTCAATGTATTTTAATTTACTTATTCCTGCAAAAATAATACTGTCCTAGGATTATTGATAACTTCTTTTTTTTTCAAAATAAGGCATAATTCAGTGGAAAATAATAAAAAGTGTGTTCAGCATCTAGAAATGATTGGTTAGCATCAGTATATGGGCTATTTTAATGCAAAGGTCATTGCACAGACATGCAAGTAGCGGCAAAGATGCTGCCAAACATTTGTGATTGTTTACATTTTGGAGTAGAAGATTCCATTAGTATGACAATTAAAGCTAGAATAATTCTGGCTGAATTCAAATGATACAGCTGTAGAATAATCATGTTAGCTTTATTCATTGATTTTTATACTGTGCCGAGGTTTCCGTACACCATATTATGTTGAATCCTGATGAGGACTCAAATCTTCAAGTTCAGCAAATTACTGTTGGCGTGGTTTCTAAGTCACTAGCACTGAGTTATTTTCCCTTTTTTTGATATTTTCTCTTTTGTTTTCCTTTGGCCACCAAAGAGTTTGTTTAACTAAGGTCAGGTGGTGAGAGAGTCACCCCCATATTTGGTGCACAGATGGACTTCATAGTTCTACTATGAAATAATGATTTCCTGAAAGCTGACATTCCAAAAGAATGGAAAAAAATGTCAAAATCCGAAAGGGTGAAAGACTTCTTTTTTCTTGTTTTTTTGCAAGGGGCAACCCCGCCACACCCCTCAAAGTTATATACATCATCTCCATGTTCGCTTCAACTGGAAGAAGGGAGAGATTTCCCTAAAGAAGTGAATCAGTTCCAGCACACAATGATTTTCTCTGGGGAAAAAGCATTTGGAGTTAAGCCATTCATCTTCTTGTTTTCTACAGGCTACTGACTCTCCAGCAATTTTACCATGATCATGTATAGGGAAGCTAGACTTGACCCTTGGAGAAAATGTTTACTTTTTTTGAGGAAAGTTGAGCTCCCAATCTGTTGAACTTAACAGACTGAGTCATGATTAGACTGAAACATTGAAACTTGATAATTCTTAGGTGAAACCTTTGCAAAAGGCAAACTTATTGTTTGCAGAATGACAGCTAGTAGAGCAAAGGTGAGCAATAGAAGAACAATACAGTTAAGTAGGACTTGTGGCACATAATGTTTTATGAATGAATGAAAAACAATGTGCCACACTTTCTGTTTTCCATTAAAGTAGTGGCAATTGTTTCAGTAAGAATAATAAATGGTTTATCTCATATGCATGTTACATTACAGCCCAAACTATTACATTTAAAGTCTGATCATATGTTTGCAACAACCTAGCGAGAAAAAAAAAGAAAATGCAGTCCCATTGTCCACTGAACAATTGCCTAATGAAGGAGTTGTGTATTGCACTTGTATGACACTTTTTTGCAGAATTATCCAAACTCGAGGATATGCTGGTAGACAACGACGCTTGCAAACAAAATATGTAGAACATGCTTAATATTTCTGCAACATGAATATGATAACATGAAAACTACACTGTTATGCGTGATCGTGCATTTCTGTACTTCCTGTACTTAGAATATTGCAGCTCAGTAATTGATCTGATTGTAGTTCCGATCACTAAGTAAAGCAGTTGTACAACACGATATAGAGGTGTTGCAAATGCTAAGGACATTTTATTAGTTAAGTGCTAATATATGTACATTCCTTGTTCCTACAAGCCTACAGTTGTAGTTGTTAATAACTCTATATGTACTCTACCTATCTGTCTGGTAATAGTTTAACTTGTCCAATAAATTAGAATAATGCTAATTATTTTTTTTTTCTTTTCCTTCATTTCAGATTGCTATCTTATAGTTCATATTTGGTAGAGAACAAGGAACTTTTGATATATTTCTACTTTTTGTATTGGCATTTGTATCATTTTGTTTCTGAACACCTGGTGAATTATTAAACTTCACAATAAAAGAAATGTTTTACTAATACACTTGCTTATTTGGCTTGTGATGAGCTACTTTCTTATTTCATGGGGTTTTATTGATAAAAAGAATCACCTGTAAAAACATATGCCTTTACAGTTCTAAATGTGCATGATTATTTAACAAATAATTCCTTTAGAACAAACACATATATTTTATGGTTTAAATGATTTTACTCATCAGAGTTTGTGGGTCATCTCTAGAAAAATGCATTTCTGTGTAGTGGGAATTCCCTAGCTTGCACATACAGAACAAAAAAAAAAAAAAGAATTTAGAAAATCATTAAAATGTTATAATATTTCATTTTATACATATATCTATATCTATATATATCTATATATATATATATATATATATATATATATATATGGGTCTACTTTGTATAACCGAACTTCCGATTCACCGACACACAATTTACCGACCCCAAACAACCGAAAACACACAACACCGACAAACACCAACAACTCAAAAAACCGAACACCATTACACCGACACAAAAAACGTAAACTACACATTGCACACAATAATATATCCACTAACCTTAACCTAAACCCTAACCCTAACGTCCGACACTACCGCACATTTACCCAACCCGCACCCTAACCCTAACTCACTTAACCCACCCCTAAACCTCAACACCGTCACTATCGCACACTTACCCTACCTGCACCCTAACCCTAACTCACTTAACCCACCCTAAAACATTAAGCCCGTCACTATCGCACTCTCATTCCACCCGCATACTAACCCTAACATACTCAACCCTTCCCTACACTACACTACGTCACTATCACACACTTACCTTACCGGAACCCTAATTCCGACACTACCGCACACTCACCTTTCCCACACCCTAACCTAAAATCCCTCACTGTTGTACACTTACCTGTCCGCTCCCCAATCCTAAATCCGTCACTATCGCACACTAACCGGATCGCGCTCACATGTTGCCGTTGTCGGTCTTTTGGCTGTCGGAATATCGCCTTTTCGATCATCTACCTGTTCGGTCGTTCCGTCTCGATCTTCTGGGTGTCGGTGAAGTGGCGGTTCGGTTATTCGAAGTAGACCCATATATATATATATATATATATATATATATACACAGAGAGAGAGAGAGTGAGAAAGATTCTTGAATTATATTTTGATTTGTACACAAAAATAGTTAAATAAATTTCAACTGCATTAACGATTAAGGGCCATTATTTGCATTATATAGCAGATACAGTATTTTATTTTATTTTATTTATTTATTTAACATTTGTTGACCGGGAATGTCCGACTAGGTTCCACAGAGCCTGTTTTCAGCGGAGGCCCGGGGAGAAATGCTCCAGATGCATGTCTTTGGAATGTGGGAGGAAACCGGAGTACCCGGAGGAAACCCACGCGAACACAGGGAGAACATGCAAACTCCACACAGAAGGCACCCCAGCCGAGAATCGAACCGGAGAACCTCTTGCTGTGAGGTGACAATGTTAACCACTGCACCACTGTGTCGCCCATAAAATAGCTATATAGCAGATTGCAACAGCTCTGTATGAATAGGCAGGCTTGAATATCATTGCTCAAAATTAAATTGAGTATCAGTCACATGAAGTAGAAAACTGATGAAATGTATAATACTGAACATTGTTTTCCACAAGAAATTATTGCTGGTATGGTTTCTAAGTCTGCACCGGCAATGATCCACTTATTTTGGGAGATTTATCCCTTCTTCAAGTTGGTGTATCCATATAGTTATTGTTTGTATGTTTATATTTATCTGTCTTTCTATGCATCTATCTAGACTGATAGATAGCTATGTTTGGGGAGTGTGGGGGCTTGTCCCCCACATTGTGGTGCAAGAGTGCTTGCCCTCCTTGGAAAAAGCAATTAAAGTTTGACTTTTTTGCCCTTCTGTGTTTTGGGCATTTTTTTCCCTCCTGGAGTTCAAGAGTTTCACAACACAGCTAAACAGGCACATCTGATTTAATGAGGAATATATTTCAGCCATTCACTTTTAAACTCATTAAAAGATGAATGCATGTAAAATGTCTAAATTAAGTTTACAAGCACATCTACATTTTGAAATGTAACTGATTTTAAATTTGTTTATTATTAAACATTTTTAGTACATATGGCTCCAAACTATTCAATATTCTGACTAATTTGCTCACTATGTTAAAGAGTTGTATCACCAAATTGATTTTAAATGGCATAGAAACAACTACTTATGAAACAGCTTCAGATTCTGCCCCTATCTTTAAAGTCAAAGGACTATCTGCCACTTGACTTTTAATTAAAAAAATACATTTTATGCAACAGCATTTGATAAATGTCATTTGTAATTTTATACAGTATCATAAATAGCCTTTTTAGATCTATGACCACAGTAAATCAATTAATTATGTTTCTGATAGTTTTTTTTCTATATGTTATTCAAAGAGAGCTAATGCACTTTTATTTAAATGGAATATTTTAAATGCTGCATTTTGATAATTTATATTAGCCATCCTGACCTTAATTTGTCTCTTATACCAAAGTAAGTGCCTCTGTATTGCTTTAACATGTTCCTCTAAATTTTATGGACAAAACATTTGAATAGTTATCCTACTGGTGGATGAAGTGTGACCTCCTAAGCTTCAAATGCCTGTGCTTCAATTCACTAACAGAGCTCCTCCATTGGATATCACTGTTGGCGAGTTGTACAAAAAGTGGTTCCCTTTTGGGGGCAATGTCTCCTTTTTCTGAGTAAGTGCAACCTCAGAACTGGTATATATAAGTTTCATGGCTGGGGGTCTTGCCTTCCCCATCAGGGATGCAGGTGGTCCTATCCCTGCAAAAACACTTTAAAAAGTGTTTTTCAGAAAGATGTTTTCAGAGAATGCAGTTCAGGGATTGTGATCGTTAATGCATTTGCTTTCATCCACTTATAGTAGAAGCCATTTGGATATCCAACCTATACATTGCATATCATATGTTAATAGCTCTAAAAACAACTATACAGTATTATATGCATGCCTGGCTGCATTTGTAAATTAAAAAAATGGCATGAAGCATGACCTTTTATGAATAACAAATAAAAAAAATGGCATGAAACATCACCCTTCAAGAATAAGATGTATTATTTATAGTTCTTCATTCACATGATTTCAGTAATGACACAATTACACACTTTAAGGTGTTTAGTGGCTAAAAACAAATTTCACATGCATGTTTGTACTGAAAACAATCATCATTATTACCATTAATCTCATTTTTACAATTTTGCATAGCTCAAGGTGTTGCATTGACTCATCACTTCTATTCACAGCTGCTGCCTTCCCTTTTTCAATAGTCATTGCTCTAATGACAAAAAAAGAAAAGAAAAAAAGCCAGAGTATCTTAATGCCTCTAAACGATATAAGCATGTTGATGGTACCTACCAGTATATAGCAGTATGCTTGATAATATCTGAACATTTCCAGAATTTATTCAGAAAAATTACTCATGATGGTCAACTACAGAATGCACTTAGTTGTTGATTAATTCAGCAATAGAATATACTTATTTGGTTATTTCAGATATAAAGAAAAAATCAGCCTACATTTTGTGGTAGAACTAAGTATAAATCCAGTAGCAAACCACTTCCTAGTTCAAAACAGGGATTCATGTTTAATGCAAACTCAATATAGCTACATGCTTGACATGTGTGCATGTATGTTATGTCCACCCTGATTAAATCCACTGCTAAAAGAAACTGCGTATAATGTTGGAAAACCCTTCATGTTATAGCTATAAACAAAAGTCTATACACCATTTCTCTTTATTTCACATTTCTTAGTAAAACTTGTTAGAAATTATAATTGGATACTCAGATATGAAATGTAACTAAAATTGCACTTCTTGCTTTAAAAATCTAAATGCAGCCATTCTGTATTGCCATGGTTGGTATGAAATGTTTTCATACTGACATTTTTTTTTCTGGTGACAAAAAGTTAAATTTTCAAGAAAAAAAAATGTGCATTATTTTTACTTGTGATGTAATTACAACTTAGTAGAGATACCTTCTGGACATGCACTGAATTCCGTTCCCCACCATGAGCAGTAATCATTATGCTAAGCCATACTATGCAGGTCAGATTGTAACTGGGAAAAACTGATAAAGGGCTAAACTGTGTAATTATGCACTAAAATACACATGACCACCCAACTTTGACAATCCTTAGTAAAACATTTGAAGTATATATGGCTTTTTAATTACCCTGTCAATGTTATTCTATCATTAAGAAATTGAATGCCTGTTAGCACTGATGTTACCTAGGTATTTTATTTGTACAAAGACTATCAATCCCATAGTGTAGACATTAAACGGGGGAGGTTTGGAAGGCAAGAGTATGCACACTGGGGTTACTGGGAACGTGGCCCAGCAAAAAAATGATTTCTACTTACATTTTTATTTTTTTCTTGATTAGAATTTGCATCTGCATTGATGAGCACATTGAAACTGTGATTGTGGATGATATATCAACCGAACATGATGCTATGCACGTAGGTTGATGCGCGGCCAAACCAAACCAAGTAAACAACAAGAGGCCAGCAATAGACGGTCCTTAAGTGAAAAATAATTATATCCAATACATATAAATTGCTAAAATGATCCTTTATTAAACAGACCGGTTTCGGTAACCAATGCCTTCTTCAGTGTATAAAAAAGTCTCCAGAAATCCCAACTATTTATAGACACACCCCACCTGTGAGATTGATGGAAAATACCACCAATAAATACTTAAAGAAAAAGATATCAAAACTTAAACAACTATATGCAAAATAAATAAATGCAACCATGTCTGGACAATATGTGACATATATAAAAACAAATTAAACATAAAAAAAAAAAATAAGAAAAATAATTATGAAATGAACCCAACACATTAAACTGATGCAAATCCAGATTTCAGAAAAATAAATACATATCAATTATGGTACAGTTATGATAAAAACATATATCATATGAACTATCATAACTATAAAGAACATCACATACAAAGCCTGAAAATATAAAATAAATGTTCCAACAGAAAAAAAAATGTGGTTAACAAATGATGATATGTCCGAATTCGGAAATCTGTGGTTCATCAAATGTTCCAATAATATTCCTTCAGCTATGAGTACATGTGGCATGTCCATATACCTTATGTTCTTCTCCATCGGACCCTATATGACACATTGAGAAACTGTGAAAAAATATGAGAAATAAAAACATGCAGATAACTATTAACAAGTAATATACATATATTAATAGAAATCCATAATGTAAAAAAGATGCCCAAATCAATATATATGAAAAACAGAGAACATAAAATGTACCAACCTAAATGTTCAAATTTATAAATGGTCATTTAGTCCTGGAGGAAATAGGGCACCCAATGTAATGATCCAATGTTGTTCCTTGTGAGTAAGTATTTTATGCCATCCCTGGGGATTACTACGATCACCCAGAATTCTATCTATAATCATAAAAGAAAATTGTGCATCAGGATGTTTCAAATTGTGTCAATATAAGGCATTAGTTTCCTTCTTAGTTTTGCTGTCTGATCTATGTTCATTGATACGTGTTCTGAGTGGTCTAGAACTTTGGCCTACATAAAAGGCTTGACACCGACAAGTTGCCAAATAGGCCACCCAACTGCTGCTACAGTTGCCAAATATTCTGCATTGATACACCTTGCTGGTATTACGGCTTGTAAATTCCTTACTTTTGTTGACTTGTTTGCATGAACCACAATGGCCACAAGGGAATGTACCCACTAATACATCCCCTGACATAGTCAATTGTTGATGTATCGCTCCCCCACTTTCTATGTGTTTGAAGTGTGAAAATAAAGAGCCAAAAGTTCTGCCTCTCCTGTAAGAGAAACGGCACTGTTGATCCAATATTAACCTCAAATGTTCATTGGCCATCAGAATATTCCAATGTCTATTAATGATACCCTTGATAGCATTGGAGTTTCTGCCAAAGGTAGTAACAAACCGGATGATATCTGCAGAACAGTCTCTAGTTTGAGACTGATATTGTAACAAAGTTTTTCTCTCAATATTGTTAGTCCAACTCCAGGCATTTAGAATGTCTTGATGTCTGTATCCCCTGTTGGCAAACCTATGATAAAGATCCAAGCCATCCCTATCAAAATCACCTTGTGTCGAGCTCAGGCATTTAATATACATAAATTGAGACTAAGGGATGTTGCGGATGGTGTGGCTTGGGTGCATGCTAGAAGCATGCAACAAGGTGTTATATTGAGGGTATTTGCGATAAGTTCTCATGTTCAACGTACGATCTGTATTTCTGGTAATGGTAACATCCAAAAAATTAATGCTTTGAAGATCATATGTTACCATGAACTCAATTCCCCAAACATTTTGATTAAGGTATTTTATAAATTCCTGCAAATACCTAGCATCTGCCCGCCACACCATCCAGCAATCATCCAGGTACCTGCGCCAAATCTCTATTTCCACAAGATAGATATTGTGTAGTGGATCATAGATCATGCATTCCTCAAAGAATGCCATGAACAGATCAGCATAAATAGGAGCAAAAGATGCTCCCATAGCCGTACCTTGCAATTGCCAATAGCATTGTCCTTGGAAATAAAAGACATTGTTATTGAGGACATGTTCCGTCATGCAGATAAGCAGCGTATTAAACCCAGGGGAATATAAAGCAGCCCGGTCCAACCAATATTGTAAGGCCTGTAGGCCAGCCCAATGTGGAATGCTGGTATATAGGGCCTTAACATCCAATGAACACATGAGCCATCCAGGTTCAAGTTGACAGTCCTGTATGATCTGTAAAAATTGAGTCATATCCTGCAGTCTTGCCCTGACAAAACACAACAAAGGTTTTAGATATTGAGTAAGAAAAGCAGATAAAGGCTCCATCAGGGACCCAATTCCTGATACAATAGGTCTCCCTGGAGGATTTCAAATGGACTTATGTATTTTTGGAAGTAAATACAAGATTTGCTTCTGAGGATCCTTGACAGTTAATTGAGAAACACAATTTTTAGTTATAATGCCTTCTTCGAGGGCAAGATTGAGGAACAAGTCTATTTGATGTTTAAAATGAATTGTGGGATCATAGGCCATATGCATGTAACATCTATTATCAGCCAGTTGAGATTGGCCCTCATTCAGATATGAACTCATATCCATCACAACCACGGCACCACCTTTGGCAGCTGGAAGGATGGCAATATTGTGATTTTCCCATAGCTCAGTGAGAGCAGTAGTTTCCTGTGTAGATAGATTAGATCTTAATATATCATATTCCCTGTGCTCAAAATGTAGGTCCCTAAGGACCGCTTGCATAAAAACGGAAACATGTCTGTTCATTGGTGGTTGAAAATCAGACTTAATAAATCTGAACTCATCAGTTCTTTGAGAGTCTCGATCTGCAAAAAACTATTTCAAATTCAGGTTACGGCAGAAGCTCATAACATCAGTAACAACACTATATTCATTGCAAAAAAACCCAGGGAAAAAAACTAATCCTTTATTAAGAAGTTGTTGTTGCTGTACAGACAATGTTTCTTTAGACAAATTCAAAACATTTTGATTTACCCCCTGATTTAGGTTAGGAAATTCTGGATCAATCCCTCGAGGGAATTTGGCATATTGGCCACATTTGTGTTTGCGTTCACCCCTACGCCTGGAACCATATCTAAAGGGATTGCCCTATTGGGTTTTTTCTATGTGGTGAATTCTTATTACTGGAACTATCATAATCGGTACACGAAGAATCCTCCACGAGGCGCTGGCACTGGTTTGATCCCTATTTTTCAGAATAGACCGTGGTCTTTTTTTAAAATTTTTACTGGGAACATTAGATGTAGAACCAGGACTGGTACCCATAAATCTCACTGTTCTAGGGAAGTCAAAAGGACGCCCCCTTTATAATCCATATAGTCTCTTTTAAACTTCTTTATTTTTCTGTCTTTGGTAACTGTATCATGGATTGTGAGTTCCTGTGATAATTTTTTAATGGAGTCTTGAAATGTAGATTGAGACTCAGATCTTTTACAATCTAAACACATAGTTTTGACTTCTTGGAGGTTAGTATCAATCATACGCTCATAATATTGAGCCAGTATGTTGACAAAAAGCATGGACCCTTTCTGTAAGGCTTCACGCCACTCATTAGATAACCTGTCTTCTTGTCTTCCAACCAATGGTTGTAGCCAAATTCTGAGACCCCTAGGGGCTATATTTTTATTAAGATATGCCCAGAACAAACGCAGATGCCATATGTTTGATCTTAAGTTTTTAAGACCCTTGGAAAGGGAATTAAATGCCAATTCACAATTCATGGTTGATTGTTCCACTGATCCATTGGAATTGTTGCCTGGTGAGGCACGGATACCAAATACCCCAATATCCTCCCGATCGGCACACAATCCAGTTAGGATACTATCCAGGTCCATGCTAGATATATGATATAAACAAAAAAACAGAAACCACAAACCAAGATAAAACACCGTAATGGGAAGTCAATAATAAATAATAATATGTAGAGATTATGGGTGTCAGTCCCTGTATCCCATCAAGATTCCCAACTAAATTGCTAAAAATTATTACATATAAATGGGAAAAATACAATGCCAGCACTGAGAGAAAGCATGTTGTATGTCAAAACACAAAACAGAAAACTGTATATGCAATATATTCATCAATGATCTTAAGGTTGGTGACCACATATAGTGTAGGTCTATAGTACAAACACAAAGAACATTGCAAAGGTATAAACAGGCCCAATATATGGCCAGAGCCAAAAGAAAGTCCAGTCGACACCAAAAAACTGAATGAACCAAATAATAGCAAATTGTCAAGCCAAGAACGGCATCACAATTATACTTGCTAAAATGGCCAATGCCCAGTGTAAGAACTTGTAGAGTATATCAAGGACTAATATGTTTGTATAAAAAACAACCAAACATAGTAATAAAGCCTAAAGTGACAAATAGAACATGACATATGCCAATATCTCTAGAATATAATACCGCAAAGTGGTAAAATATATTATACTCATATATCACAGAAAACAGTATTCAGAAATGGTAGTTGTTTAAAATTGTATACTTGGCCCCCAAAAACATACTACAAATCATTAAATATGTATATACACACAGAGAAATATTGTATGTAACCAACACAATAAAGATGACATAATATTGAAAAATGATCTGGCTCAATGAAAGTATTCACGATAGTTATGGACTATCAATGACAATTAGATATACAAAAAGATGTCAAATATATGTCCATACAAATGTGAAATAACACAAAAATATGGATGGAATTTGAAAAAGATATTTTTTAAAAATATTAATAGTCCCAAACAAGCTGTGTTATCCCAAAATCGGCTTCGTATCTTGTTCACCAAAAGGGCTCTGCACAATCTGATGAACCAACTGATCAACCAGCTTTCCGTTGCAGGAGACAAATCGACCAATATAAACTAGATGTCACTAATGTCCCGAACAGTCAAATGTCACCCTTTGTACTGATCCAGAATATGCAACAGCCTAATATTCCTCCAGTTCCATTAAGATAATCATGAAGCATTGACATGCATAGTTCTCCCATCCGTTGTTATATGAAATGGCGAAAGTTCGACTGAAGCACCCAGTTATTCAAACAAACATTTTAGATGCCCAAACAGTCCAATGTAACCACTTTCTTCAATAAAACAATACACCGACCCCTCGCTATAAAAGTTCAAACAATATGTCACTCTTTGTGCTGATCCAGAATATACAACAGCCTAATATTCCTCCAGTTCCGTTAAGATCATCATAAAGCATTGACATTCATAGTTCACCCACCGGTTGTTATGTAAAATGGCGAAAGTTTGACTGAAAAACCCAGTTGTTCAAACAAACATTTGAGATTCCCAAACAGTCCGATGTAACCACTTTCTTCAATAAAACAATACACCAACCCCTCACTATAAAAGTTCAAGCAGTATCAAATCTTGTATGTATGGTCCTGAAAACTGCAACTACATGATTATGCATCAGTTGTGTAGGCCCCCAAAAGATCCACAGATGCCACACTAATAAGCGATGAAACAATGTCCAAAAAGGTCACAAATTCAATGATGGAAAAAATTCAAGAATACCATTCAGTCGTTGGTTGCATACACACTATTCTTGTTTCTCACAAGTGAAATAGCCAAATAATTCCACAAAGCCAAAGCTGTATGTGTCAGGGGAGGATTCTACTGTACTCGATAACGATAACTTCCAGACCTGTCCTACAGCATAGCTAAGGAAGCACAACCGAACTTGATGCTATGCACGTAGGTTGATGCGCGGCCAAACCAAACCAAGTAAACAACAAGAGGCAAGCAATAGACGGTCCTGAAGTGAAAAATAATTATATCCAATACATATAAATTCTAAAATGACCCTTTATTAAATAGACCGGTTTCGGCAACCAATGCCTTCTTCAGTGTATAAAAAAGTCTCCAGAAATCCCAACTATTTATAGACACACCCCACCTGTGAGATTGATGGAAAATACCACCAATAAATACTTAAAGAAAAAGATATCAAAACTTAAACAACTATATGCAAAATAAATAAATGCAACCATGTCTGGACAATATGTGACATATATAAAAACAAATTAAACATAAAAAAAAAAAAATAAGAAAAATAATTATGAAATGAACCCAACACAATAAACTGATGCAAATCCAGATTTCAGAAAAATAAATACACGTCAATTATGGTATAGTTATGATAAAAACATATATCATATGAACTATCATAACCATAAAGAACATCACATACAAAGCCTGAAAATATAAAATAAATGTTCCAACAGAAAAAATGTGGTTAACAAATGATATGTCCAAATTAGGAAATCTGTGCTTCATCAAATGTTCCAATAATATTCCTTCCACTATGAGTACATGTGGCATGTCCATATACCTTATGTTCTTCTCCATCGGACCCTATATGACACATTGAGAAACTGTGAAAAAATATGAGAAATAAAAACATGAAGATAACTATTAACAAGTAATATACATATATTAGTAGAAATCCATAATGTAAAAAAGATGCCCAAATCAATATATATGAAAAACAGAGAACATAAAATGTACCAACCTAAATGTTCAAATTTATAAATGGTCATTTAGTCCTGGAGGAAATAGGGCACCCAATGTAATGATCCAATGTTGTTCCTTGTGAGTAAGTATTTTATGCCATCCCTGGGGATTACTATGATCACCCAGAATTCTATCTATAATCATAAAAGAAAATTGTGCATCAGGATGTTTCAAATTGTGCCAATATAAGGCATTAGTTTCCTTCTTAGTTTTGATGTCCGATCTATGTTCATTGATGCGTGTTCTGAGTGGTCTAGAAGTTTGGCCTACATAAAAGGCTTGACACCGACATGTTGCCAAATAGACCACCCAGCTGCTGCTACAGTTACCAAATATTCTGCATTGATACACCTTGCTGGTATTATGGATTGTAAATTCCTTACTTTTGTTGACTTGTTTGCATGAACCACAATGGCCACAAGGGAATCTACCCACTAATACATCCCCTGACATAGTCAATTGTTGATGTATCGCTCCCCCACTTTCTATGTGTTTGAAGTGTGAAAATAAAGAGCCAAGAGTTCTGCCTCTCCTGTAAGAGAAACGGCACTGTTGATCCAATATTAACCTCAAATGTTCATTGGCCATCAGAATATTCCAATGTCTATTAATGATACCCTTGATAGCACTGGAGTTTCTGCCAAAGGTAGTAACAAACCGGATGATATCTGCAGAACAGTCCCTAGTTTGAGATTGATATTGTAACAAAGGTTTTCTCTCAATATTGTTAGTCCAACTCCAGGCATTTAGAATGTCTTGATGTCTGTATCCCCTGTTGGCAAACCTATGATAAAGATCCAAGCCATCCCAATCAAAATCACCCTGTGTTGAGCTCAGGCATTTAATACACATAAATTGAGACTTAGGGATGTTGCGGATGGTGTGGCTTGGGTGCATGCTAGAAGCATGCAACAAGGTGTTATATTGAGGGTATTTGCGATAAGTTCTCGTGTTCAACGTATGATCTGTATTTCTGGTAATGGTAACATCCAAAAAATTAATGCTTTGAAGATCATATGTTACCATGAACACAATTCCCCAAACATTTTGATTAAGGTATTCGATAAATTCCTGCAAATATCTACCATCTGCCCGCCACACCATCCAGCAATCATCCAGGTACCTGCGCCAAATGTCTATTTCCGCAAGATAGATATTGTGTAGTGGATCATAGATCATGCATTCCTCAAAGAATGCCATGAACAGATCGGCATAAATAGGAACAAAAGATGCTCCCATAGCTGTACCTTGCAATTGCCAGTAGCATTGCCCTTGGAAATAAAAGACATTGTTATTGAGGACATGTTCTGTCATGCAGATAAGCAGCGTATTAAACCCAGGGGAATATAAAGCAGCCCTGTCCAACCAATATTGTAAGGCCTGTAGGCCAGCCCAATGTGGAATGCTGGTAATTAGGGCCTTAACATCCAATGAACACATGAGTTATCCAGGCTCAAGTTGACAGTCCTGTATGATCTGTAAAAATTGAGTCGTATCCTGCAGTCTTGCCCTGACAAAACACAACAAAGGTTTAAGATATTGAGTAAGAAAAGCAGATAAAGGCTCCATCAGGGACCCAATTCCTGATACAATAGGTCTCCCCGGAGGATTTGTAATGGACTTATGTATTTTTGGAAGTAAATACAAGATTTGCTTCTGAGGATCCTTGACAGTTAATTGAAAAACACATTTTTTTAGTTATAATGCCTTTCTCGAGGGCAAGATTGAGGAACGAGTCTATTTGATGTTTAAAATAAATTGTGGGATCATAGGCCATATGCATGTAACATCTATTATCAGCCAGTTGAGACTGGCCCTCATTCAGATATGAACTCATATCCATCACAACCACGGCACCACCTTTGTCAGCTGGAAGGATGGCAATATTGTGATTTTCCCGTAGCTCAGTGAGAGCAGTAGTTTCCTGTGTAGATAGATTAGATCTTAATATATTATATTCCTTGTGTATTTATTGGTGGTATTTTCCATCAATAACGTTCAACGAACCACTCCTTGAGCCAATAACCTACGACCACAAGTAAAAAAACATCTTTATTTGATCCACATAAAATTGTTGACTGTGCAAAATTTAATCCACAAAAGCAGATCAATAATCCACTGTGTAGGAATAATCCACAAAACAGGTCATACTGAAACCATTTATATATATACCTAATACATCAATTAAGAAAAAACAATTAATAATTAAAGTGACAGTGTTTTTTCCAAAAACCTGAAAACTTAAAACTCATCATAACTCATCATACAAAAACAGTTTTTCTAATATAGTTATTTTCTTATCAACTTTTTATATGAGCTACATTTTCTAAAACCAATTTTAAAAGTAAAGTTGTCAGAGTATGAAATATTAGTACATTAAAACAATTAATCAAAATTGTGTTGCTCGGTGCCTCAATTCAGGTTTTAAACTAATATGTTCATTTAAACCTGGTAAAACTGTGGCATTTAACCTTAACTGCCATCTAACCTCTGCCCGAAGCAACTGGTTACCCCAGTCACCCCCCCTAAAATTCCTACTTACAATTTCCAGAATGCCAAATCTAAAACAGTGGTCCACATTACTAGCCTTAATATGTTTATATAAGGCACCATTGTCATCCTTTTTCGAAATGTTGTACATGTGCTCATAAATTCTCCTACTCAAACGCCTTTCTGTTTTTCTGACGTAAAAATGACCACATGTCTGACATACAGCTAAATATACCAAACCTTGAGAGGTGCATGTACCCGCCACAAAATTAACCACTATTTGGTTAGGTCCAAGTGAAACTGAGGGAGTATCTATAATAAACTTACAATACTCACAGGCCCCACATTTATAAGTACTTCTTACATTTTTTATCAGGAATTGGATTTTCTAATAAATTCTTTAAATTTCTATTTACCCGGTATGTAAATTTAGGCCCTTCACCAAGGGTTTTGAGTAACTCCATATTCCCTTTTAACATCACCCAGTTGTTCTTAATAATATCTTTGACTATCTGAGAGGTTTCACCATAAGTTAGTACCATGGTGTGTGTAAAATCATTGTCTACACCCGTGTTGTAACTAACCTTTTCCTCATCTTCACCTAATAAAGGTCTAAACCTAGTACCCCATTCAGAGCACACCTGGTCCTTAATGTTATTAATAAACCCTGATGGGTAACCTTGGGCCCCAAACATACTAACCAGTTTATCTACCTCTGATCTAAACAAATCAAAGTTTGAACACATATGGGCAATCCTTACCATTTGCCCTTTTACTAAGTTCCTCTTCACAAATATTGGGTGGTTACTTGAAAATTCTAAGTAATCATTAGAAAATGTGGGTTTTCGGTATACACATGAAGTAAAACATTTAATACTTTCTTCTTTCACTAGTTTCACATCTAAGTAATTAATAAATGAATTTCCACTATCACCAGTGAATTTGAAGTAATCACAGGTTCCGTTCAAATATTCCAAAAACTTATCATGTATCTCACCATCCTTCCACAAAATAAAAATGTCATCCAAAAATCTGAGGTAAATTAACTAATTTTCTTTGTATAATGATCCAAACACATACTCTCTTTCCCACTTATACATAACAAGGTTAGCAAGCAATGGGGCACAACTGTTCCCCATTGCTACACCCCTTATTTGTCGGAAAAATTCACCACCAAAACAGAAAAAGTTGTTTTTAAGTATCACTTCCATCAATTCTAGGATAAAATTAATCATACTTTGACTCAAACTAGTCTTCTCCGCCAGAATTTCATGAAAAAACTCTAGCCCCTTGTCATGTGGGATTAAAGTAAAAAGATCAACCACATCAATGGTGGAAAAACATACGTTCTCGTCATAGTATTGTCTCTTGAGCCTCCGAAGAAAGTCCCATGAATCTATTAGAATGTGATCAATAGGTGCCAATGCTTCTCTGACCATATGGTCAATAAATACTCCTAATGGATAGGTAATAGTGTTTGAACCTGATATAATAAGCCTATAAGGGGGGTCAGTAACATCCTTGTGTGTTTTAGGGATGCCAAAAGCTATAGGAATGGTAGGATGTTCAACATTCAAAAAATTAAATATCTCCTCATTAATTGCACCTTGATATAGTGAATCCTCCAATAATAGCTTGATCTTTCTATAGGAAATATTAATTTCATTCCTAGAAACACATTCGTATTTTGTTTCGTCCTGTAACATACAGGAGATTCTGTTGTTGTAATCCTCTGTATTTGCTATTACCATACCCCCTCCCTTATCAGGTTTCATAAACCTGATATCAGTATTACCTCTGAACCTGTCCAGTAACTGTTTCTCAGTCTTACTTAAATTAAATGTTTTTGACTTATACTCCCTAATATTTTTATATATCTCTTGGCAGCATACATTCTCAAAAGAGTTTAATAAGGGGTGTAATGGGGGATTGAAACAACTCTTCTTCTTACCACAAACATTTCTTTTGTTGTTAATATGTTGAGAGTCCTTGAATAAAAATTTTAAATTTAACTTCCTCACAAACAGTTTTAGTTCAATCAAAGTGTCACAAATGTTTTCCTTAAAGGCTGGGACGAATTTGACCCCCTTCATAAGTAGATGGAACAAATCTCTGTTAATTTCAACCCCTGCATAGTTAAAAATATTAAATCCCCTATAGGTATAAACTATACCATTACTATGGATTACGATTGTTTCATCTGTTCCTGTATCAGGGCAGCTAACATTTTCTACGACTGGTGGTAACTGTTCTTCCTCCAAACATTTTGATTTCTGTAACTGTTCCGTCTCCCACCCCCATCTGTTGCCCCTAAAAAAGCATTATTATCTTCCCTATATTTATGTTTGTCTTGGAGCCTTGCTGATCTTCTAAGTGGTGGGTAATCAGAATCATATGTACTGTTCGTGTTATTCGATCTATTTCCTTGTGTAGTCCGATAATGGCTCCCTTCGTTGTTAGGCTGTTTGTCTAATAGTTCTTCCCCTTCCAAATAAGCTTTAGGAAGTGGGTATGCAAGATAATTTTTATACTCGTATTCATCCCTTAACAACTTTTTCTTTTTCCTTTCTATATTAACATTCACTTCATTTTCTACTTTATCAAATAAAACACTGTACTTTTGGTTGTGTTTATTAAAATCATTATCAGTCAAAATCAAGTTATTTAACTCATCAACCTCTTTCAAATATTCAGTAATTCTTTTATTATTCATTTTTATAATAAACTCTATTAGTTCCAACCCGTGTCTATCAAACATTTGCAACAATTCTAAACATTTGGGTTGTCCCTTTTTAACACCGTTTGGAAACATAAAAACTCTGAGTCCCTTAGGAACTCTCTTTTTATCTAAGCATTCATTTAAATATGCATTATCACATTGCAATCCTCGCACTTTTAACAATTTTGCCTCAAGGCCAACTAACCTAGAGTCAATACAGTTTGTTCGTTCCATTCTGTTGTAATCCTGAAGGTCGTAGGTTATTGGCTCAAGGAGTGGTTCATTGAACGTTATTTGTGGTGGTTTCTGCTCTTTTACACACCTCTCAGTGTTATTTTCCATCAATCTCACAGGTGGGGTGTGTCTATAAATAGTTGGGATTTCTGGAGACTTTTTTATACACTGAAGAAGGCATTGGTTGCCGAAACCGGTCTGTTTAATAAAGGATCATTTTAGCAATTTATATGTATTGGATATAATTATTTTTCACTTCAGGACCGTCTATTGCTGGCCTCTTGTTGTTTACTTGGTTTGGTTTGGCCGCACATCAACCTACGTGCATAGCATCATGTTCGGTTGTGCTTCCTTAGCTATGCTGTAGGACAGGTCTGGAAGTTATCGTTATCGAGTACAGGGGAATCCTCCCCTGACACATACAGCTTTGGCTTTGTGGAATTATTTGGCTATTTCACTTGTGAGAAACAAGAATAGTGTGTATGCAACCAACGACTGAATGGTATTCTTGAATTTTTTCCATCATTGGATTTGTGACCTTTTTGGACATTGTTTCATCGCTTATCAGTGTGGCGTTTGTGGATCTTTTTGGGGCCTACGCAACTGATACATAATCATGTAGTTGCAGTTTTCAGGACCATACATACAAGGTTTGATATTGCTTGAACTTTTATAGTGAGGGGTTGGTGTATTGTTTTATTGAAGAAAGTGGTTACATCAGACTGTTTGGGAATCTCAAATGTTTGTTTGAACAACTGGGTGCTTCAGTCGAACTTTCGCCATTTTACATAACAACCGGTGGGTGAACTATGAATGTCAATGCTTTATGATGATCTTAACGGAACTGGAGGAATATTAGGCTGTTGTATATTCTGGATCAGCACAAAGGGTGACATATTATTTTAACTTTTATAGCGAGGGGTTGGTGTATTGTTTTATTGAAGAAAGTGGTTACATTGGACTGTTTGGGTATTTAAAATGTTTGTTTGAATAACTGGGTGCTTCAGTCGAACTTTCACCATTTTATATAACAACCGGTGGGAGAACTATGCATGTCAATGCTTCATGATTATCTTAATGGAACTGGAGGAATATTAGGCTGTTCCATATTCTGGATCAGTACAAAGGGTGACATTTGACTGTTCGGGACATTAGTGACATCTAGTTTATATTGGTCGATTTGTCTCCTGCAACGGAAAGCTGGTTGATCAGTTGGTTTATCAGATTGTGCAGAGCCCTTTTGGTGAACAAGATACGAAGCTGATTTTGGGATAATACAGCTTGTTTGGGACTATTAATATTTTTAAAAAATATCTTTTTCAAATTCCATCCATATTTTTGTGTTATTTCACATTTGTATGGACATATATTTGACATCTTTTTGTATATCTAATTGTCATTGATAGTCCATAACTATTGTGAATACTTTCATTGAGCCAGATCATTTTTCAGTATTATGCCATCTTTATTGTGTTGGTTACATACAATATTTCTCTGCGTGTATATACATATTTAATGATTTGTAGTATGTTTTTGGGGGCCAAGTATACAATTTTAAACAACTACCATTTCTGAATACTGTTTTCAGTGATATATGAGTATAATATATTTTACCACTTTGAGGTATTATATTCTAGAGATATTGGCATATGTCATGTTCTATTTGTCACTTTAGGCTTTATTACTATGTTTGGTTGTTTTTTATACAAACATATTAGTCCTTGACAATACAAGTTCTTACACTGGGCATTGGCCATTTTAGCAAGTATAATTGTGATGCCGTTCTTGGCTTGACAATTTGCTATTATTTGGTTCATTTGGTTTTTTGGTGTCGACTGGACTTTCTTTTGGCTCTGGCCCTATATTGGGCCTGTTTATACCTTTGCAATGTTCTTTGTGTTTGTACTATAGACCTATACTATATGTGGTCACCAACCTTAAGATCATTGATGAATATATTGCATATACAGTTTTCTGTTTCGTGTTTTGACATACAACATCCTTTCTCTCAGTGCTGGCATTATATTTTTCCCATTTATATGTAATGATTTTTGGTAATTTAGTTGGGAATCTTGGTGGGATACAGGGACTGACACCCATAATCTGTACATATTATTATTTATTATTGACTTCCCATTACGGTGTTTTATCTTGGTTTGTGGTTTCTGTTTTTTTGTTTATATCATATATCTAGCATGGACCTGGATAGTATCCTAACTGGATTGTGTGCCGATCGGGAGGATATTGGGGTATTTGGTATCCATGCCTCGCCAGGCAACAATTCCAAAGGATCAGTGGAACAATCAGCCATGAATAGTGAATTGGCATTTAATTCCCTTTCAAAGGGTCTTAAAAACTCAAGATCAAACATATGGCATCTGCGTTTGTTCCGGGCATATCTTAATAAAAATATAGCCCCTAGGGGTCTCAGAATTTGGCTACAACCATTGGTTGGAAGACAAGAAGACAGGTTATCTAATGAGTGGCGCGAAGCCTTACAGAAAGGGTCCATGCTTTTTGTCAACATACTGGCTCAATATTATGAGCGTATGATTGATACTAACCTCCAAGAAGTCAAAGCTATGTGTTTAGATTGTAAAAGATTTGAGTCTCAATCTACATTTCAAGACTCCATTAAAAAATTATCACAGGAACTCACAATCCATGATAAAGTTACCAAAGACAGAAAAATAAAGAAGTTTAAAAGAGACTATATGGATTACCAAAGGGGGCGTCCTTTTGACTCCTCTAGAACAGTGAGATTTATGAGTACCAGTCCTGGTTCTACATCTAATGTTCCCAGTAATAACTTTAAAAAAAGACCACGGTCTATTCTGAAAAATAGGGATCAAACCAGTGCCAGCGCCTCAGGGGAGGATTCTTCATGTACCAATTATGATAGTTCCAGTAATAAGGATTCACCACATAGAAAAAAATCCAATAGGGTGATCCCTTTAGATATGGTCCCAGGTGTAGGGGTGGACGCAAGCACAAATGTGGCCAATATGCCAAATTCCCTCGAGGGATTGATCCAGAATTTCCTAACCTAAATCAGGGGGTCAATCAAAATGTTTTGAATTTGTCTAAAGAAACATTGTCTGTATAGCAACAACAACTTCTTAATAAAGGATTAGGTTTTATCCCTGGGGTTTTTTTGCAATGAATATAGCATTGTTACTGATGTTATGAGCTTCTGTCGTAACCTGAATTTGAAATTGTTTTTTGCAGATCGAGACTCTCAAAGAACTGATGAGTTCAGATTTATTAAGTCTGATTTTCAACCACCAATGAACAGACATGTTTCCGTTTTTATGCAAGCGGTCCTTAGGGACCTACATTTTGAGCACAGGGAATATGATATATTAAGATCTAATCTATCTACACAGGAAACTACTGCTCACACTGAGCTATGGGAAAATCACAATATTCCATCCTTCCAGCTGACAAAGGTGGTGCCGTGGTTGTGATGGATATGAGTTCATATCTGAATGAGGGCCAATCTCAACTGGCTGATAATAGATGTTACATGCATATGGCCTATGATCCCACAATTCGTTTTAAACATCAAATAGACTCGTTCCTCAATCTTGCCCTCGAGGAAGGCATTATAACTAAAAATTGTGTTTCTCAATTAACTGTCAAGGATCCTCAGAAGCAAATCTTGTATTTACTTCCAAAAATACATAAGTCCATGATAAATCCTCCGGGGAGACCTATTGTATCAGGAATTGGGTCCCTGATGGAGCCTTTATCTGCCTTTCTTACTCAATATCTTAAACCTTTGTTGTGTTTTGTCAGGGCAAGACTGCAGGATACGACTCAATTTTTACAGATCATACAGGACTGTCAACTTGAGCCTGGAAGGCTCATGTGTTCATTGGATGTCAAGGCCCTATATACCAGCATTCCACATTGGGCTTGCCTACAGGCCTTACAATATTGGTTGGACAGGGCTGCTTTATATTCCCCTGGGTTTAATACACTGCTTATCTGCATGACGGAATATGTCCTCAATAACAATGTCTTTTATTTCCAAGGGCAATGCTATTGGCAATTGCAAGGTATGGCTATGGGAGCATCTTTTGCTCCTATTTATGCCGATCTGTTCATGGCATTCTTTGAGGAATGCATGATCTATGATCCACTACACAATATCTATCTTGTGGAAATAGACATTTGGCGCAGGTACCTGGATGATTGCTGGATGGTGTGGCGGGCAGATGCTAGATATTTGCAGGAATGTATCGAATACCTTAATCAAAATGTTTGGGGAATTGAGTTCATGGTAACATATGATCTTCAAAGCATTACTTTTTTGGATGTGACCATTACCAGAAATACAGATCATACGTTGAACATGAGAACTTATTGCAAATACCCTCAATATAACACCTTGTTGCATGCTTCTAGCATGCACCCAAGCCACACCATCCGCAACATCCCTAATTCTCAATTTATGCGTATTAAACACCTGAGCTCGGCACAGGGTGATTTTGATAGGGATGGCTTGGATCTTTATCATAGGTTTGCCAATAGGGGATACAGACATCAAGACATTCTAAATGCCTGGAGTTGGACTAACAGTATTGAGAGAAAAACTTTGTTACAATATCAATCTCAAACTAGGGACTGTTCTGCAGATATCATCCGGTTTGTTACTACCTTTGGCAGAAACTCCAATGCTATCAAGGGTATCATTAATAGACACTGGAATATTCTGATGGCCTATGAACATTTGAGGTTAATATTGGATCGACAGTGCCATTTCTCTTACAAGAGAGGCAGAACTCTTGGCTCTTTATTTTCACACTTCAAACACATAGAAAGTGGGGGAGTGATACATCAACAATTGACTATGTCAGGGGATGTATTAGTGGATGCATTCCCTTGTGGCCATTGTGGTTCATGCAAACAAGTCAACAAAAGTAAGGAATTTACAAGCTGTAATACCAGCAAGGTGTATCAATGCAGAATATTTGGTAACTGTAGCAGCAGTTGGGTGGTCTATTTGGCAACTTGTCGGTGTCAAGCCTTTTATGTAGGCCAAACTTCTAGACCACTCAGAACACACATCAATTAAAATAGATCAGATATCAAAACTAAGAAGGAAACTAATTCCTTATATCGGCACAATTTGAAACATCCTGATGCACAATTTTCTTTTATGGTTATAGATATAATTCTGTGTGATCATAGTAATCCCCAGGGATGGCATTAAATACTTACTCACAAGGAACAACATTAGATCATTACACTGGGTGCCCTAATTCCTCCAGGACTAAATGACCATTTATAAATTTGAACATTTAAGTTGGTACATTTTATGTTCTCTGTTTTGCATATATATTGGTTTGGGCATCTTTTTTACATTATGGATTTCTATTAATATATGTATATTACTTGTTGATAGTTATCTGCATGTTTTTATTTCTCATATTTTTTCACAGTTTCTCAATGTGTCATAAAGGGTCCGATGGAGAAGAACATAAGGTATATGGACATGCCACATGTACTCATAGTGGAAGGAATATTATTGGAACATTTGATGAAGCACAGATTTCTGAATTCGGACATATCATCATTTGTTAACCACATTTTTTCTGTTGGGACATTTATTTTTTCAGGCTTTGTATATGATGTTCTTTATGGTTATCATAGTTCATATGATATATGTTTTTATCATAACTATACCATAATTGATATGTATTTATTTTTCTGAAATCTGGATTTGCATCAGTTTAATGTGTTGGGTTCATTTCATAATTATTTTTCTTATTTTTTTTTTTTATGTTTAATTTGTTTTTATATATGTCACATATTGTCCAGACATGGTTGCATTTATTTATTTTGCATATAGCTGTTTAAGTTTTGGTATCTTTTTCTTTAAGTATTTATTGGTGGCATTTTCCATCAATCTCACAGGTGGGGTGTGTCTATAAATAGTTGGGATTTCTGGAGACTTTTTTATACACTGAAGAAGGCATTGGTTGCCGAAACCGGTCTGTTTAATAAAGGATCATTTTAGCAATTTATATGCATTGGATATAATTATTTTTCACTTCAGGACCGTCTATTGCTGGTCTCTTGTTGTTTACTTTATGTGGATGATATATGCCAGAAGGAAAACGAAAAACAAAGTTACTTTTCTGGAGAAATATGCATGATTTTCACTTCTAATATTATACCTCTCAACCTCTTAATGCAAAATATCTGGACAAAGCTTGACAAAATGGGGGTACAAATAAGGACATATTTTAAATATTGCTCTTATAAACTTAGAAAGTTGCTAGAGTAACAGGATTTGTTTTAATATACATTTTCTGAAGGATTTGAAGTCTAAAACTCAAATGTATGTCATCACTTAATGACCTAAATCCTGAGATCATCCCAGTGATTTGCCAGGAAAAAAGAGGAACAGACCAAAAGTTATGAGGCAAAAATCTGGACATTCTGCAAAAATCTGTTCAGCTGAGAGGTAAATAGCCTGTCAGCTAAACGATCACTGTGACTTTCCTATAAAAGCCTGCATTTGCTAGTTAAGCAAAAAAGTTCATATGCCCCCCCACCCCAGCACTGATATGTTGACATGTAGATACAAAATAGCACTAGGGCAGCCATTATAATACATGGACATGAATGCCAATCCGTGTTATAGTTGACACAGCATGGGCAGTACAGGAAGTTTTGGTGGGTCTATATTAGAACATCGAAGTTTCATAACTTTGAATGTTCTAATATCGAACCCTATTCAGCAAAAGCTGAAAATATTCAAGCAACAGAAAACCTAATTTTTTCCTAGGAAAACAATTTGGTTGTCCGTTTCTGTTGCTTCAGTATTTTCAGCGTTGTGGTGGAAAGTTACAGGTCGGGTTCAGCTAAGTGTGAGATTGAGTGCGGGTTAGGTTAGTTAGGGTTAGGGTGCAGGTTAGATATGTGTGCGATTGTGTAGACGTGAGGGTTAGGGTGGGTTAGGAGAGTTAGGGTTAGGGCATGGGTTAGGTATGTGTGCGATTGTGTGGACATGAGGATTAAGGCGGGTTAGATGAGTTTGAGCGCGGGTCAGGTAAGTGTGCGATTGTGTGGACATGAGGGTTAGTGCAGGGTAGGAGAGTTTGGGTTAGGACGTGGGTGAGGTGAGTGTGTGATAGTGATGGACCTTAGGGTTAGGGTTTGGGTTAAGGTAAGTGGATAGTTAGTGGTGTGTGTATAGTTTAGTGTAGGGTTAGGTTTAAGATTTTTAGCATATGTATGTGGATTGCTGTTTGTTTGGTGTGCTTGCGTTGTGTGTATGTGTTTTGGAACAGCAAATTTTTTCCCTAGGAAAAAATTCGCTGTTCTGTATGTTCGATGTTTTTAGCTTTCGCTGAATAGGGGTCGATATTAGAACATTCGAAGTTCTGAAACTTCAATGTTCTAATATAGACCCGTTTTGGTGATGATATCATTCCAATCATAAAATGCATTCCCCTTTCTGGAAAATTATATATATATAAATATATATATATATATATATATATATATATATATATATATATATAGTTACATGTTAAAAGATCAAACGATTGACATATCGAACTGCATATGGTCGAGACCATATGCTTGACATTTCAAAAGATTGATATTTTAACATGGTGTAAAAAAAAGAAAAAAAAAAGAAATGATGTAGAACACTGTAATGCAGGGGGGCAAGCCCTTCTGTACCCCCTCAAACCCCACCTACTTAAATATACCAACTCCGAGATTGCGCTACAGCAGGAAATAGAAAAACATCCTGTTCCACGCTGCATTCTCAGTGTAGCGTGATCTCGGAGATGGTATATTTAAGTAGGGGGATGTGGGGGGTCTAAGGGGGCTTGCCCCCCTGCATTACAGTGTTTTACATCATTTCTTTCTTTTTTTACACCATGATAAAAGATCGATCTTTTGAAATATTGAGCATATGGTCTCGACCATATGCAGTTCGATATTTCAATCGTTCGATCTTTTAACATGTAACTATATATATATATATATATATATATATATATATACATATATATATATATATATATATATATATATATATATCTATATAGATATATATATATATAGTACAGCTGTATTCTGGACACTCAGTACATTTCATACTTTGAGGAGAAGTCAAAGGAAACCAAGCAAAGTGCAACATGACAGATTGTAAACACATATCTATAAAACGTGGTTTCAAAATGTGCATTTCACGTATCTAATTTAGATATGCAGGTACATACATATATGTACTTTGAAATACTGAAATACAAATACACTAAAATTAGCAACCTCCACACTCCCTGCTGATTATACATACCAACTCCAAGACTGCCCTATGGTGGGTAAAGGGCACATTCCCTGATCCCTGCTGTTCATGATCTTGCACAAGCCTAATGCTGGCAGAAATTATCAAATGAAAAAATGGGAAAACATTAAGTATTATGATCATCTGATAATTTGGAGTATATCAATATATGCCTGTGTGTGTGTTTGTGTATGTGTGTATGTACAGTATGTATGTGAAGCTGTACTTGTTATATATACATATATATATATATATATATATATATATATACACACACACACACACACACACACATACACACACACACACACATATATATATATATATATATATATATATATGAAAAAAATATGTATACATCTATATACAGATATACATTATAAACACATATGTACATACAAATACACACACACATATATGGGATTAGTACTGATCCCCGAAGGAACTTTTCACCGAAGCACAAATAGCCGGGCATACTTCTGTGAAAGTGCTTTTTACCGAAAAAGCATTTTCACAGAAGTATGCCTGCAGCTAGAGGGAGTCATGGGGGAATGACTGTTGCGGAGATTGTACTACAGTGCAGATAAGGGAATATTCCCTTTTCCTCACTGTAGTGCAATCTTGTAGTGAGAATATTAAAGTAGGATGGGGGGGGGCGGGGGGCTGGGGGCTGCAGGGGGGCTTGCTTCCCTGTATAAAAGTAGATTTAGTTTTTTTTTTTAATGCACTTTAACAAAAGCGTTTTTTTTTTGGTGAAAGCACTTTCGTTAAAGTGTGTTCTGTGACTGCGGATTTGGACTATTGAACCTTCATTTAATAGTCCTAGATCCATATATATATATATATATATATATATATATATATATATATATATATATATATATATATATATATATATATATATATATATATATATATATATATATATATATATATATATATATATATATATAGTTTTAGTTCAAATTTATAAGTTCAATTGTCTACATCTTCGATGCTAATCAGGAGCTGGTACAAATATGTCACCCTCATGCCCTCATATTCAGGCTCATGGACGGCATGGAATTTCCTTATATGGGGAAGAGTGGTCTAATGAGGGCTGAGTACTGCGGGACTATAATTTACATGGATCTCGATGTCATCCCTTCAGTTATAAGTTGTGCCACATAGAATGCCTTTCTAACCACTGCAGACACATGGTGGTCAAAGTTCAGGCTGCTATTTATCTGTGTACTTAGATCTCTCATCTCTATGTCTATGCTTGGGGTGTGCTATTGATGTTGTAATTTGCAGGGGTAATTGACTTTCTAAAGGGTATGATAATGCATTTTTTCACATTTAGCTTTAGGCCATGTTTCTGGCACCAATCACTTTTCTGATCTAGACCCTACTGAAGGATACCTAAATTACTGCAAGATTCAGTGATTGCCTCCATCTTACAGTCATTGACCAACTTTGTCATTTAGAGGCCATTTACATTAGCCTTGACTTCAGAGAAGTGTATTCCAAACAAGAGTTGTCCCTGCACTGAGCACTGTGGCACATCACAAGTAACTGGTCACTTGCTGGATCAGGATTCACCCATTTTAACCATATGTGTCTTGTCTGTGAGCCAACTGGCTATTCCACTGGTGAAATAGGGACTCATCCCCAATTTTGCAAGTTTATTTAAATTACCTGAGTGGAGCATTATGTCAATCACCTTAGCCAGATCGAGGTAGGTGGTATGCACTGCTTTACTCTCGTCCATGGCCTTAGTGACTTTCTTGAAGAACTTCACCAGATTCAGTAGGTATATCCTGCCCTTGACACAGCCAAATTGGGTTGGGTCCAATGTTTGGAGGTTTCCTATGTCAATATTTATCAGGAACAAAACCACCTCTTCCTGCACGTGGGTAATGCACGGCCCCCAAAATTAGTGAGTCAATAGAAAACCAATGGAGCCAGCAAATGGTGATAAAAATAAATATATTGTAATTAAAGCATCATAGCATACAGCAAATACAAACACAAACTGGTTTCGGCTGGTAAATGACACAGCCTTCATCAGTGTATAGAGAAAATCATTGTGTTTACTGGCTTTTAAATACAAATGCATAGAATCTCATTGGTGGAAAATTTATAAATATTCATTAAGCCCTGGAGGGAAAAGCCCTCCTAGCTTAATAATCCACTTTTTTTCTTTATTGTTTAGAATATCATGCCAACCAATTTTATTCCTACGATCCCCCTGAATCACATCAATAATTGTAAACAAAAATATTGCTGATGGGTGTGACAACTGATGTTTATACAATGCATTGGTAATCTTTTTCTGTTTCATATTACTATAGTGTTCTGAAATACGTAACCTAATGCACCTTGAGGTTTGTCCAATGTAAAATGCACCACATTTGCATGTGGCCAAGTAAATAGCCCAATCACTACTGCAGTTACAAAAAATGTTTATATCAAAGACCTTTGAGCAATTACGACTTGAAAATTCCTTAGTGGTACATATATATTTACAATTTACACAATGACCACAAGGGAAACAACCATACAGACCGTGTCCAGAAATAGTGGTTTGTTTTTTGTCCCTGACCCTGTCTCCAGTTTTATAATGGTTAAAATAAGATTTCAAGTTTTTGCCATTTCTGTATGAACACATACATTTGTCAGGGATAATCCTAGCAACTTCTGGATCACTCTGTAATATATTCCAATGTCACTGCACAATCTTAACAAAACTATTAGTGTTTCGTCCATAAGTGGTCGTAAGTCTAAGTGGTTTTGGTGATATAATGGGCTTCTCCTTGTATATAAGCAACTGGCTATGTTCCATACCCTGAACCTGGCTTCTGGCATTTGCTACAATACCTTCCTTGTAGCCTCTTTGTTTGAATCTGTATGTAAGGTCCTCTGAGTTTTTACAATATGTTGAGTGTTGCGAACATATCCGTTTGGTTCTGATAAATTGGGATTTTGGGATGTTCCTGGCTATGTGTGGAGCATGATAACTTGTAGCATGCAATAATGAATTGTACTGTGGAAACTTCCTATGTGTCTCACTCTCAAGTGTACCATCAGAGAGTTTACGTATAACAACATCCAAAAAGATTATCCTATGAGAATCATGTTGTTCAGTAAACCCTAAACCCCACTTATTGTTGTTCAAATATTGCACAAAAGTGAGTAAACTAGACTCAGTTCCCTTCCACACTAGCCAGATATCATCAAGATATCGTCTCCAAATATCCATTTCCGAAAGAAAGATGTTACTTATAGGATCATAAATTAACTTGGTTTCGACATAGGCCATAAAAAGGTCAGCGTATATGGGGGCAAAAGAGGCCCCCATAGCCGTGCCCTTAATCTGCCAATAACAATTGTCTTTGTAATAGAAAACATTACAAGTAAGGACATATCTAGCCATGTCAACCAAAAATGTATTGAATGTGGAACTGTATAAACCTGCATATTCCAACCAATATGACAAGGCTTGAAGACCAGCCTGATCTGGAATATTGGTGTATAAGGCACATATATCAAGCGTACATAAGAACCAATCTTCTTCCAATTGGGCATCAGATATGATTTGCAAAAACTCGTGGTATCATTTAACCTAGACCGAAGAAATCGTAATAAAGGTTTAAGGTGTTTAGTCAAGAACAGAGACAGAGGTTCAGTTAAATATTTTCTTCCAGACACTATAGGTCTTCCCGGTGGATGTGTCGAATTTTTATGTACTTTCGGAAGAAAATAAATATATTGTGGATTACTATCCTTAACCGTTAAATGATACAGAGTGTCTTTAGAAATTACACCCCTATCAAAAGCATTCCTAAGGAAAAGTTCAATGCATTTGGTAAATCTATGTACGGGGTCATAAGCCATGTGATTGTAATATCTAGTGTCTGATAACTGCCTCCGGGCCTCACTGTCATAATCATCCCAGTTCTGTACTACAACAGCCCCACCTTTGTCTGCCGTTGTAATCACAATTTGTTTATTTTTCTGGAGTTCCAGAATAGCTTGTCTCTCCTTGAAACTTGTGTTATTATGTTTCCATACCAAATTTGACCTTGAAAATGGACATCCCTAAGCACACTGTTTTGAAATTGGTGAACCACAGTGTTCATAGGTGGGGAAAAATTAGATGCATGATATGTAAATTTCCCTTTCTCAAAATCAAGACCAGAATCACCAAAAAACAATTACAGGTTAATTAATCTACAGAAACTCGACAAATCTTGTGCAAATGCATCCTCTGAAATTATAGCACCAGGTATAAAATTGAGGCCTTTATTCAATATTTTGACATGTAAATCAGACAAAACATGGTCAGACAAGTTTAAAATGTTGTTAACGGTACTTTCATTTAAGTCCCTAACGCCAACTCCAGTAGTCCCTGTACATTGTGTATTTTTCTTGTGTTTACGCCCACCCCGTCTATATGTACTCCTAAAGGGGCTACCCCCGGGCTTCTTTTGGGTGATGGTGATCCTGTTGCTGTCAAGGATTCGTTATCAGTCCCTGATGAGGTATCATCACATGATGAAGTAGCATTAAAATTGCTTTTTCTCAAAATGGATCTGGGTCTTTTCCTTTTCTTATCTGAATTTGGGAGATTATTAAATCTTACATGCTTAGCTTGAAAAGAGAATGGGTTGCCCCTAGAGTAATCCTCTTGGTCCCTATTAAACTTCTTCATCTTACGTGACCGTAGTTCAGCATCAAATTTTTTCAAGTCCTGTGCCACTTTATTCAATTTGCCTTCAAAAGAAGGCTCCTGTTCATGATTTTTAACTTATCTGCCAGAGTCATGATCTCAGACAGCCCCTTGTCTATGGCTCTATTATGAAACTTATAAAGTTGAACCACAAAAGACATTGTGGCTTCATGTTGTATCTTTGCCCACTGTGTGGTTAATTCATCATCTGCATTACTAACATGCGGGACAATCCTTATTCTTAATCCCCTTGGGGTTATATTCGCTGCCTGATAAGCCTTAAAAAGCTTACTGTGCCACACATTTGCTCTTAGCGCCCTTAATTGCCTATTCAGGTCATCAATTAACTTCTGACTAGTTATATCTGGGTTACTGTTCCCCATCTGATCTACATTCCCGTTTGGATTTGGGTTCAAACCAAAAACCCCTAGATCTTCCCTGTCTGCCACCAAACCAGAAATGAGATTGGATAAATCCATATTGTTTGAAAAATAACAAGGAAAGTTGTATAGCTGCCAATAATGGTCAATCAGTTATGCCACGACAGCAAAGTCAAACTGTTAATAAGGACAATAACAGCTGTAGAGTGTATTTTCAAAAGAAAAAAGAAACAGCTGCGTCCAAAATATGAACTCCTAAAATTTTTTAATGTGTATTAATGCAGATGATCAAAAACCATTAGTTAAAAACTAAGATAGAGGCTGTCCAAAACTCTGACTCAAGCCCAAAAAATCTTCCTTGTTATTTTTCAAACAATATGGATTTATCCAATCTCATTTCTGGTTTGGTGGCAGACAGGGAAGATCTAGGGGTTTTTGGTTTGAACCCAAATCCAAACGGGAATGTAGATCAGATGGGGAACAGTAACCCAGATATAACTAGTCAGAAGTTAACTGATGACCTGAATAGGCAATTAAGGGCGCTAAGAGCAAATGTGTGGCACAGTAAGCTTTTTAAGGCTTATCAGGCAGCGAATATAACCCCAAGGGGATTAAGAATAAGGATTGTCCCGCATGTTAGTAATGCAGATGATGAATTAACCACACAGTGGGCAAAGGTACAACATGAAGCCACAATGTCTTTTGTGGTTCAACTTTATAAGTTTCATAATAGAGCCATAGACAAGGGGCTGTCTGAGATCATGACTCTGGCAGATAAGTTAAAAAATCATGAACAGGAGCCTTCTTTTGAAGGCAAATTGAATAAAGTGGCACAGGACTTGAAAAAATTTGATGCTGAACTACGGTCACGTAAGATGAAGAAGTTTAATAGGGACCAAGAGGATTACTCTAGGGGCAACCCGTTCTCTTTTCAAGCTAAGCATGTAAGATTTAATAATCTCCCAAATTCAGATAAGAAAAGGAAAAGACCCAGATCCATTTTGAGAAAAAGCAATTTTAATGCTACTTCATCATGTGATGATACCTCATCAGGGACTGATAACGAATCCTTGACAGCAACAGGATCACCATCACCCAAAAAAAGCCCGGGGGTAGCCCCTTTAGGAGTACATATAGACGGGGTGGGCGTAAACACAAGAAGAATACACAATGTACAGGGACTACTGGAGTTGGCGTTAGGGACTTAAATGAAAGTACCGTTAACAACATTTTAAACTTGCAAACCAAAATGAGAGTAAGTAAGAGAGCACAGCAGATCAATGAACCAAGATTCCTTGTAAAATAAGAGACTTTTAATCCACAGTTCCACAGACAAACACCATATATAATAATGCTGCAGCTGATTAACATTTTAAACTTGTCTGACCATGTTTTGTCTGATTTACATGTCAAAATATTGAATAAAGGCCTCAATTTTATACCTGGTGCTATAATTTCAGAGGATGCATTTGCACAAGATTTGTCGAGTTTCTGTAGATTAATTAACCTGAAATTGTTTTTTGGTTATTCTGGTCTTGATTTTGAGAAAGGGAAATTTACATATCATGCATTTAATTTTTCCCCACCTATGAACACTGTGGTTCACCAATTTCAAAACAGTGTGCTTAAGGATGTCCATTTTCAAGGTCAAATTTGGTATGGAAACATAATAACACAAGTTTCAAGGAGAGACAAGCTATTCTGGAACTCCAGAAAAATAAACAAATTGTGATTACAACGGCAGACAAAGGTGGGGCTGTTGTAGTACAGAACTGGGATGATTATGACAGTGAGGCCCGGAGGCAGTTATCAGACACTAGATATTACAATCACATGGCTTATGACCCTGTACATAGATTTACCAAATGCATTGAACTTTTCCTTAGGAATGCTTTTGATAGGGGTGTAATTTCTAAAGACACTCTGTATCATTTAACGGTTAAGGATAGTAATCCACAATATATTTATTTTCTTCCGAAAGTACATAAAAATTCGACACATCCACCGGGAAGACCTATAGTGTCTGGAAGAAAATATTTAACTGAACCTCTGTCTCTGTTCTTGACTAAACACCTTAAACCTTTATTACGATTTCTTCGGTCTAGGTTAAATGATACCACGAGTTTTTTGCAAATCATATCTGATGCCCAATTGGAAGAAGATTGGTTCTTATGTATGCTTGATATATGTGCCTTATACACCAATATTCCAGATCAGGCTGGTCTTCAAGCCTTGTCATATTGGTTGGAATATGCAGGTTTATACAGTTCCACATTCAATACATTTTTGGTTGACATGGCTAGATATGTCCTTACTTGTAATGTTTTCTATTACAAAGACAATTGTTATTGGCAGATTAAGGGCACGGCTATGGGGGCCTCTTTTGCCCCCATATACGCTGACCTTTTTATGGCCTATGTCGAAACCAAGTTAATTTATGATCCTATAAGGAACATCTTTCTTCGGAAATGGATATTTGGAGACGATATCTTGATGATATCTGGCTAGTGTGGAAGGGAACTGAGTCTAGTTTACTCACTTTTGTGCAATATTTGAACAACAATAAGTGGGGTTTAGGGTTTACTGAACAACATGATTCTCATAGGATAATCTTTTTGGATGTTGTTATACGTAAACTCTCTGATGGTACACTTGAGAGTGAGACACATAGGAAGTTTCCACAGTACAATTCATTATTGCATGCTACAAGTTATCATGCTCCACACATAGCCAGGAACATCCCAAAATCCCAATTTATCAGAACCAAATGGATATGTTCGCAACACTCAACATATTGTAAAAACTCAGAGGACCTTACATACAGATTCAAACAAAGAGGCTACAAGGAAGGTATTGTAGCAAATGCCAGAAGCCAGGTTCAGGGTATGGAACGTAGCCAGTTGCTTATATACAAGGAGAAGCCCATTATATCACCAAAACCACTTAGACTTACAACCACTTATGGACGAAACACTAATAGTTTTGTTAAGATTGTGCAGCGACATTGGAATATATTACAGAGTGATCCAGAAGTTGCTAGGATTATCCCTGACAAATGTATGTGTTCATACAGAAATGGCAAAAACTTGAAATCTTATTTTAACCATTATAAAACTGGAGACAGGGTCAGGGACAAAATACAAACCACTATTTCTGGACACAGTCTGTATGGTTGTTTCCCTTGTGGTCATTGTGTAAATTGTAAATATATATGTACCACTAAGGAATTTTCAAGTCGTAATTGCTCAAAGGTCTTTGATATAAACATTTTTTGTAATTGCAGTAGTGATTGGGCTATTTACTTGGCCACATGCAAATGTGGTGCATTTTACATTGGACAAACCTCAAGGTGCATTAGGTTACGTATTTCAGAACACTATAGTAATATGAAACAGAAAAAGATTACCAATGCATTGTATAAACATCAGTTGTCACACCCATCAGCAATATTTTTGTTTACAATTATTGATGTGATTCAGGGGGATTGTAGGAATAAAATTGGTTGGCATGATATTCTAAACAATAAAGAAAAAAAGTGGATTATTAAGCTAGGAGGGCTTTTCCCTCCAGGGCTTAATGAATATTTATAAATTTTCCACCAATGAGATTCTATGCATTTGTATTTAAAAGCCAGTAAACACAATGATTTTCTCTATACACTGATGAAGGCTGTGTGATTTACCAGCCGAAACCGGTTTGTGTTTGTATTTGCTGTATGCTATGATGCTTTAATTACAATATATTTATTTTTATCACCATTTGCTGGCTCCATTGGTTTTCTATTGACCCAATATTTATCAGGTCCATGATTTTTCTTTCCATGACTTTACAAATAACACCAGTCTAACTTATGGGTCTGTAATTTCCTGGGTCTGTAGATGGTCCCCCTTTATGCAGAGAGATGATTGTTGCTGTCTCTATTTTGACAAAGCTAGTCTGGGGGCTGTGGTTAAATAGAGATCCTAATGGGCCTGATAATTCCTGATTTAACCTGTTTAAGAGGCAGTCTGGTATATATCATCAGTCCCCACTGAAGCTGTGTTTCTAGCTTTAGAGAATGCAGTGGCAACCTGTTCTTTGGTGGTAATTGGTGGTTGAGTGGTAGAGGGAATTTCTTGTGGGAAAACCAGGTGAGATGGTAAGGTGAAATCTAAGCTGAATTTGTTGGCTAGTAGCTTTGTTTCATCTTCCAGCTGAGTATTGGTGATGCCATCTTCAAATAATTCCACACATTGATAGGTGTTGCCCTTATGATGGACATAACTGAAAAATGCCATTTGGTTATCCTTAGCTTTGGAGGTTATTTTTACCTCAATGTCTACTTTGAGAGACTAGTTCCCTGATTCACTTGTTTAGACTAATGAGGGACTATTTGCTCTGTTGTGCTCATTCCCTCTTACCTGCCTACAAGATTTTTCTTTCTTTCTTTTTTTCCACAACCTCTTAATACCAGGGACCCACTAGGAATGTGGCATATGTTTATGTGGTTTCTGGATTTGGAGGAGCTTGAAAACTAGCTATGCTATCATCCCTTATTAAGGACAATTTACCTTAGAAAAGTTCTTCAACTTTTTGGAGTTAGGTGGGGGAACTAGTTTTACCTTTATTTCAAGAGAGATCACTTCATGATCTGATCTTACCAATGAGGACATTACATTGGGAAGCAGGATGCAGCACTCTCCCATATTTTTGAGTACCAGATCTAGGATATTTGTTCCCCTAGTGGGAGTGCAAACTAGAAGGGCATTTGAATTGACAAAGTCACAAAATCTTTGGCCTTCATGTTAGTGGTCATGTATGCCTCCCAATTAATGGAGGGTAGTTAAAATCACTGATGAGTATGGTATTGAGCTAGATGGTGAGTGATTCTAGTAACTTCAGGTATGATGTATGGGTTTTCTGGTTCATTGTGAAGGACCTGCAGCTAGCAAGAATATGGTAATGGATTTTTCCTGTGGTTAGTCAGACACAGAGTAGCTCAAGCATGTCATATTGTTTGACCAGCCTTGAGGTATGCTTATCCTTTATGTTGATAGATACACCTCCACCCTTTGCTCTTTTGTGTTTAGTGGGTGGTCAGAATGTATTAAAGGTGTTATAGCCATGCACTGCTGGAGTGCTTTCTGTGGCTTTGAACCATGTTTCCTTAACTGCACATATGTCAGCATTCTCCAGGTTAAGAACCACTTCTAGGAAGTGAGGTTTCTTGTTGTGACTCCTAGCACTGAGCAATGACATCTTTAGCTTGTCCTATGTAATTTTTGCTATGTTGGAAGCTTTGTCTATTTGGCAATGCCTAAAAAGGGCACTATAGAGGTGGATAATGTTTCAATCATATCTGAAGAATTAGAGGTGATAAGTGAAGACCATCCCTGGCAAAGCAGTGTGGCCTTTCAGCCATGTCCTCCCAGGTTGACAAGTATTAGACCCTTTTGGGAGGACACCAGCAGCTAAGACAATTGTTAAAGTTGATCTTTTTCTGATGGTGTTGTGCCATCATCCTTAGAGATGGTAGAATGCTGCTCAATACTATGCTCATACAGTACCTGCCTGTGATGCATATTCTGAGAGCACAATCATGTCTCTCTTCATATAGTCCTAGGAGGTATGTCTCTGGTCATTCATGCCCACATGGACTACTGTGGATTCATACTGGTACTTAGGGGTAAGTGACCTGATTGCTTGCATGATAATGCAAATCCAGGCCCCTGACAAGCAGCTATCTGTAATCTTCCCCTTATCCAGCCTGGTAAGAGGAACATCAGCGCGTATCACAGTGGAGTCTCCTATGACCAGAATATTGGATTATAGAGTATTTTGCCTTATGGGGTTGCTAGTTGAGACACAATGAGTTGTGGCTTTATGTATTGCGATGGGAATTGTCTTGTTTGTGTATATGCAGAGTTTCTGAGGACTGAGCCTGAAAGGCCTTTGAGGTTAGGGTAAGTTACATATCAGCACCTCCGCATGTGTGTGTGCGTGTGTGTGTGTGTGTGTGTGTGTGTGTGTGTGTGTGTGTGTGTGTGTGTGTGTGTGTGTGTGTGTGTGTGTCTGTGTGGGTGCGCACGCGCATGTGTGCATGAGTGTGGTCCTTTGTGGATTCAGTGAGTGATGTGTGTGTGAGTCACTGACAACCTGTTTGTTGCTTTCTATGTCTGTATGTGAGAGTCTATCCTACAGTATCAAAGTGTAACAACATCTCTCACATACAGTTTTTTTCTGTTTGAGAATTAAGTGGTTGCCAGTGTACATAAGGTAATTGTTATATTGCCTCAAGATGCTCATGTCCACCAAGCTGGATGCAGAGATATCAGGAAAGTGCCCATCCATGGTTGCAGGTCCTAAAGTGCACTTGCAGGGGATAAGAGTGATCTGTGTTTGTAACTGGCTGAGGGAAGAGTATTTACATGGTTTAACCTGCAGGTAACCTAACCAGCGATGATGCCTAGCACCCAAACCAGATGCTGTCTGAGCTACAATAGTCCTGAGTGTTATAATAAGGTAAGGTAGACCTAAATAGTCTTAACCAAATGTGTAAATGCTGCTCATCCTGCAAACTAGTGGCCTCTTGAGTAATGCAGGACTGAGGTAAAGCTCCACGGTTTTTATTTATATGGAAATTTCAACTTCTGGTGATTATGTGTAAAAAGACACCAGTAACTACCACTGCATGAAGAGCAGCTTCTCACAAATGCAAGGCATACATACGATCAGGAAAAAAACAAGTTTTATACTAACTATACCTTAAGGCCAATCAGAAAAGCATACAATGGGCTTTCCACCAGCCATTCCTATCTCAGATTGCTGAAAATGTTCAGATAGGTAAAAACAGCTCTCTCCTGCCACAAAAGTGGAGACTTTGACCCTCTTAATGTGAAATGACTAGTTTGGATCCCAAATGTTAAGGAACCTCAGACAGGTGCCTAACACTAAGAAACACTAGATATAATTTATTTCAGAGAAGAAAAGCAGCCCTTACAGTAGTTTGAAAATGCAACTTTAAACCTTAAGAAGTGCAAAAAAAAAAAAAATCAAATAATAAATAGCAAAGTAAACTTTCACAGTGTAATAAAAATAAGCAATATTTCCAGATGTTCTGACAACCAGAATTTTGGCTGCAAATTCTTACTTTACTCTATGTCTCTCCTATACTTTACCTACCTTACACAAACAGACTGAAACAAGCTTGAGGCTTGCTACAATAAAATTGCTAAGTTTTCCACTGGTGTATCTTATCGTAGCCACCACTGTATTTCACTTAGAGAACTTGATTGGCTTGAACTCCCTCAACTTCTTCACCTGAATCAACTCTCTCTTGCCCACAAGTAAGTAAACTATCCTCTTAAAGTCACATCCCTTGAAAACCTTCTCCAGCCCTACTGCTCCACTAGACCACTACGCTCCAGCAGCCAAAATCTGCTAGTGACCAAACCCAAGAACTCAGTAGGAGAAGCACTATTCTCATGTGTCATATCCAAATTATAGAACAATACCCCCCCCCCATAACAAGCTACCTTCTTGCAATCACTTTAAGACTCCACTAAAAACTCACTTAAAAAGTCTGTGGTTATGGCCATGCACCAATTCCGACTAGTAACCCTCCTTTTCACTTCCCCTTCCTCTTCCCTCCTCTAGCCACTCTGCCTCATATCATCTGATCATTACATTCCTTTCTCTGTACACTCTAGCTCACCCTTTACCCTCCCCTTCCCTCCTCACTCATTCTCTTAGAGCTGTTATAACATGCTTAACTACCTCACTTCATCTCAACTCCATATACATATCCAACTGACTTAACACCTAGTTTCCTCTCACTATAACAAATACTATTCACTCAGTCTCCTCTCTTACTTCACGATCTTCCCTGTCCATCCATTAGCCCTTCTAGGTTATTCCACCTTTGTGTGGAGCATCTGCTTTATATCTGTTTGAGTTTAGTGCAATATTTGTATATAAGATTTAGGTTTCTGAGTTTAGAACAGTATCTGTTTGAGCTTAGTACTATCTGTATATACATCCTAACTTTATTCTTACCCTCTAGCTACATATTGGTATATTCGTTCATTACTATGTTTCATATCGTATGTATATATCATGTTTGCTGCAGTATGTATTATTTGCTATTGTATGTATATTCAATTGTTCTTCATGTACTCTGCTGCTCATTTATTGTTCTGTGGAGCTTTTCTCCCTGGGTCTTTGCTGAAAAAGGACCTGTGTCCAGTTGGAATTTCCCAGTAAACAAATGTAAATAAATAAATAATAAATAAATGTTTATATTTGTACGGGGCACTATTACAGTGAGCAGCTCTGTGCAAATGTGCCAAACTTATATCCACAATGGAAATATAGAAATCTGACTACTGATCCCTCTGGCCAATAAAACAACTACACCCAGAGCCCTTTTGTGTGCTTCTCAGCTCAGATAGACCAGATAAACGTCTACTGCCACTAGACGAATAATACCAGTTCTCCTAATGTAAAAGCGCAGTCAGACAGTGCCCAGAGCGAAATGCTACCACAAAAAAAAAAAAAAAAAAAAAAAAAAAACTTAAACTTAAGGAAAGGTAATAATCAATTTAAGAGGGACCAGTCATCATAATGTTTAAGGTCTTTGCCTCCCATGCGCAGTTTTTCTGCTTTGTGAACATTTTTCAGGGTTAGTGAACTCATTTCCAAGGATTTCTGATATTGCAGGGTTCTTACTTCTGTTGTAAAACATTTGTTACTGCACTTGTGCTCAATCCACTTTGTTTTAAATTGAAGGGTTCTATTGCACTCTGGTGGGAGCAGAGAGCTAAATCCAACCTATCCAAGGTGGAAACTACTTGTTGATAGCTTATTATGTTTTTTATCTAATTGACCTGAGGGTTTAGCATTATAAAAGTATTTTATCTTGCTCATATAAAAGCCTTACATTTTTGTAAGAGTGTGCAAATTTATTCAGAGCTTCCTTGTGCATAGCTTGGACACCTGTGAATACAACAATTTGATTGCTTCTAAAATCATCTGCCTTACAAAGCTGATTTAAGTTTATTTTTTGTACTTGTTCTGTTACAGTGATATTTAACACTTCTGGGATGCATTTATTTATTTAGTTGAACTTATCACTGTTTTCAGACTGCATTTATTAAAGAAACTCCATCTGTTACTGTGCTGTTCTTAGCTTGTTTTAACAATATTCTGATATTTCCTTACCTCCTCTGATACTGCAAACGCTGTTCTGAGTGAGTCTGCCAAAATATTTCTAAGTTTTGCAAAGTTTTTGTGTGTTATGAACATTTGTTAGGGTTAGTGAAATTATTTCCAAGGGTTCCTGATATTGCAGATATTCTTACTTTTGTTGTAAAGCATTTGTTTCTGCACTTGAGCTCAAAGCCAGCTTGTTTTACATTGGAGGGGTTCCTTTACACTCTGGTGGGAGCAGAGAGCTTTCAACCTATCCAATGTGAGAACTACTGGCCAATAACTTATTATGTTTTATCTGAATTTAACTTTATAAAAGTCTTTCACCCTGCTGGTATAAAAGTGCAAACAAGGTTCCCCATGCCTGCATATAAGCAAACCTCTCCAGTTTAATATCTTCTATAGGAAATGCTCTCCATAGTCTCCCACTGTTCACAGCTGCTTGAAGAGCTGCCAGTTTGTGCAGAGAATGGTACCACTGCAGGTCATCTAATAGTATAGTAATAAACACTCTCACTTTGACCTTTAAGGGACTGTCCCTTACTCTTTCCCATCTAGAAAGTCTGTTTCCTTGGCTTACCTAGCTTAGACTGTTTGGTACCACTGGGCTCTTAAAGCAGCCATCTTGCATTATGAAGCCCTCCCTGCCCCCTTGTGGCAGAAGTGTGTAGCTCAGGACCCATCTGAGTTAGGGATTGCTGGAGAAAGGCTCAGTTGGGGCTTTCCCTTTGGTAGTTGTGTTAAAACTGATTACATTTGCCTGTATATAAGCCTCCTGTTTGCATGGTTTTGCACTCAGTTACCGGTGCTGGTCAACATGTGGCAATATCAGCCAGAGGTCTGGTGTTCCTCTGCACTGAAATCCAATTCATCCACTTATAAAATCGCCACTGATTCTAAAAGCAACCACAAAGCATTCTATAGCTATGTCAAGAATCTCAATGGCAACACTCAGATCTGTCTGAGTTATAGCACAATGGCACTAAATATACAGAGCCAAATGATATTGCCAACATCCTGGCAGATAAGTTCAGTGCTAACTTTACCTCCTCACCCCCTAAAGGGCCCATCTCTATATCGGAAGAAATCAAAGTTCCTGTAGTCACTACTGCACAGGTAAAAACCACACTCTCCAAAGCCAAGAACACAGCATCAATGGGACCTGACAACATCTCAGGCTATGTTCTACATGAACTACAGAATGAAATGGCACCCCACCTAAGCACCATGTTCAGTCATAGCCTCACCTCAGGCTTTGTGCCCACTGAATGGTGCACAGTGATGGTTATCCCACTCTACAAAGGGGGAGCCGCCATTGACCCTGGGAACTACTGCCCCATTAGCCTAACGAGCCTGGTCTCCAAGGCCGTGGAATGTATCATCATGGAACTTATAAACAAATACATTGGTAATCTCCAAACTCTGGACCCCACCGAGTTCAAATTTGTAAAAGGCAGATCATGCCTCCTAAACCTGATTGACTTCTTTGAAGCAGTCACCAAAGCTGTAGACAAGGGTAAGGTGGTTCACACAGCCTATCTAGATCTCACCAAGGCTGTTGACACCATCCCCCACTCTGGAATTATAGATAAACTCACTAAACTAGGTATAAATCCCTGTGTCACAAGATGGGTTGCCAACTGGCTCACTGACAGAACCCACACTGTGAAAGTAGCTGACTCAAAATCCGACTTCAGACCAGTGACAAATGGAGTGCCACAGGGTTCTGTCCTGGGTCCTCTACTGTTTGGTATCTACTTTTCTGAAGTACAGGCTAACACAGAAGGTCTTTGACTAACAAAGTTTGCAAATGATTGCAAACTAGGAGCCATAATTGAAACTCCTAATGATGTGGACATCCTATAAAAGAGCCTCACTGAGACAGATGCCTGGTGTCAAAGCCATGGCCTCAAGCTCAATGCCAAAAAGTGCATTGTCATCCCCTTTGGCAAAAACTCTGTACCCATGAACTACCACATATGTAGTAGTCTACTTAACACTGAAAGTGTGATAACAGACCTTGGCACACAGGTGGACAGTAGTCTCTCCTTTGACAATCGCATCACCACAGTAGTCAGGAAATCCTTCTATGTGGCACACCTCATCACAAAAGGTTTCGCATCCAGGAAAAAGGAGGAAATTGTTCCCCTCTACTCGTCACTCAGACCCATTAGAGAGTACAACGCCCCTTTTGGTATGTACCTCACAAGACATCTGCAACAACTGGAAAGGCTGCAGTAATACCTCACAAAGAGGATTACCAGCCTCAAACAGATTCCCTACACAGACCGTATCAAAAAACTCCAGCTTTACCCCGTCGCATATTGCCTACTCAGAGGCAATCTTTGCCTAACATACAAAGCTATGTCAAACCCAGAACTGTTGGACATGCTCCACTTAAAGAAATCTCAATCCATCCAAGGTACATGCTCTAGGGACCTAAACCTTGCCACCACAATAAACAGAACATGCTGGAGGGATAGATTCCTGTCCCAGAAACTTCCCAATACTCTGGAACAAACTACCTATCTATATCAAACAAAGCTCCTCATTAGCACTCTTCAAGAAAAACCTTGATGATTGGATGGGAAATAGGAAATTCACCCCAGGATCACCTCTTTGGCTCTGCTCGACAGGGGCACAGGAAAATAATTTTCTTGGGTGGCAAAAGCTAGGGTACCTTTTTGGCTAGGCTTGTATAGGCACTAGGGCCGATAGCCTAGTACCTACTTATGAACCTATGAACCTATAATAAATGAAAAGTAAGTATATTTTAAGCCAGCACTGCACTTTGTTAACTGCATTTTATTGAATTGCTGTTTCATTTTTGAAGTTTGGGACTAAAGCCAGCTAGTGCACTTCCTTCCCAAATACCACATTCCGAAAAATCCTGCCACAATGGACAGTCAGTTTCCCTATCATTTCTCCTGGCAACTTGATTGACTTGAAAATCCTGAGGCAATGTAGCAATTGCTTCTTGTATACTGACAACCATTTACACCTAAAGGAAACTAACACCCTATGTGAAAGCCTTCTATGTAGTGCACGTCATAAGCAACAATATAGCATCCAGTTCAAGGGATGTTATAACTCCACTACACTTGACCCTCATCAGACCACTAATACAGTATAATGCACCCTTTGTATATACCTTACCAGATACCTGCAGCAGCTGGAGAGAGTTCAGAGGTTTCTCCCTAAGAAAATACTGGGACTCCAAACCTACGTGGACATGCTGAAAGCCCTGTCACTTTGCTATGTATCATATAGGCTGCTGAGAGGTGACTTGTGCCTGGCCTATAGGGCAATCTCCAACACTACCCTAATAGAAATGCTGCACATCTGCTAGTCAAATGGCTCAAGTCACTCGTTCTAGGGATCTCAACCTAGATTGCTGGAAAGACAGATATATCTCCCAGAGACTGCCACTTCTCTGGAATAGACTCCCTATTTACATAAAACAGAGCTCCTCACTGACTCTATTCAATTGCAACCTAGAAAATTGGATGGGAGACTGCAAATTTGCCCCTGGGGTAGTACCAGTGACCCTCATGGACAGGATTAGCCTGTGTTAACCACAGAGACACTCTTGATAAATTTGTTCTGCAAACTACTCAAAAAAGAACAAATGGGGATACTTGGGATTAACATAGTTAGGCATGCAAAGGCCCTAGGGCCACTAGCCTAGTAACCTCCTATGAACCTTCAGACCTATGAAGATAACATCGGTGTACTTTAAACAGCTTATAAAAATATGATATTCAATAAAAGTACTTTGCTTTATAGAAATGAGCCAAGAGCCACGCAACTGTGCAAAATTTATAAAGGTACTAAAAACAAGGTAAGCTGATTAATAAGCCCTCCAGCCAATAAGAAAAACTGTATGCAGGAATCTCTAGTGTGTTTCCTCAATGTATACAGACCAGACTATCACCCATTCCCACTAGATAGAAAATCTACTGCCCTCTTGATGTTGAAACACAGAAAAGAGCTTTCTAGAATATAAAATACATTATTTTATCCAACAGCTTGCTAGATAATAACTTAAGAGCAAGTAAATCAGTAGAACAGACAATGACAAGCAAAACACATTTTTTTTCAAAATAAGCACAAGGAGAGATGAATAAATAATCAAAGCTATTAAAAGCAGTGTAGAAAGAGAAAAGCTTATAAAGCTGAATTTACAGTAGAGTGTGCAGCTTAAAATCACCAGTTTTAAAAAAGCAGCTCTAGAAATGGGATGGTTGGTGGGAAAACCATCAGGAAGTCAATAACAGTGCTTGTAGTTTTCATTGGCCTTGAGTCTTGCCAGAAAAGACAAAGACACAGAAATTCTCTGTGTATTTAAATATCACTCAAGAAACAAATTAACCAATGAAAAAAGCATGTGAAATGTGCAGCCTATTTAATTTAAGACTGTCTGTCACATTGAAAAAAAAAACACCAAGCCAAGCAGATTTTCTTAAAACAAAAAACAAAATGGAGCAGATAAACAGAAAACAGCTGTATTGGTTTAAGCAAATCATAAACAAAAAATAGCTTTACTTTCCTCACCCAGCAGGGAGTCACCGACAGTATTTGTAGATTTTTTTCAGACCTTGAGTCTTATCAGGAAAGACAAAGATACATATATTCTATGTGTATTTAAGTATCACTCAAGAAACAAATTAACCTAAGGGAAAAAAACATGTGAAATGTGAAGCCTAGGTAATTTAAGTGTCTTTCTGTCACATAGCACAACAACTGTGGACACCAAGCTACTTGTAGCTTTGAGAAATTTGGCTACAGGAGCCCTCAAGTGCCACTCCCTCAATATGTTGGGTATATTCTAAACATGTACCTCATGGATACAACAGCAGTTTCCCAATATCTTCTTGCAGTCTATGGAGGACTATATGTGGTTCTGAAGTTGAGCTGAAAAGAAAAAACACAGCATTCTGACATTGTATAAAATGGCTAATTTCCTGAGTTATTGTATGGCATTGATTCCACCCACATTGCTATTAATTCCCCATCTGCGCCACTGAGATAACTGAATATCATCAATAAAGGATACCACTTGCTATTAAATCCCCACCTGGGACACTGAGATAATTGAATATCATCTATAAGGGATATCACTTCCTCAACTGCTAGGTGGTCTGCAGTACACATGGTGTAATAATACAAGGTGTCAGATGTGTCAGTGCACCAAGATCACACTACAGATTTTTTCCCTTTCCCCATTGTAGTGTGTTCTTGGATTTGGTATGTATAATTTGCAGGGGATGTGAGGGGATAAGGAGGCTTACCCCCCCCCCTTGTAAATATGCTGGTTGCAGTGCTGATGATGTTTTGTGTTTCAACATTCTAAGGCTGATGTGCTGTGCTTTGATATTTGAAGCATTTACATTTTTAAAGGAATTCTGAGAAGGCAGTGGGTACTGTGTGCTTTGGCAGTGGTTAAGAAGTAGCAACTGCTGCACACATGAACAATGATGCATTTTCTATTATAAGCATGCCATTGTGTACTGTGGATGAACTGACCACAATATGCATTAGGCAAAAGCTACCCTGGTAAATGAACACTGAGGGTAGGGCAGTTGTCATATATGCACAGTGGGAACGGCTACAGTCACAGAGGTTAGCATTGGGCACTGTGTGTTTTGTTGGGGTGTTAATGATGTGGAAGTGTGTGTGCCCTGGCCTGGTCAGTGTGTTGATCTAGGGAGCATTTGGGCAGAAGTGGATGGTGGTGTTTGGTCCAATGGTGTGCTTGAGTGTGTGTTTACATGTGGAGGTTTTTGTATTGACACAGCAGCTGCCAAAGTCACTGTACTGTGCATGCTTTTTCAATATATGTCCAGGCCTTCATAGGATGTATTGCCCTGACAGTACATATCACCACCCATGGGGATGCCTCCTTCTAGGAATGTCATTGTCATGATCTGCAGCCATCACAGAGGACAGTGTGTTCTATGAGCATGGACAGAAGCATGTGTCACAGAGATAGGCTCATGCTTATACCCCATCTACGTGTGCAGCCACAGTGAGCCACTACACCCTCAACGCTAGTCATAGACATAGATGATATAGTGCTGGGAGATCTAGACTGTCTTCTGACCACTCCTTGGTTGGCTTTTCCACCAGAATCAGAAGAGGATCCACAGAAGAATGTCAATGCCCAACATGTATGGCTTCACATTGTCACCTTAGGGATTCAGACTCCCTACAAAATGAGAACATTGCACAGACCACATACCACACCAGTCAGGTTTGCATTGGTTGTGGTGACATAAACTTGTGCATGAATGACCACCTTGCTCATTTCTTATGTAACTCCTATGGAGGCACTCAGCTCAAGTGTGGAAATGGAACAAAATCATTAGCAGCCATTGTTATACCACTACTTCTCTCTTCATGTTCTTGGGATCTGTCAGCCTACATTGTTGGGGGTACAGCATACTAGGGTGTTCTCTTGGCTGCTGTGTCAGCTAACTTCTGTTCAGCTATGGTATGTTGTGAGTGAGGACTGCATTACAGGTAATGGAGCAATGTCAATAGAAGGAGGATGATATGCCTGCCATGTTACCAGTGCCAGAATGACAGCATCACTGTGGCCCAACAACTGTGCCCATCTGTGTCAGCCATCACTATCAGGCTCAGATTTCCACATCAGGTGGGCCAACATTCACTAATGAGGACCCAGACACTTAAACATCTGTAGAAACTGATACAATCAAGTGTATTGATGCTACTTTATTACAGTCCCAGATTCCAGTGAGTTTACAGCTGTAAAACAGTATGGCATGCAACAAATATAAGTCACATACATTGTACAGACTGATGTAGCAGATGAAGAAAAATACCTGAAGAAGAAGAATGACCAAATTAAGTATTTGCCTTGTTTTGTCCCTGGAATCTATCACTAAATGATGCTTTTATAATGGAATACCCACTTGTGATATTGCCAACTGAAACTAGTGGTGGTTGATGATGCTATGTCATGTCCTTCTACCTGGAATTTTTGTTGGGGACGTCTTATGATGGTCCTTGGTATGAGATGACATGTCTTGAACTGCCTTGTCAGGACAGTAACTGATGTAACATCCATCACCCACTCAAGTGAGCAGTGCAGACACCACTGCAGTGACCTAAAGAGGATCCACTTTCATCTTATTCACCTCATACCACAATCTTTCTCTTTCAAAATGTAATCCATTAAAGTCTGCTGTTAGATTTTTCATTCCTTTTTCTTTTTTTGTAATTTTTTTTATCACATATTAAAAACCCACCTTGCTTCATGATCAGAACATTCTGCAGTTTTCATGTCTTCCATTATTTCTTTCCACCTTTGAATACAAAGTACTGGCTATATCTGTTCTAAATATCCCTGTTTGATAAGTCCAGTTTCTTCTTTCTCCTAAACTTAACTTCTTTCTATTACTTTAATATCTTAAGTTATTTGCTTTTTCCTGTGCTTAAATTACAATTTTAATTTCCTGTCAGAATAACTGACAGATATGTGTCAATCAATCAGCAGCACTTTCAATAAGTGATGAATGCTCAGCAGAAAAGGTCAAAGCAAATTTCACTGAACCTTTTCCACTGATCCTACATCACAAAATCAAACTGCTATCAATCAAATGACATGAACCCTAACTGACATTCACAACAACATTTTTCATCTCTTCAGACATTTTTTTTCCTTTCCATCATATTTGTATATTTGTAAATAACACATATAATCTTACATTTCTTTCAATTGTTCTTATCTCACATGCTGTCAGTCTTCATGGTATAATTTATATTATGTCCTTTATTTTACTTCCTCACTTTTTATTATAACTGTTATTCCCAAGCACACTCAACTACTCACTGACCAGAATAATTTCTTCCTCTATACATTCCAAGTTTTTCTTTTTTTCTTTTATAATGCATCATGTATCTAACAAAAACGCCCATGTTCATTCTTTTACACCATTCCACTACTGTCAAACCCACTGTTTACATTTACTATTGCATTATCCTTTTCCATTATTTGCATCCTTCATGCTCATAGGTTCGTAGATTAGTACTAGGCTAACTGCCCTTGTGAGCCATTTTAAGCTTAGCCAATTAATCCCTTGTGAGACTCAAACCCTGCACCTTGTGTTTGTAAAGCAAACACCTTAACCATTAGGCCACCCTCCCAACCCTTCCAAGTGGTTTTCATTTTTCTTATTTTCACTCTTCTCCCAATGGATTTTATCACTGAACTTCAACATTATTTTCTGCTAGTATCTCAGTATTCTGTATGACATCTTTATCCATCACTGTTTCATTCTCTTCTTCATCCCCCTCCTCCTTAAATCCTCTTCAGCTGTGCCATTTTATTGTGAATGTTATCTGAAAAGCATATTTCTTCTTCAAAGCTTTCATCCTTTACCAAGAGACAATCCATCGAAAAATTACCTGCACCATTACATTTCCTTACATTTAGGTGTGCAGTTCTTAGATATGTGGCTTGTCTTTTCCCACTTTTTGCATTGCTGCAGTAAATATATCCTGGAGCCAGGGTAAAAACAAGCTTTCTGCTGCCCTCAGTATCTTACAGTTCCTATTTTCCCATTCATATTTACCACACTTGAAACATGTTTAACATTCCCTTCTCATCCATTTAACGTTACACAAATCTCCTTTCTCCCTGTCCATATATTGCTTTTCATCCTAAACATATTTTTAATTTCATGCACATTATTACAACCAGATAGAAAATAAGTTTTCTGTTCAATCTGTTCAATATCTATTGTTCTGAAATGCCAAACTGACCATTCATTTTTTTCTCGGCTACATCCCTGAATTCTGAAAAATGTACTAATGTCATGGAACATTATTTTTTATTTCCAGTTCATACATGAATTTCTCTATTAAATCAAAAGTTTCAACTGTTACCTTGCAAAATGTATCTGTCCCCAGATGTATTAATGATCTGTTGTTTTGCAGTTTAATCCCCAGCAGCACAGCTGTATGGTCAAGCACTTTATATCTGTCCAGCTTTTCATTATTCTTAACTTAAATCCTTACCACTGGCTGTGTTCTTACATGCGGCTGTCTTCTTTTATTCCTGCCTGCCTTTTCAGCTTTCTTCAACATTTCTAGTCTAGTCATCAGTCTTTTTTCACTACTTCTGCAAAAGTTAAATTCCCAGACTTTATATTGAAACCTTGTTGCCAGTGCATACCCATAAAACTTGTATTTGACCAGTCAGGCATATACAAGATACTTTCTTTTATACCCTGCTTGCTCACTTCCATTCCTAATTCCATGTAAAAACTTTCTGCTGTTTCCACACCAGTCACTCATTCCACTAAATAATCTTACAGCCTAACTCTTTTCTGGATTACACGGGGTCATTAAATCCATCAAAACCTGTGCTCACGAGGCCGGAGCCTAGATGGCTAACTGATGGCAGCATCCATTTGAAGTTCCACAAAACTATATTAAAACATAGGAAAATTATCAACTTTATAAAACTAAAATAACAAAATCTTATTAAGGAACATTCAACCTATCTACACATCAAATTTGAAGAACATCTACCGAAATGTTCCTGTCAAAACTACCTGGAGATTATAACAACATTGTGGAAATGAGCACTTCAAAGAATTTCCACTCTGAAACTCCATTGAAAAAGGAAATACAACTGATGTCAAGCACACTACAAGATCTATCTCTGAAAATGGATAAGTTTAAAGACAATTTAGAAAACCTTAAAGAAACAAATTGATGTGCTCAAAGAAATATTACAACAGCAACAAACTAAAATAACTGACATTGAAACTTTATTATGTGACATAGATGGGAGACTTATGGAGGAAGAAAATCATAGTAAATTCCATTTACAACAAAACAATTGGCTAATTAACAAAATAGATGACCTGGAGAATAGAGAAAGGAGAACAAATATAAGGATCTTCAGTCTGCCAGAGAAATCTGAAGGTGAGGATATCATTATGTTCTTAAATTCTTGGCTACCTGAAATACTAGATTTAAAAGAAGGATTATCCAGTGGCATAGAGAAGGCACACATCATAGGTAAACCAATTCCTTCCTCTCCAACAGCTCCTCCTTTCATTTTTGGATGAAGAATTTATTCTTAAATCGGCATGGAGAAAAAGTCCTTTAACTTATAAACAGCATCAAATAAGATCTGACAATGACTATTCTTCCAGCGTTCTAGAATTAAGAAAAAAAAAATGGCCACTTGTGAAACTCCTTAAACAAAATAAAATAAAAGCACAGCTTGTCTATCCTGCAAAAATCATAATCTGTTATGGAAATTATATGAGAACTTTCAACAACTTTGAGGAAGCCTCTTCTTTCATCAAGAGTCACAACATAATCAAAATACTGGAAGAAATGGAATGGTCAGCATCCACGTCCTTAAAAAGATCTTTTGAAAAGAATAGTTGGACTGACGTGAAGAAGAAGAAACAAAAAACTGATCCTAAAAATATAGTTTCATACAATTCTCTCAAAGATTAAAAAAAAATATAACACACATCGAGGGAACTAAGTATGTACATTTAATTTCCCTTTCTTCCATTGTCTTATATCTTTTTTTTTCTTTAATTCTTATTATTTGTTTGTTACATATAAAATTTAATAAGAGCTATTCATATGAATAGCAACGGAAATAACAAATGTGTAGCAAATATTTAGTAGTCATAAGAATTTACTTGATTAGTACCTGTTTTGTTATCATATTAGACTGGAGGAATGTGTGATAATAAGGAAACTGCTTAGGTGAGGAACTGCTTATTTTTTTGATAAACAGGTCATTGGTATTGTTTTGATTGAGGTGCTTTGATTTTAAGGATGCAGCTGTAAAGTCCATTACAAAGTGAAAAAAAAGTGCCAGTTTTCATAGAGCTATATTTCAAGAAGCTGCGAATTGACAGTATTTCTTTAGGAACTAATAGCGAGCTTCTTTGCCACCAACTCTTATTTCACTCACTTGAAAATGTTCATTACATTAATGTCAGTACACACAGCATAACCAGGAAGCATGACATAAGTTGCGTAACAAGGATAAACACTTACTTAAGAATTTACACTAGTTTGTATTAAGAATGCGTTCAGCACATTAATGACAGCGTACACAGCATAATCAGGAAACGTGACAGAAGTCATGTAACAAACATAAACATTTACTTCAGAATTTACACTGGCCTGTAATAAAACACCATCAGTAACAGACATTTAAAATGAGTCTACTCATAAGCTGTTTATAGTAAAGAAAGCACAATGTTACTGTAATGATTGAATCTTAGATTAGTATATCATACAGCTCAAGGGTAATATTTTAATAGAGATGCTTCTAAACTTTAGTAAGTAATTGTATATGCATTATAAAGGAAAGAAAAAAGCTGCATTTCTTATAGATTTACATTTCAACATACTGTGAGTTGACTTGAACAGGAACTAGGAAGTTTTGATCGGGAACTTGCACATATGTTGAATACTGCTATGGAAACAGTAAAGGCTACTAAAATATTTAAACTTCTATATTTCAAAGTTCAGTCAATCATTCTAATAAGTTACTGTTTGTCGGTTTTGAATTTAAGTTACCTGTAACACATTGCACTTAAGTTACCTGGCACTTGCTCACTAAAGCAATTATATAAGTCAGCACTAAAAATTAAAAGCACTACACCCTCACTCCCCACTGGCCCTGGTTTTCAATTATTAAGGAATTCCCAATATTATTCTAGCATGTCCAAAGGTCAGTTGTCAATCTCCTCTCTGGTCCAGCGGGTGAATCTGGGAATCTTGAGGCAATGTTACAACTGCCTCATGTACACAGACAGCCCTCTCTTCCTCCCAACAAATTCCAACACATGTGAGAGATACAACCATATAGCCAAACTGGAGGCTAAGCTCTCGCAACTCAGTACTGGCATAATCAGTCAGGAGAAGAAGGAAACCACACTCACTACAATTCCAGTCTCACATAGACCTACCACGACAGCAAACCAAACACATAATCACACAAAAACATACTCGGAGGCTCTAAATAAAGATCTGCCAAAGCAGCAGAGACCTCCAAAGCAGACACCCAAGCAGCCGCTACCCCAAAACAAAACACGTGCAACACATATCTCACAAAGCCAGTGTGCCAAACAGTCACAGCCCTTAAGACTAAACAACACACCTGATACACTTGCAATAGGTGACTCTATCGTCAGGCACACTGACGTCCCGCTCACCAGGCTGAACAAGGAGAGGGTCACGGTGAGCAGCCTGTCGGGTGCTAGGATCCGCCACATAACACAAGCACTCAGGTCACTCCAAGACAAGTACAAATATGACTCAGTCATTGTCCATGCTGGTGTGAATGACATGAGACCTCCCTGGACTACATGAAAAGAGACATAAAGGAGCTCTCTGAGCATGTAGCCCAGGCCGGTATGACCCTGACCTTGAGTAGCATCTTACCCTCACCAAGAATGATGCCACAATATGAAGACAAGATGATCAATTTCAACAATTGGCTTAAGTACTGGTGTCATTCAAAGGGGATCCAATGCCTGTCAGCTTGTGATGATATGCTCGACAAGCCACGATGCTTCGCTAGGGACAGCTTGCACCTGTCACCCCTGGGCTTTCGGATATTGGCAAAGGCTCTTGCTACCCCCATAGTGCCTTTTTTAGGCAAGGCTCAAAAGACAAACCCACCTCCATAGGTATCACAAGGGATAAGAAACTAAGAGTAATGCTACTCAACGCCAGAAGTCTAAACCTCAAGATGCACACACTCGAAACTCTCCTTAGCATGGAAAACATCGATATCTGTGCAGTAACAGAAACCTGGTTCAGGGCTCCCGAGAGCACCCCAGCACTACAAGGTTATACCTCATACCATGCTTTTTGGCCCCAAAACTTGGACTGAACCACAAAAGGAGGGGGAGTATCGATATTCATCAAAGATACCCACACCTCCAGGTTGGTGGCAAAGCACGAAGCATCAGAGACTATCCATGTGCAACTAACAGTGGGTAAAACTGTCTTCCAGTTTATAGCCTGCTACAGACCACCCTCCCAAACCCAGGAACCCCACTCGGCCTTCCTGAGAACACTGGAAAATATGAAGGTCTCTCCAAACACCATTATATTGGGCGACTTCAACTACCCAAACATAGACTGGGAGCATTACTCTAGCTCCAGCACCCTAGCCCAAAGGTTCCTAGAATTTATAAACTCAAATGCTATGGAACAACTTGTTACCACTCCCACAAGAGCGGAAAACATACTGGACCTGATCATCACCAACATGGGGACTCTATGCTCCAGACCAGAAGTGTATCCCTCACTGGTAAGATCAGACCATAAACTAATCTCACTGGATATTCACATCCCGACCCCACCCCCTGCCCAGAAAACCACAGTGAAAAACTTCTCTAAAGCAAATTTCACACTCCTCAAAACTAAGGTGGAATCCTTCAAAGCCCCCGGGCCTGTAGAAAATACGGCCCAGACTGCAGAATCCTTTATAAATGCATTCTATGAACACCTTCAGGAATGCATGGATCATGCAATCCCAAATAAAACCAAGACCCAATCCTCCAAAGGCAGACGTCCTTTCTGGTGGACCCCAGCCATAAACAAACTATACAATAGAAGGAGGAAGCTACTAAATGATAGAGCAAAATCCCAAAAAGGGAAGGCATCACTGATCAGTATTAGCAAAAAACTACGAGCACACATAAAATTGTCTAAGGCCAGCTTCGAGAGAAAAATTGCACAGGACACTAAGGATAATCACAAGGCTTTCTTTAGTTATGTTAGGAACCTGGGTGGTAATTCCCAGATATGCTCAGAATTAGTCCAAAATGACAAAAAATACACCGAACCCACAGACATTGCCAACATCCTAGCTGACAGGTTCAGCGCAAACTCCCCAGCAAAGGGCAAATATCTATCCCAGCAGAGTGCTGCCCCCCTGACATCTCAGATGCTCAGGTAAGAGCCGCCCTCTCCAAAGCAAAAAAACACAGCATCAATGGGGCCAGATGGTGTCACGGGCTGCATCCTACATGAACTCCAAGAAGAGCTAAACCCAAACATAAAACTACTGTTCAATCTCAGCCTTACTACAGGATATGTGCCCAAAGAGTGGCGTACAGCAACAGTGGTCCCTCTCCATAAAGGTGGTGCCTCAATGGATCCTGAAAACTATCGCCCCATAAGCCTGACTAGCTTGGTCTGCAAAGCTATGGAAAGGATCATCATGGACCTCATAAATAAAGATATTGGGGACCTACAAAAACCGGATCCTACCCAGTTCGGCTTTGTTAAGGGCAGATCCTGCCTCTTAAACATGGTTGATTTCTTTGAAGCAGTCACCAAGGCCATTGACGAGGGGAAGGTGGTCCACACAGCCTACCTGGACCTCGCAAAAGCCTTCGATACAATACCCCACTCGGGCATTATAGATAAGCTCACCAGCTTAAATATAAACCCCTATGTCACTAGATGGATTGCAAACTGGCTCAAGGACAGAACCCACATGGTTAGAATTGCTGGAGCCATGTCAGACTCCAAACCAGTTACAAGTGGTGTCCCACAAGGCTCAGTCCTGGGACCTCTCTTGTTCGGTATATATTTCTCGGAGGTACAGGCCAACATGGAAGGACTGTGGCTGACCAAGTTCGCAGATGACTGCAAACTGGGACCATAATCGACTCTCCAGTCGACACAAGCATCCTCCAAATGGGCCTCATAGAAACAGACAACTGGTGCCAGAGCCATGGCCTCAAGCTAAATGCCAAAAAGTGTATAGTCATCCCCTTTGGCAAAAACAAAGTGCCCACAAATTACCACATAGGTGGTAATCCATTAAGTACAGAAGACGTAATTAGGGACCCAAGTTGATAGCAATCTCTCATTTGACAACCATGTGGCCAAAGTGGTTAGAAAAACATTTTATATAGCCCACCTAATCATGAAGGGATTCACATCTAGATCAGGGGACGTCATCGTGCCTCTTTACTCATCCCTCATCAGGTCCATAATTGAGTACAATGTCCCTTTTGGGATGTACCTTACCAGACACCTGCAGCAACTGGAAAGAACCCAAAAGTACCTTACCAAGAGGATCAAAGGGCTCAAACAGATGCCATATGCTGCCCGGTTAAAGAAACTCCAGCTCTACTCAGTGGCATACTGCCTGTTCAGAGGCAATCTGTGCCTGACATATAAAGCCATGTCCAACCCGGAATTAATGGGCATGCTGCACCTCAGAAAATCCAAATGCCATCGAGCTACGTGCTCAAGAGACTTGAACCTCAGCACTGAAATAAATAGGACACGCTGGAGGGACAGATTCATAACCCAGAGGCTCCCTTCACTCTGGAATAAAATCCCAGTCCAGGTTATGCAGAGTCCCTCACTGACTCTCTTCAAGAGGAATCTTGATGAGTGGATGGGAGATTGTAGGTTTACCCCGGGTATCACTTCTGTGTCACTGTTAGACAGAGGCACAGTATACTAACCTCGAAAAAGGGCATAGCAAAATAAATTTAAAATGGGTGGCGAAAGCCAAACACATTCTGGCTAGGCTTATAAATGCCCTAGGGCAGATAGCCTAGTATGAACCTATGAACCTATGAACCTAGTCGTGAGCATCTTTGGAGCTTAAACACTTGCTCTGGCACTAACCCTTATTTCTCACTGATGAAAGTGCTCAGTGCATTAATGACAGCTCGCACACCATATGCAAGGAACGTGGCATAACTCTTGTAATAAAGATAACATCTATACAGGTGAATTTACTGACCAGTAGCAAATGTACCTTCAGTTGCAGATGTTTAAAGGAGTTTATTCGTGGGTTGCTTGTGGTGAAGAAGGGGCATTTCTGCTACAAAGCCTGTTTGGTTGTTTTGGCTCACACCAACATGTGTAGTCTGGATGCATGAAAAGCATATGTTATAAAACGTACCCATGTCTCCATGTAATATAATGTCAACTTAAAGTGACAAGCACATATGTTGAATACTGCTATGGAAACAGTAAAGGCTACTAAAATATTTAAACTTCTATATTTCAAAGTTCAGTCAATCATTCTAATTAGACTGCAGGAAAGGTTACATCTTATCTGTGTGGTCTAATATAAGTTGGAATCACAAATTATTTAGCAACTGTGAACTTGAGTTTTGGAAGGAGCTTAGGATGAGAACATTTAGTGGGGAAAGTCACTATGAACAGCTGCAATTTTAATGCTAACAAACACTATGCAACGGATAGGACATTTCGTAGGATTTTATTATTGATTTATCTTAATTTAGTCTTCCTCTTCATTATAAATAACTAAAAGGATTATCAGTCTCCTCACTGAACAAGATATTTATGGTCCCAAAGCACATGTTATAAAATGAGGGAGAGAAAAGAAATGGATTTGAGAATCAGTAACATGGAAATTGACTTGCAACTGATCATTGATTATTTAATGGGGAAAGAGAGGAGGAAAAAAAGGAGGGAAAGAACCCTTCTACAGATTCATCTCTCTGTTTGAGACATAAGAAATTCAGCAATATATTATCACCAAACCACAAATGGTGAATAATCTGTGTAAGCACCCACATTGCTGAATCAATAATTTATTGCAGAATGTAGAAACAGAAATAAAATTGACCAGTCTTGCTAGCATTATATATTTGCCAAACGGCGCAGTTACATTAGAACATTATAAAAGTGTTTATTACTATTTATTGAAGTTAATTTTCATGCCAATGATTGATTCACTTTAGTGTTTTAATAATTTGAGACTGTTTACTTGGAAGAAAGTTATTTTTGAAAGATTATAGTTCATATGGTTATTATTTGTTTCTTTGTTGCGTAACTCACATAAACAAAAGGAAAACTTAATCACATTTCATAAAAAAGCTTGTAACCACTATTTATGTACAGTTATATTGTTACATAGGTAATGAATATAAAGTTAAATAATTATCTACAATTGTTATCTATGTTGATGTTTTCCTTCTTTCTTTTTTTTTTAATTATTTCTTTCTTATTATAAAGAAGTATAAATTTACCAGATATATAAGCAGACTAACTGTTACAGAAAATATATTATTGTCTAACATACCACTGAAATATTCTTAAATTGTTTTAATTAAAAAATATTGATGGGTTCACTTCTAAATTTCAAAATCCCAAAATCTTGAGTTTTAGAACATCAAGTTCAGAATCTCAAGATCTTGGAATCTCGAAATTGTGAACTTCCCCATGAATCACCACTAAACACATAAAAAACAAGTGTATGCCTGCACCCCACACCCCCCGCAACTTAAATAAACCAACTCCGAGATCGCACTACAGTGAGAACAAGGGAAATCTCCCATTCCGCGCTGTATGCCGATCTCTGTTCAAACATATGATCTTCGATCATATGAGATTCGAAGTTTTGGACTTTGAAATTCTGAACATAACCCAAAATTGATACAGTAGAGTGATTTCCCAGAGAACAAAGTCTTACTACTATGTATTCCACTCTACTACTTGGTGATAATTATAATTTACATAATTTATAACTCACAATTACTATAATTATTTAGAATCCCATAATCTAGGAATATTTCTAACTCTAAAGTTAAATGTCATAGACTACAATTTATAATAAATGCAAATAGTGTGGTTGTAATTAACTTTACTTTCAACTAACAATTAGGGGCAGAGCGCACTATAGTGGGGAGTTGGAAATGGTCCCATTCCCCGCTGTAATGCGATCTCGGAGTTAGAATAATAAAGAAGAGGGGGTGTGAGGGGTGCAGCCCCCCACATGGGGGGTGCAGGGGGGCTTGCCCCCCTGCATTACATGGCATATACTTTTGTTGTTGACATTCATGTTCGAAAAACAACGAATCGGCTGTCTGATTTGCTGCTTTTCAAACATTAGAAACTGTCGCTTTTTCCAGTTTTGTTTTTATGATGCGAGGATATGACCACTCCCACAAGTGTGATTTGAGGTTTTAAAGGTAAACCGTGTAATCATCATTTGTTTTAAAATGAGACTCTTGAAGGAATATCAATTGTGCTTTGTTTAGTTTTAAGTATCTTAGTAGATTTGATCTTTTCCTAGGATTATTCAAACCATTGATATTTAGCAAAAGGAATGTTAATTTCATATTATTCGATTGTGTTTGTTGTTTACTTGTATTTGAATAATTTCCAGTTTATTCTTACACAAACTCGGAATTATATGAATAAACTGGAAATTATTCAAATACAAGTAAACTACAAACACAATCGAATAATATGAAATTAACATTCCTTTTGCTAAATATCAATGGTTTGAATAATCCTAGGAAAAGATCAAATCTACTAAGATACTTAAAACTAAACAAAGCACAATTGATATTCCTTCAAGAGTCTCATTTTAAAACAAATGATTACACGGTTTACCTTTTAAACCTCAAATCACACTTGTGGGAGTGGTCATATCCTCGCATCATAAAAACAAAACTGGAAAAAGCGGCAGTTTCTAATATTCGAAAAGCAGCAAATCGAACAGCCGATTCGCTGTTTTTCAAACATGAATGTCGACAACAAAAGTATATGCCGTGTAATGCAGGGGGGCAAGCCCCCCTGCACCCCCCATGTGGGGGGCTGCACCCCTCACACCCCGTCTTCTTTATTATTCTAACTCCGAGATCGCACTACAGTGGGGAATGGAACCATTTCCAACTCCCCACTATAGTGCGCTCTGCCCCTAAATGTCGAATGTGCAATGAGCGACTCTCACTGTGCATTCGCTCATTGCACATTCGAACCATCTTCCGTTCGAAGTTTTCAGAACTTGAAAACTGTCTTTCAAACATTTGACGGTCGCCCGTGTGCAATACGCACATGTAAAGGTAAACCGATTACACATGGAATACAAATGAATACCTGATACTATCTCATTCTTCACACAAAAAAAAAAAAAAAAAGAAGAGAAGAGTAATGATACTTTGGAAGAAAAATATTTCTAAACCCCAAATCACTTATAATTATGAAGACGAAGAAGGACTTATATCTATAGCAATAATAAAATTCAACAACATAATTTGGACACTAGCAAACTTATACTGGTTTCCTGGCATAGGAGCAGGGACAGTTAAAAAACATATAGAACTCATTAACAAAGTATATAAGAGTACTCTAATAATAGGTTGAGACTTTAATTGTATTTTGGATAACTCTGAGACTGCAAACAAAAGAAACCTTTGTCATACTTCTACAGTAAAATTTCTTAAAAAATGGATAGAAAATCCAAATTTAATTGATACATATAGATACAAACAATGCAATTCATTGCTATTTTCTCATCAAGATCACAGATTTAATAACCAAACAAGAATAGACACAATTTTTATATCCCAGGAATTAAATATAAAAATAATTAACTTTTCCATAAATTTGTGCCCTTTATCAGACCACAACTTACTTATTCTTAAATTACAAGTAGATTACAAGAGCTTAACATACATAACAAGGATTCTGGCCTACATTACAAAACTTAAAGAGTTTACAACCTGGTTAAATTCTGAATTGCAATTCTAGTTAGACACTAACTATTCTGAAGAAACGAACATTATAATAGTATGGGACACAATGAAAGCTTACATATATGGAAGAATTCTGACCTGGTTCAAAAATAAATTAAAAGAATGGGAATCTGATTTGCATAACATTCAAGAACAAATCATAAAAATGAACAATAAGAAACCAACAAATATATCCAATAACAAAAATGAAATGGAAGAATTAAATAAAAATGTAATGAAATTCTAAACCAGAAGACTAATCTAGCAATAGAGAAATTAAAACTAAATTCATATGCTACTTCACCTAAACATATGCATAATTTAGCAATGAGAATTAAAAGACAAATTAGAGAGAATAATATCATAAATATTATCCATGAGGGAAGAAAGAATATCAGATATAAGTGATGTTCCAGATGCCTTCAAATTTCACTATTCTGAACAAAATACAATAGGTAAGGCACATATTAACTTTTCTAATATAGAAGAAAATGTTCCTAAAATGAAGAAAATACCAGAAAAGCTAAAACTTTACATGCAAAAACAAATATCTTACAAGGAAGTTATTGAAAAAATCAAAGAAAGTAAATGCAATAAAACTCCAGGAATTGACAGATTAATAAATGAATTATATAAAGTTTTCCCAACTTCAGTAATATCAATATTTCACAAAACTCTAATTGAAATACAAGCACACAATAAAATCCCCCCTCATGGAGATACTCACTAATCACACCTATAATAAAGGAAAATAAAGATCCCCAACATTGCAACTCTTATAGACCAATTTCAATACTTAATAATGATTATAAAATGTTTACGTCCATATTAGTCAATAGAATTAAAACATCCTTGATTCACATCAGAAATGAAGAGGTTTTATATATAATAGATGTACTTAGTATAACATCCAAAGAATACAAGAAGCTCTCATAGTTACACTAGACATAGAAAAATCATTTGATACATTAAATTGGGATTATATATTCAAAGCATTAGAATTTTTTGAATTTCCCACTTCCTTTATCACATTAATAAAAAATATATACAAAGACAATCTTGCATACATAAAACTTGGACCATTTACTTCAGAAGCTATAGCAACAACTAAAGGCACAAAACAGGGTTGTCTGATGTCCTCTCTTCTATTTGCAATAGGTATGGAATTCTTTGCCTCTTCAGTACGTAGTAGCTAAAAAAAAGGGCATAGATATTTATGGTCAATTTAATTCCAAGATTATGTTATTTGTAGATGACATACTTCTTACCTTATCTGTTTGAAAAGATTCCCTAAAAGAACTAGATATACAAGTTAACAATTTCTATTCAATCTCAGGTTTTCACTTTAATAAAACAAAGTCTAACTATATGTTTCTGAACAAAAGTAATGACCTATTCTCAAATGCTAATCATATAATAAGTAATCAAGTCTCCTCTATAAATTACTTTGGAATTACCCTATGTGAAAATATAGAAAAAACATTAATAACTACAAACTATAGAAAGATTATAAGCATTATAAAAACCCATATAGCAAAATGTAATACAATATATCTGAAATTTGAAGATAGATTACATTAATAAAAATATTACTTCCAAAAATAATTTATATAGCTCAAGCTATCCCCATAACACCAAACAAACAAATTTTAAAAGAAATAAATACAATTTTATTAAGATTCCTCTGGTATCCTAATATAAACAGAATAGCTTGTACACACAATGTGAGACCTTGGGAAAAAGGAGGGATTAATTTCCCAGATATAAAGACATACATCAAAGCCTCGACTTTTAGAACAATTATAAACTGAGTGGACCCAAATTATTCCTTCAATTGGAAAACTCTTCATACCACTATTTTCTTAAATGAAAATAATATAACTAAAAACCTCATGCTGAATGATCAAAACAATAAGCTATGGCGTATTCTATGCATTCATTTTCAATATAATATATCAAAACCTACCAATCTAAACTATACAAACTATATTTATAATTCCATTAGAAAGTTTGCAAACACCAATTCAGATATACAATTATGTTTGCTAATTCCATTCACTTCCACAAAAAATTTCATCAACAGAATGCATAAAAATATTTTCACCAACTGGGAAACAAAAAACGTTATATGTTGGCATTGTTTAGACAATCAGAAAGTGCTAGATATTCAACATATAGTAAATACAGTAAATGACTGGTTAGTACTTGAAAGTGTAATATCACATGCACAAGATCTATGGAGAATAATCAATAATTCCTTGTTTAGAACAAGTTCCAAACTAACAAAACTCATGTTTGAAATTATTTACAACAAGTATAATTGGGCAAAAATTATATAAACTTTTAATGAATTATAAAGTTAAAACTCATCAAAATTACTGGAACTTCATTACAAAAGGGCATGCAATAAGTTTATCATTGGAAAGTAAAACCAACTTATTGTATTCTATAACATTAACTTCCGATTCACAAATTTGTAAGATATATACCTGGAAATTTATTCATAGGTCATTTCTTACTGCCAATAAATTAGCTATATTTAATTCTAGCAAAGATGTTATATGTTGGAGATGTCTACAACATGGTGAAGTAAATTGGATACATATGTTATATGATTGTATAAAACTCAAAAAATACTGGGAAGAAATAAATACATTTCTGCACGCTACATTTACCAACACATTGGTATTAACAAAATCTTTAATCCTGTTAAATGTTGATGAAAAAATAGAAATGAACAACAATCTATACCTTCTATGGACTTTATTAGCTGAGGCAAGGAAATGCATTACAAGAAAATGGAAATCATCATCTTGAACCAACAGTTGAAGAATTTTTGTGTCTATTGAAAGAAACAACTTTGATAGAAATCCAGGTCAGGGAACTAAGAATTGCACCAAAAGTATGGTGTAACAATCCCAGGAAGAAGATTATATCTCTTATTGAGACTTTAAAAATGAACACAGTTGATACTTAAATGATAGAGAAAGAAAGAATATACTTGTCTTTATACTTTTCAAATACTTTCACATATTGATTTTTTTCTATTATCTAACTTTTTCAGGCCAAATGTAAATATTGTACATAGTTTGTTATTTATGTTATCTACTTAGTTATATGTAATTGAATATTGTTATAATGGTAAAATAAATAAAAAAACTTAAAAAAAACTGTGCTCACAATTCTCCTTCTTGCATTGTTGCTACATGATCTCCTACCGATCAGCAATCACAAAACTTTCCATTTTTTCCTGTCCCACTTCAGTCTTAGTGTTTCTTCTCCCCTCTTTTCCCCTATTCTATCTTGGATAACTCTCCTTTTCACTGCAGCAGCCATCTGGCAGGAGTTTTTTCCAAATTTCTTCTAGTCTGCATAAATACAACCTTCAGTCTCCTAATGGGCCTAACCCAGTCGACAAAGAGTACATTAATAAATAAAATAAATAAAAACATAATAAATCTGTTTACTTTATGGTTGACTAGCAAGAGAAAACTACCTTTAAAGGTCAGCATGTCCATTCACTATGACGATCTCTCCTCAAATGCTCAGCAAATGCAACACGAGTACTGTAATCCATAGCACCTAGCAACAAGTTATTGCCTATTTTCATATTAAATATACATAAATCAGATAGACATGGAAAGGAGAAGAGATAGCATTATAATATATGCCCTCTCACCGCTTGGTTCATTTGGGGTCATTTTTTCTCTATAACTTTCAGGCAATGAATGCATTAGTAGATGAACTGTTTTAATGTAATATTTGTAGTAAAATGTTTATGCTTAAATTGTTTTGAAGAATGCAACTCTTGCTTTAAAATTGTGTTTTCATAACTTTAAATTTAAAAATTAAATGCAATAGAATGAAGACTTCTCAGCCTACAGTGTTCTGTTATTTTAATCATATATATATATATATATATATATATATATATATATATATATATATATAAATAGCTTCATTTACACAGTAAACTGGATGAGATTTGTCACAGAGTTGTCATGTTTTGATTTTCACATTTTCCTGCATAAGTATAAATTCATCAGTGTTTGTCATATTTTATTTACTCTAAGAACTGGCATGTCTGAGCATTATTTACTGTCGCTATAAGCAAAGCATGTCCTGAGCAATAAGCTTTTTTTTCTTCTGAGGTTTGAACCTAGTAAATCATTAATTCTCCAAGAAAACAAAAATGTGACAGTGTGGTGGAAATGAGGAACAGCTAAAGAATGGTTAATGCAGGTGTTTCTTGCTTTCATGTCCCAAGAGTTGAGATTGGCCTCTGGATAATGTATGGAAATTATCCCTTTGATGATGGATATTTTTTGCACTAGGAGTGGGATAAAAGTGAATACATGTTTTCAGTCAAAACAGCCTGTGGTCTGCTCAGCTTCAGGAATCAGAAACTGTGTTCTGTGGTTTATGGTCCGCTGAACTATATAACTATTTTAATGGCCAAATGGCTATTAACATCATCAGAAAGTGCAGAATGTATATGGTTCTTACAAAGAATCTTCTGAAATTGTACAAATTATGAAACATTATTCATTATAAATGTTGTACTACCTCCTTTTGGGGGATTTAAAGATGCAGCTTTCTACATGAATGTGAAATTAAAAAGGAGAAAAAGATCTTGCAAAACAAGCCATGCCCTAGATCATTGTTTCAAACTGGTTCAGACTAGCTACACAGCTTGCTAATGACTGCATGCTGAATCTAGTAGTCAGAAGCTAAACTGCCAAAACATGTAAACTCATACAATCTGGTAAAAAACACAACTCTGTCCCTTCACAGATGAAGCAAGATATAACATAGCAGACATATTTAATTCATTATACACAAATGTTGCTAACTCCCTTAATAAGCTCAATGTACTCAACACAAGTGACATTGGCATGAATGATGTCACTACTAACTTCTAACTAATCATAACTCATACTGCCTTGATAATTACAAAAAGGAAATACAAAACTTAAATCCACCTCTTCAGCTGCCAGCAAGATATTGCAAAAGAATTGCAGAAGCCATTACATGCCCAGTATATATACTTATAAATTACCCTTTTCAAACCAGTTACTAAAATCAGAGAACAATATTATGTTAATCCATTGCATGAAAATGTCAAGTCACTTGAACTATAAATATATCCAGTTTGTCCTCTTCATATAAAAATATTTGAAAAATGTACTCATCTGCATAGTTGATTAACTATCTAAGAAAAAGCAAGTCACTTTCCTTAACACAGTATGGTTTTAGGCAAGGCCATAGCACAGACGTAGCATCACTAACCTCCATAAACCATATTCATGACAAACAAAAGCAAGGTGAAATGGTCACATCCTTAGTTTGGACCTATCCAAACATTTGATACAATTTCACTTCTTATACTCTCACTTACATTCAAGGAACTGGAACACACGAAAAAATACATTCAATTAGTTTAAAAGTTAACTCAGCCATCAAACAGTGTGTGTATGCTTGGCTGTCAAAATATCAAAGCCACAGCACATAGCATTAGGTATGCCACAAGATTCACTGTTAGGAACTTTACTCGTTTATATATTTCTAAATAGAAAGCATACAGTCTCATATTTAACAAACCTAATCCAATGCACAAATGGCTCAGCTTTAATATGTGCTGCCTGCTTGGTCAAGTAGCTCCAAGATGACATACAGTAATAGATTACAAAAAACTGAAATCTGACAAATACAATGGCAACAACTTTTAAAACTAATGGTATTTTCACATCCAACCTGACATTTAAACTATTGTGACTTAAAAATATTATTAGTCAGTAATACTAGAATTAAGTGCAAAATACAAAACTACCCAGTATAATCAACCATTTATTAAGATTCAACCAGCGCATCCATCATCAATTCAAAAAGCTAGCTATAAACTAAGAGTTATTTATATAGTGAAACCTTTTCTATCAGAAAATGCATGCAAAACTATAGCCCATGCCTATCTATTCTCTAATCTAGTGCATGCCTCATCAATTATCTCTAACTTGCAGTCCTCTCAGCTAGTAAAACTACAGCAATTTATAATAAGCTTGCAAAGTTTCCAAGTAACCACATTAACTGAACTTGTCACTCTTTCATACTTCACTCTCTTAATTGGCTGAAGCTATCTAATCTAACAGCATACACTCATGTTAAGACTGCTTACAGCATCCTCACTTCTCTAGACAAATGCCCTTCCACCTGACAATTGTTAAAGTGGTATACACCCCGAAATACTGCACTCAGTAAAACAGTACCTCAGACTTACTCAAAAATTAGAAAATCATAATAATGATAGTTTATACTCTGTATACACTGCTAAACTATTGAACTGAATCACAACAATCAAAAATATGTCATTATATATGCTGTTTAAAATATTGAAAAAGAAAATGGTTATGTAGTTTTAACAATCCTATCACTAAGACATATTTTAATTTAAATCTATCTCGTCTATAATTTACAGTTCCAGTAAAATCAAATCTATCAGTGAAAGAGTTCTGCCCTGTACAAGTCCATTACTAAATTTCTGCCTCATGCATTCAAATCGAATAAGTATCACAGAATTCTCAACTGTTAATATAACAATCTCTTATTACAATTCTGTGCTAAAATTACAGTGAAAGTATGTACTTGTACTTTAAAATAATGATGTTCATTTGACATGTGCAGGTTTAATATGCTCTAAATACTATACAGTGTAAGTAACACTGTGATTATATAGTCCTGAATATAGTTGTGTACAGTTTTACTTTTAGCTTATGCATATGCATGCAATATGAAGTTTTTTTTCACCAGACCTTCAATCAAAAGGGGTTTGTCCTACAAGACATTTCCAGCCTTTTCTAATAAACGAAAGCATATAAATAAAATAAATATTACTGCATTTGCATTTAGCTATGCTAATATTTTGTATGCCTGATTTCAAACTTATAGTAGAAACTGTTCAAGTATTGACAATGGAGGTTAAAGCGATGCATATCTCCTTGTCACACCATCGAGATATACACACGCAGCATACAGACCAGCATACTTCGATTTCTGAGATGCAGTATTCTATTTGCAGAAAATCGACACATCCTGGCAAGTAGGCTCAAATTTAGCTCTTTCTCCTCCTATAGCCACAACAAAGGAAAAAAAACTAAAAATTAAGAAAACAGAGATTTATGGATAAATGTATGATTTTCTGGTCTGCCCCAAGAAAAAGGGGAACTGATATACTGACATATGGTGGCAATGGAAAGTCCTGTTGGTTGTATTTAAAGCTCACAGTTGGAATAGGAAGGGTTATTCAGTCCCTGACGTCACTTTAAAAAAAAGAAACCATCACTGATCATCCTGAAGTTTTACTTCTTTTTGTACCAACAGAAATTATTGGCTGTATCTTGATTTTGTTCATGAACTAGCCAAGGCAGTATGAATTTTATGCTTGCTCTTCTTTAAATAAATGGAAGTATGAAAACCAAAACTCTAACTTTTTATTTACTGATAAAAATAACAATTATTCTTTTCTGAGGATTCATCTATGCCTTGTTACCCCCCCCCCCCACTTAATAAGAACTCAACTTTCTGATTTCAAGCATCTTATGGATATACTTCCAAATTTATATATAACAACCCCATGATTGTCAACTCTGGAGAACATAGAAAGTTGAACAAAATAAGACAAAACAGCTGGTACACACTAAGAAACTGCATCGGTAGGAATTTTCTATGGGAAAATAAACATGATCAGGGAGGTTAATATCAGGTGAGCTGAACTCAATCACACTAAATCTCACTATGCTGTATCTTGATGAGGTATAAATGAAGTGCTACCAGTCTTTGTAAATTATTATATCCCATGTGACTATTAGCTGCAGCAATCTGCTCTAATCAAATGTAGCATAAGAACACATATCTCACACAGGTTTGTGCCGACATGGGTTGTAACTTACATGGGATTAACTTAAGACATTTATTTATTTATTTATTTCACATTTATTTCCTTGTTGCCACAGTGATGCAGCGGTTAGCATTGTCACCTCACAGCAAGAGCTACTCCAGTGCCATTCATGGCTGGGGTGCTGTCTGTGTAGTCTGCATGTCCTCCCTGTGGTCATGTGGGTTTCCTCCAGGTGCTCTAGTTTCCTCCCACATTCCAAAGACATGCAGTAGGTAGACTGGACACTCTAAATTGGCTGTAGGTGCAATTAAGTGGTATGGATGAATTACCATGGCAGGGCTAGCAACTTGGCGATGTAAACCTTGTCTTAAGATGATTGTCACTGTTGAATATGACACTCTGACTCCATGTGCAAAATGGGAAAAAGGGGTTGAGGATGGATGGATTTATTTCCTTGTTGGGTAAGGTGATCCAAGCTGCATTTTCAGTCATTACCTTATCTTAATGGCAAAGAAAAATTGAATGTATCAGTAGAAACTAGCAGACATATTAAACATAAAAATTAAACTGTTCAAATTCTGAAAGAACAATTAGAACAACACTCCACAGCAGATGTACTTTTGCCAATGTATATACATTCAGCATAGTTTCTTGGAGGTGATAACTATTCAGATATAGATAGTTACATTGGTACCACAAAAGTAAGTCTTTTAAAGGCAAGAACATTCTTTATTTAAATTGTACAGATTATGCACACTATAAACAGTAGGTACAAATATAGTCAGAATTATTGGTACTTTTCCATTATCAGGGCAACAGTTCTAATGCACACAGCTGCCAGCCCTGAAGCGGTTCTTTTGAAAGAGAGACAAACAGACATTAATGTACCTCTCTGTAACCCATGTTTCCCTTAATCACAATCATTCTCTTTTACCATTCCCATTCCTTCTGCAGAACTCACAGCTTTGTTATTACATATTTAAATGCAAGCAATTGTGTTTTTATTCAGTTTACACTATGTGCTACAGTGAAGTGATGTATACTATATTAGTCCTACGATCATCTTCATCGATCAGATGAAATGGTTTATTGTTATATTTCAGCAATGCTCTGCAGCTATTGTGGTTTTTATGTTCTGTGTTGATTTTGCTTTACCAACGGTGCTGTACTATACAGATTATGTGTAATATTTTACTACTATAATTGTCTTTCTGGCTACACTGCTGACCACAACAATGTAGTCCGATCAATATTCTGCTTTAGTTTGCATTGTTAAACAACAAAGAATATGCACTGGTAAACACTTGACAGTGTAAAAATAATGCAAGCATGACATACTGTATCAAAATGATAAAACGTCTCACTGATTAACATGTCAGTGTTGCTCACCATGAATGCACAACCAGAGCTGCAACTTCAGGCAGTAATGCAAACCTTATCAGAGGACGCTACCACAAGACCTAACAAATCATACCTGAAGTGACTGTGTCTCCCCAGAAAGTAGATTCACAACCTATTCGCACCACTTTCTTGTCAGATGAAAACCACCTTGATTGTAACACACTAACAAGCAAGACTCGAATTCAGAATACTATACTTGGGACTTTGAATTAGACAGATTAAACAGAGAGATGAAATCCTTTTGTGACTTTAACACACTGCTTGGCCCTTTCTGACATAATGTATGACTACCTCACAAACCACCGCCTTTTGGTATTCCATGCTGAAAAATACATCTTAAAGTTTATGAAAAGCAGTTCCTAAAGGGCATTAGAACTGTTTCCCCGATAACGGAAAAGTACCAAATTATTTATTGTCTAAGGTACAAGGAGCCATGTGAGTGAAAAGTAAATTGTTGTGAATAATCATAATAACAGTAATATAAGTGGCCAATGACAGTGAAACATGAGCATTGAAATTCTGAGAGGAATTAACATTAAAATTCATCTCTTTGATGAGTCTTTTTCCTTAAATATTGTACATTATTGCTGGGACAATTTTGAAGAAGACCTTTCTTGGCTGTTGTATGCCTGAAAGAGAATTGATAAAGTACTGTGCCTTTGTGTTTACACAGAGTATAGGTAGGCTGCTTTACCTGAAGCTTGTTGTTTAATGTTAGACAGTAGGAGACAGCTTATGTTTATTTGTAGACACAGCACAGGTAAGGTTGAAGTGTTTGTTAATGCGTGGATAGCAATGCATTACTAATGTGTCACTAATAAGCATAAATGCACTGGCAAGGAACTGGCATTTTCTATCTACAGAAAGCCTACAGTTATCAATAACTATTTGCATTCTTTCCAGTGGACATCCAAGGAGCATGGAATAGAATGTTACCAGTGACAATTTATTAAACTGTCAAAGCTCATTGCACATGATGATGAATTTCAGAAAGAATGTGAGTTTTTTTTTACTTTACACTTAGGGAATTCAACAGTCAAGTGTTAAATAACATCACTGCTGAAGTTAAATCTGAAATAAAAGGCTACTTTTCTCCTATTCTGCCCAACCACACATTAAGTAAAAGTTCAAATGGTGGTAAGAACTGCAATAAGGTTCATATTAGATATGACAGTTGAAAGTTATTCTATAAAGAATAAATCTTAAGAATACTTGCAAAATAATACAAAGCAATGAGGATCTTATAAACCAAAAATGGACCCAATCACCATTCCCGGTGAATGTTATTGGAACGAAAGTGCTAAACTGGTTATTAATAAAAAGATTCATTTTCCTACTTTGGGTCTGTTTTTGTTTTATTAATTTGTAACGAGGATCTTGGCAAGGCATTAGGTCTTGAAAAAAATGATGTTTTCAGAAGAGGTTACTATTTAAAGGCTAGGCTGGAATATGGTAATTTTGATGTTACCACATTTTGACAAACAAAAGCAAGGATACCTACCCTAGTGGCAAGTGCAATATGCATTGGCTCGGGTCGACTTCATATGATCGAAATTTTAATTGACTGAAATTCATTTGACTCAGACCATATAACCTAAAGTTTATAATACTGAAAACTCACTTGACTGAAACTCATAACACTGACACCTTACAATGCTAAATTTCAACATAGTAGTGGCAGTGTGTATAAGGTAAGTAAAAGGTATATACCCTTTTTCCCACTGTAGTGCAATCCTGGAGTTAGCATATTTAGTTGGGGGGGTGTCAGGGGGCACAACCCCCCCTAACATTTGGGGGTGTGGGGAACGTAGCCCCCACAAAGTTTGGACATATATTGTGTTCTGAAAATAGTCTTTTATTGGACTTGTAAGTATCCATGTATATGGTTTAAAATATTTAAAATAGGTGGGTGGCAGACTCTTTTATTTCCATCTGTTCTTCATCACATGTTGTCACAAGGAGTCAGAGAACCAGTTCCTCCTTTCCAGGTGGGGAAGGGCTGTTTTTCAAGGTGTTTCGAGTGTCAAAGAAAGAAAAAGCTTGGACACCAGTTCTGGATCTTTCTTTCTTAAACTTTTTTGTGATAACCCTGTTTGTTGATAGTGCCCAGATTTAAAAAGTTGTTGCTTCACAACCTGCTACCTCTTCTTCCTCTATCAAGTTTCCTTGAAACATTAGACATAAAAGATGTTTGCCATTACATCCCTATTCCACCAGACTTCAGACATTTGTTACGTTTTTTTGTATCTGACTCTCCTTTTCATTTCTCTGCCTTACTCTTTGGACTACCCACTGCACCAAGAATGCTCATAAAGCATATGGCTCCAGTTATAGGTCACCACAGGCTATAGGGTATGCACATTTTCCATATTTAGACAGCTTGATTATGTTTACCACCTTTTTGAAAGTGTCAGGAATGTCTTTCTCTTAGGTGAGAGAGCTCTTACAGAAGCTTGGATTCCAGGAGAACATTAGAAAATGTTTCTTGACTTCCTCACAAAAGATTGTGTTCCTGGGATGTCAACTAGGCATCTCATTTTAAAGACATTTTCTTCCATAGGAAAAACTAGATCTTTATTGAGATCTATTTCTAAGGTTTTGTACTTAAACTTTGGTCACTGCAAGGGAATGCCTCAGGATTTTGGGCTGCATGTCATTTATGATTCTCATGATACCCATGGCAAGACTCCACATGAGAAAGATACAGTGATATCAGAAATCTCTTTGGTCCAGGCTTTAACACTCTTTATCTTTTCAAATCCTAGTGTTGAGGTTTGTCAGAAGAGGAATCTTTTGTTGGAGACAGCAAGCATTTTTAAATCTAGATCTCCCCTTCTCCATCCCTGCTTAAAAGCAGTCAAGTCACCACAGACACTTCAGACTTTGCTTGTGGAGCAGTTCCAGGAGAGATAAAACGCAGGTGTGTGGAAAACCAACAACAAAGGTAAGCACATAAATATCAAGGAGACAATTGCCCTGATCAAAGAACTCAACTATCTGAACCAACTTTGATGCTCGGAACCACTTCAAGTTGTTACAGAGAATATCACAATCATGTGATACATCAACAAGCAAGGGGGAACCAGGTTTTATTCCATTTGCAAAATATCCATGGTAGCTTGAGATATAGATTCACTCTGCAGGCATCCTCCATTCTATCAGAACAACATTATGTGGCAGGCAAGCTGAGCAGGACCAGGGCAGATCCTCACTAATGGAAAATAGATCAGGGGTCTTCCAAGATTTGATTCATCTGTGGGGAGTTCCTCAAGTAGACCTCTTCACCTCCTCTCTGAACAACCAATTGGAAAGATTCAGCTTCTGGACTCCATGCAAGAAGGCTTGGAAGACAGATTTTTTTTTTCTTTTTCTCGACTTGAATGTTGCTGTATGCTTTTCCACCACTTCTACTAATATCCAGGGTACTTCTGAAAATTCAGAAGGAATTCCCCAAGATCAATGTGGTGACTCCCTTCTGGCCCAAGCAACCATGGTTTTCCCTAATTTTGGAAATGGCCAGGGGCAATTTACTACAAGCTTCCTAACAAATTGGATCTACTTACACAAGAACAGGGGTGTTTGATAAACCCTGAAATCAATCTTCTTTAATTGATGGCCTGTATGATAGTGCCTTAATTACTTTTAGGCATATGTTTACTGACGATATGCAGCAGGTACTAATGGAGGTGAAAGTCTGCTTCTAGAAAATCATATATTAGTAAAAGCAAAAGGTTTTCTAGTTGGTGCCAACAATATAACAAGTACCCTTTCAGGGCTAATTGCTCTCTAGGTTTGCAATATTTGTGTGAGTTACTATGCTATAGCCTTTCTTATCCCACTATTATTGTTAGTTTATCAGCCATTTCAGCATTTCTGCCCACAGATCCTCCTCTTTCATTACAGTCTCATGTCAAAAGGTTCTAGAAAGGACATTTTGCATAAGAGGCCTCCAATAAGACCTTTGGCACCTCCTTCTGATCTTACTTTTCTGTTAGAGAAGCTAACACTTATTCCATTTGAACCAGCTAATCTGGCTGACTTGAGGTTTCTAAAATGGAAAACAAGTTTACTAATTGCTCTGACATCTGTAAGAAGGGCTTCTGAGTTGCAAGCTCTTATGGTGAGACAACACCATCTAATTTTCCATAAGGACAGGGATTCTTTGAGAACTAATCTTTTATGCCTTAAGTAGTATCCAAGTTTACTTTAAGCCAAACTATTCATCTCCTTGTTTTCTTTTCTAAACCTAAAGATTAGGTAGGAAGGATAGTCCATACTTGGATAGCCATACACTGCTCAAGCATGATCATGACAGGACTAAATATTGCATCTCTTTGGATAAATTGTTAATTTCTTGTGAAGGTAAGATGGCACAACCTGTGTCAAAACAGACCATTTCAAAATGTCTAAGGCTATTAACGTTTGCTATACTCACCATAACAAAACTATTTCAGGCAGGGACAAGGCCCATTCTACCAGGACCTCAGCCTCAGCTACGGCTTTTTGGAAAGGACTGGATTCTAGAAGTATTCTAGAAGCTACTACTTGGTCCTCTGTACATATGTTTACAAAGCAGTATAAGCTTGATTCCTTATCCAGGTCCATATATCATAGGATCATAGGAGGTTACTAGGCGAATGACCCCAGGGCCCTTACAAGCCTAGCCAAGTTTTACCCATATTGCCATGATTGGCACCTATCACCTCTGTCCAAGAGGGACATAGGTAGAACCCCTGGGGTGAATTTACTGTTACCCATCCAATCATCCAGATTGCATTTAAAGAGGGCTAATGAAGTGCTCTGCTTGACATGATGCGGGAGTCTGTTCCAAAGATGTGGTAACCTCTGGGAGATAAATCTGCCCCTCCAGCAGGTTACATTACTGTCACATACCAGGTTAAGGTCATTAGAGTGAGTAACATGTGTACCATCTGACTTACGGATATGCAGCATTTCTAATAAATCAGGGTCTAAGATTGCCTTATATGCAAGGCAGAGATCACTTCTAAGTATGAAAGAGAATAAACTGACAGAGAGTTCAGATGATCCTCATAGGCCAGATGCTCAAGACCTTGAATTTTGCTTGTGAGGAACCTTTGTGATCTTTCCAGTTGCTGGAGGTGCTTGAAAAGGTACATACGAAAAGGGGCAATGTACTCAGTTATTGGTCTGATGAGGGAAGTGTACAAGAGGTTATAAATTCTTTTTTTCTGGAGGCAATGCTTTTACTCATGAGATGAGCAATATAGAATTTACCACTGTGGAGACACGTTGATCAAAGGTAAGGTTGCTGTCAACCCGTGTGCTCAGGTGTCTCACCACTGAGTGCATACTTAGGGTGTTCTTACTGATGTGGTAGTTAGCAGGAACATCACTCTTACTGAAAGGAATGATAATATATTTTTCTACATTGAGTTTAAGGCCATGACTTTGGCACCAGTCATTTGTTTGTGTAAGACCCTCTTGTAGGATGTTGACATAGTTTGGAGATTCTATGACTGCACCCAGTTTGCAGTCATCAGCAAACTTTGTCAGTCACAGACCTTTAGTTTTAGCTTGCACTTCTGAAAAATAGATTCCAAACAATAGAGGTCCCAGGACTGATCCCTGTGGAACACCACTGGTTACAGGTCTGCTGTTTGAGATGTATTCCCCTATTTTGACTATATGGGTTCTATCAGTGAGCCAGTTAGTGACCCATCTTATGATATACAGGTTGATACCTAGCTGGGTGAGTTTGGCAATTATGCCTGAGTGGGGGATAGTGTCAAAGGCCTTGGCTAAGTCTAGGTAGGCTATATGCATACATTTTCCCACATCAAGGGCCTTGATGACTGTCTCATAGAAGTCCACTAGGTTTAACAGGCATGATCTCCCTTTGACAAATACAAATTGAGTAGGGTCAAGTGTTTCGAGGTTACCAATATCTTTGTTGATAAGGGCCATGATGATTCTCTCCATGGCCTTGCAGATAAGGCTAGTCAGGTTAATAGGTCTATAGTTCCCGGGGTCAGTGGAAGCACCCCCTTTGTGCAAGGGGATAGCTGCAGCCTTTTTCCATTCAGCTGGAAGAAAGGCAATCCTTAGACTATGACTTGAAAAGAGTACCCAGTGGAGTTGCTAATTCATGTTTGAGCCCATGTAGTATGCAGCCTGAGATGTTATTAGATCCCATGGATGCAGTGTTTTTGACCTTAGAGAGGGTGTTCATGACTTACTCTTTAGAGATACAAAGTAGAGGACAGATGGTTGGGATGTCTTGGGGCAAGTGTCACAGGAACAAGGCAGTAAAGTTTTCACAGAACCTGTTGGCTAACAGGTTAGCAATGTCCACAGGCTCAGATCAAGCTTTGTTAGGACCACTCTCCAAGGACTCCTGGACTCTTCTAATTCCACCTCCTGAGTGTAGTTAGCTAAGGTAATTTATCCATAAAGCTAAGGCTACTGCAACAGTGATCAAAATGATGAACAAAGTACAGCTGTGTAATATGAGCATTCCATAACAGTAGGTGTTCAAACGATCACTGCTGTATTACCCACACCCTCCATTCCCATTGTTTTTTGTTATGTTTTGTATGCCAGGGTGTGGACGTTTATTTCTTTGTTGTTCCTAGCATTGTTCTTTCAGGGTTCAGCCTCACTCTCTCTGTTGCCAAGAAAGCTCTTAAGGGCTTTGCACCCAAATGTGTCTTTTAGTCTTCTCAGCTTGAGCTGCTTGACAATTTATGCTCATGAAAGATGCCCTGAAGCTATGGAAACTGTCCAGCTGTTATATTCTTGGCAGTATGTTACCCATATAGCTAAGGCTGCTGCAGCAGCGATCATTCAAATGTCTCCTGTTATGGTAAGTTCTGCTTGCATGACTGCACTTTCTCTTTTATGATGCATTTTTCAAATGGTTAGTCTTTCTATCTTTCATTTTTTGTTTTTTCAGAGTATTTCTGCAGAGGCCAAGCTTAAGAACAGTGATGAAGATAGGAAAGTGCTGGGGACTTACTGTTATGGTGATTACACTCAGCAATGAGAAATTCAATTAAAATAAAGTTAGCTCAGTAAGGTAACTCTATGCATTGCAGACCAACAGTGTCTTAGATTCTGTTGTAAAATGCTGTTAAGACTTTTAGTGTGATAGTGTGATGGAGGGTACCAGGTTACAGGGACTTTTAGTGTGATAGTGGGATGGAGGTGACCAGGTTACAGATCTGTACATGAAGAATAGTAAGAAAAGTGCAAGTAGATATGGAGTTCATAGGTTCATAGGTTCATAGGTTTATACTAGGCTATCTGCCCTAAGGCATTTATAAGCCTAGCCCAAATTTTTGTGGCTTACGCCACCCCTTATATGAAAAAATACTGTGCCCATTAGTTTGTTGTGCCTCTGTCCAGCAGTGACACAGAGATGATTCAGGGTAAACCTCGATCTCCCATCCACAGGTCTAGATTTCTCTTGAACAGAGTCAGCGAGGTGCTCTGCCTCACATGGACCGGGATTTTATTCCACAGCATAGGGAGTCTCTGAGTGATAAATCTATCCCTCCAGCACGTCCTATTTATATCCGTGCTAAGGTTTAAGTCGCTTGCTCTAGTGGTTTTGGTGGATTTGGATTTTTTGAGGTGGAGCATGTCCATTAATTCCGGGTTGGACATGGCCATGTATGTCAGGCACATGTCACCTCTGAGCAGACGGTATGTGACTGAATAGAGCTGGAGTTTCTTCAATCTGACAGCATATGACAGATTTTGGAGTCCCTTTATCCTTTTGGTGAGGAACTTTTGGGGTCTCTCCAATTGCTGCAGATGTCGGGTGAGATACATCCCGAATGGGGCATTGTACTCGATCATTGGTCTGATAAGTGAAGAGTACAGGGGAACAATGACCTCACTAGATCTGGATGTGAATCCCTTCATGATCAGGTGGGGAATGTAGAAGGTCTTTCTAACCACTTTTGCAATTTGAGTGTCAAAGAAAGGCTACTGTCAACCTGGGTCCCCAGGTCCCTGATAACCTCTTCTGTGCTTAGTGGATTGCCACCTATATGGTAGCTTGGGGTTACCTTGTTTTTCCCGAAGGGTATGACTATACATTTTTTGGCGTTTAACTTCAGGCCATGGCTCTGGCACCAGCTATCTGTTTCCGTGAGTCCCTTCTGAAGGATATCCGTGTCCGATGCACTTTCCACTATGGCGCCCAGTTTGCAGTCGTCTGCAAACTTTGTCAGCCAAAGTCCTCCCATGTTGGCCTGTAATTCTGAGAAGTAGATGCCAAACAATAGGGGGCCAAGGACCGAGCCCTGTGGGACACCACTTGTGACCGGCTTGGAGTCTGACACAGCGCCAGCAACTCTAACCCTGTGGGTTCTGTCCTTAAGCCAGTTTGCAACCCATCTTGTGACATATGGGTTTACATTTAAGCTGGTAAGTTTTTCTACAATACCCGAGTGGGGTATTGTGTCGAAAGCCTTTGCAAGGTCAAGGTAGGCTGTATGGACTGCCTTTCCCTCATCAATGGCCTTGCTGACTGTTTCGAAGAAGTCGACCAAGTTCAAAAGGCATGATCTTCCCTTGACAAAGCCAAACTGGGTCGGGTCCAATGTCTGCAAGTCCCCTATATCTTTGTTTATGAGCTCCATTATGATCCTCTCCATAGCTTTGCAGACTAGACTTGTTAAGCTTATGGGGCGGTAATTACCAGGGTCCGTAGAGGCGCTGCCTTTGTGGAGTGGGACCACAGTTGCCGTACGCCACTCCTTGGGCACGTATCCTGTGGTAAGGCTGAGATTAAACAGCTGCCTTATGTGCGGGTTTAATTCCTCATTTAGCTCGTGTAGCACACAGCCGGGGACACCATCCGGTCCCATTGATGCTGTGTTTTTAGCTTTAGAGAGAGAAGCTTTCACCTGCACATTTGAGATGTCCGGGAGGCTACACTCGGCTGGGATAGTTATCTCTCCTTTAGGGGAGAGGGGTGAAGTTTGCACTGAACCTGTCTGCCAGTATGTTGGCAATGTCTGTGGGTTCAGTGATTTTTGTATCATTTTGGACTAATTCTGAGCATATCTGGGAGTTTCCACCCAGGTTCCTAACATAGCTGAAAAAGGCCTTATGATTGTCCTTTGAATCCATGGCAATTTTTCTCTCAAAATTGGCCTTAGTTGATTTTATGAGTGCTCGTATTTTTTACTAATAATGATCAGGGTGACTTCCCTTTTATGGATTTTGTTCTATCATGTAATAGCTTTCTCCTCTTATTGTAAAGTTTGTTAATGGCTGGGGTCCACCAGACTGGACGTTTGCCCTTTGTGGAAAGAGTCTTGGTTTTATTTGGGATTGCCTGATCCATGCAGTCCTGGAGGTGTTCATAGAAGGCATTTGTAAGGGCTTCCGCAGCTTGGGTTGTGGTTTCCTCTGGCTCAGGGGCCTTGAAGGATACCACACCAGTCTTGAGTAGTGTGACATTTGCTTTAGAGAAGTTCTTCACTATGGTCTTTTTTGTTTGGGGTGGGGGCGGGATGTGGATTTCCAGTGAGATTAGTTTATGATCAGATCTCACCAATGAGGGATATACTTCCGCTGTGGAGCATTTTGTCCCCATGTTTGTGACAATGAGATCTAGTATATTTTCTCCTCTCGTGGGAACAGTGACTAGCTGTTCCATGGCATTTGAATTTATGAACTCCAGGAACCATTGGGCTAGAAAGTTAGGGCTTGAGTAATGTTCCCAGTCTATATTCGGGTAGTTGAAGTCACCCAATATGATGGTGTTTGGAGATACATTTATACCCTCCAGTGTCTTCAGGAAGGCTGTGTGGGGTTCCTGAGTTTGAGAGGGAGGCCTGCAGCATGCTACAATTTGTAGAGCAGTTTTGCCTATGGTTAGTTGCACCTGGATGGTTTCCGAAGCTTCGTGCGTTGCCACCAACCTGGAGGTGTGAGTATCCTTTATGAATATGGATACACCCCTCCTTTTGTGGTGTGGTCCGGGTTTTGGGGCCGGAACGCATGATATGAGGTAAAACCTAATAGTGCCGGGGTGCTCTCAGGAGCCTTGAACCAGGTTTCAGTTACAGCACAGACATCGATGTTCTCCATACTGAGAAGGGCCTCGAGTGCGTGCATTTTGAGATTTAGACTTCTGGCATTGAGCAGCATTACCCTCAGTTTCTTCCCATTTTTGTTTTCTAGGGTGGTAGGTTTAGAATTTGAGCCTTGCCTAAAAAAGGCACTATGGGGGTGGCAAGAGCCTTAGCCAATATCCGGAATCCCAGGGGTGACAGGTGCAAGCCGTCCCTTGCGAAGCAGCGTGGCTTGTCAAGCATGTCATCCCAGGCAGATAGACACTGGATCCCCTTTGAATGACACCAGACATTAAGCCAATTGTTAAAGCTGATCATCTTGAGTGAGGTAAAAATGTGTGTGTATAAGAGATAAAATTATTTTATTAATATTGGAAGCATAGGCATGCAAGGAAAGAAAGTGACAGAGAAAGTGAAGGACAGAGAGCATCAGAGACTTCAGGTAAGCTTGACAGACCGAAGACTATGTACACAGACTTAGACTAATAGTAAAAATAGACTGCAGTGATGTATTAAGAAAATTGTCAAGTTATCATGTGGCAATGTAGTAGCAAAGGGGTCTATATTATAACATCGAAATCTACAAAGATTGAATGTTATAATATCAACCCCATAATGTCGAATGCTGAAAACAGCAAAGGTGCAGGACACCGAATTCTTTCCCAGGGAAAGAATTTAGTGGGCTGTTGCTGTGACTTTGCTGTTTTCAGCATTCGATATGTTGGAACGTTACGGGTCGGGTTCAGGTAAGTGTGCGATTGTGTGTAGGTTAGGGTTAGGGAGCAGGTTAGGTGAGTTAGGGTTAGGACGCAGGTGAGGTGAGTGTGCGATAGTGACGGACCTTAGGGTTAGGGTTGGGTTAAGGTAAGTGGATAGCTAGTAGTGTATGTAAAGTTTAGTTTAGATTAAGTGTAGGATTTTAAGTGTATGTGTGTGGATTGCTGTTTTTTGTGTGTGTTTGTGTTGTGTGTATGTTTCTCGGAATAGCGAATTTTTTCCCTGGGAAAAAATTCGCTATTCTGACTGTTCGATACTTTCGGATTTCGGTGTTTAGGGTTCGATGTTATAACATTCGATCTTTGTAGATTTCGATGTTAAAATATAGACCCGGAGCAAATCTGTTAGATAGTATTTTAATTGCTTTTTGTATGAGCTGAAATCTTGCACTGATTTCACTGTGATGTGGATCTGGTTCCATGGTTTAGCAATATTAACTGAAAAAAGAAATGACCTGCACTATTGTAGAATATGATAACAGTGAGAAGTGGCTTGTCCTTGGAATGTGAAGATCTTGTGGGGGTTGTACCTAGTTTTGTTTGTATTTTTTTGTGATGGAGTATACTAATGAACAGTCACTTTTCATCCACGTACAAATCATCAATATGTAAGCTAATTAACCATTTGTTTCACTGTATGCTAAAAGAGATATTTTGTATTTGTTAACATCACATTTTTGTATTTGCATAAAATATTTCATACTTTCATTAAGGATGGTTTAAAGCAGAAATAATTTAAATATTAATTGCTTAAAACAACCTTTGCTATGCATGTGCAGACCCATGAGGTAAAGCTCTTAATCACTGAGACATTATGCTGTCTACATTTCTCTCTCCCACATGCATGTCACTCACATGCATACCACAAAGGGAAAACACATTGCAGACATAATTAACTGGCAGTTTATTGGATTGCAAGTTTATCTAATGGTGTAACATTTGTTAGTGGGATGAAACATGACCCCCAAACAATCATAAAAGAAAGAAAAATATATGTTTACATGGGAAAACATGCAGATTCCATACAGATATGCAGCCCAGACAGGAACCAAATTAAAGAACCACTTTCTATGGAGGTAGCAATAATAACAAGTGTGCCAGTGTGTGTCACTCCCAAGGCAGCAGTATGATAATCAGTTTCATTACAAATAAACTTGACATCCATTTTCTTCATGAGCAGGATTTTATCTTGTTTATTTACTAACCAGGTAAACTCATTGGATAAATACCCATTTTCAAGGACAACCTAGAGAATTATCTCGTCATGTGACTTACTCAGAGAACTACATCAATCAAATAATTCACTAAAGGAAGCTCTTCAGTGACACCTTAGAGCCTTAATCTCATGCATTAACTGCCGCTGGAGTGAAACATCAAAGTCAAAGTAAACTTTATTGTCATTTAAAACTGCACACGTGTAGCCTAAACAATTTTTTGTGCATCAGCTTAATTCTTGAGCTTATAAAGGAAAGTGAAACAACACATATAAGTAGAGGAGTAAACATCTAAGTATACTTATGGCATAATTCAGGAATGTTTTGTAAAACATCACATGTTTTACAGTGCTTATTTACTCCATTAACATATAACATAATCACACCTCTTGATATATAAATTTTTACAGTGTAAATATCTTTACAGAAGGCCGGCATGCAGAAACTTTGGATGTGCAAATAAAGACGTTGTACTTTGTTGTGCTGTAACTGAAAAGAGAAATAGTAACTGCTGCATTTGCTGTGTTTAATTATTGTCTTTCAAGTAATTATGGTCTCTTGTCTGCGTTGCTTGTTAACTTCAAGACATAAATTAGGTGTTTTAAATGTTTTAGCATAGTTTAAAGTGATGAAAATGGAAAGAATGAATATTCTTGAGGAATAATATACAAAACATTGTTGCATTGTTAAACTGAAATCCATTTTGCTTAATGAGTGCTTTCTGAATAAGATGCCCTTTGCCTCAGGAAATTGAAAATCATATCTTATATACCAGTCCATTCTTTTGCTGTGAACAGCATTCTCTGGTCTAATTAACTAATGAACTAACTAACAAAGAGGATTGCTTTCATCTAGATTGATATCTTTACTTCAAAAATGGTTTAACTCAGTGAGATAACTTCACTAACATTGAAGGATGGCCAGTACGTGTGTGTGTGTGTGTGCGTGTGTGTGTGCGTGTGTGTGTGTGTGTGTCTTTTATAAGGTTTTAAAAGATGTTAGCCAAATGGCATCAGCATTCAGTAATATCTCTAGCAGCTTCGCATTTGTTTTCTGCACTTCTGCATCAGGTGTGTGACTATGAAAAGAACATGACTGTTCTATTTCACACAGGCATACATACCAGCATGGAGAACAGAATCATTAATATAGCCAGAAAAATGGCTTAACCACAGATAAAGTGAATATTCCACTGAGATATAACATCAGTCAGAGAAGCAGTAAGTTTTATATTACAGCCTACACTAAGATAAGACATAATCTAGGATTTGAAGATATGATAGCCCATGCAGATAGAATGATGCTAGACATCTGGCTGCAGCCCAGGGGACCATGTTACACTTTTATTTCTCTACCATTTTGCCTCTTGTCTTTTAATTAATGCCAAAAATTAATCCACTCTTATGAGATTCTTAATAGCATTTATTTTTTTTTCTTTACCCTGTGGAAACCTATATATATATATATATATATATATATATATATATATATATATATATATATATATATATATATATATATATATATATATATATATATACACTATGAGAGGAAATGACTTGCTTAAAACAAACTAACAGCTTATATTATTTTTTAATTAATTTATTGAACTCTTAAGTACAATTAACTGAGTAAGTGATCTGGTCCCCAGAAAACCTTTTTAGTCATAGTTTGGGCTACAGGGAGAAGGTCAAAGTTCAATATATATTACATTCTGAGTAGTTAATCAACCTTCAAGTTTATTGCTGGTTAGAGAAAATTGAAACACTTTGAGGAAATTTATATATATATATATATATATATATATATATATATATATATATATATATATATATATATACATACAGGCACAACATTTAGACTTCACACAGACAGAAAAATTGCTATACCAGTATGAAGTACATTATGATACCTAATGGTATGGGATATGACATTAAAGAGAAAGGGTAATAAATTAAATGACATTACCTGAATCGGCTCTTGAGCATTTTTTCTACTTCCATTGATTAATGGGTATAAGTGGTCTATGAAATAAACCTAGGTTAGTCAGAAATGACTGCTCCCACTTTACCGGGAAAGACTGCCCCTTCACCATTCAGGCATCGTTGCCTTCCTGAAATGATTTCCCTGCACTAATGTGTGACATTTCTTCCACATTGTATGTATTATATACAGTTAGTTTCTATGTGCCCTTACATTATTTTTACTTTCTTTGGACGATGTGTGCTCTCTCCCTTCACAGTTTCACTGTCTTCTTATTCCCTCTTTACCTAACCACCCCTTTTTGTTGCCTCGTTTACTGTGTGCTTCATTATTCTTACTGCCATTGATCCATTGCAATCTTCACACATTGTTTTCTGTATTCATAATACTTCTTGTTAACTTGCTTGTCTACTGCTATTAATATTTGTCTGGGCTGATAATGAAATTCAACATGCACCACACCACCATGGTGAAAGTGCACATCCTTTTGCTGACCAAACAAAATAAAAGAAATCCCTCTCCCCAATATGATTGGAACAATAAGGAACTTATCAGAGGCAGACACAGTCCTGCACAAAATTGATAAGGGGTTTAGAAGGACCTACGGTATACAAAAGTCAATGACAAATGAGGAAGCCAAAGATATGTGACATAATGGGAATCATGGGAGGGAGGATATTAAAAAAAACAAAACCTGCATAAATGATGAAAAAAGAATACTATAGTAAAGTAGTAGGTGAATAGTAAAAGTACATATACAACGGCTGTAGCTTGACTTGAAGTAGTAATCCCTGTCCAAGGAAATAAGATATGTATTTTGCAAAACACATAGAAAAGGAAAGCTCAAATCACACATACTTCTATCATTATTTCTATCACAAAGCTGGAGTACCTGAGTAATACATGGTAGCATAGCTAAAAAGGTAAGAAGACTTACATAAAGTTTTTCCCATAAGCTAGCAGTGTGTTTTCACAGTCTGAACAAAACACAGTCTTGGTATACAGACAAAAGTTAACCATACACTCATACAAAATACCTCCTTCACTCATGCCCCCACACCCTGTCCTAAACTATGAATTACACAGCCTTTTAAAAAAAACAAAGATTCATAAAAAAATAATAAAAGGCAACTGAAAGGGTAAAACTTGATTCCAATATGGCAGAATTATTTTCAGGCTGAGCAAACCAAAAAACTGGAGTTTAGACTGAAGTAATGATAAAGTAAGTTCTTGAGGCCTAATAACCTGAGTAATCAGTCAAGAGGCAAACAGACAAAAACGAAAGGAAATGAATCATGTGTCTTTGTCCAGCATTAATTTACTTTAGAGAAATGCTGCATATATGCTTTCATGTTCCTTTTGTGTTACAGTTATGCCAATATATTGTGCCAAAAATGCCAGCCCATTTTAGTTGGAAACCAGTAAGTACACTGAAAGATCTTATGCTGGATAATATGACATAATAGAGCAAGTTAGCTAAACTTGAAATAATTTGCTCCATTTTATGGTTTTTGAAGTTATTTGTTTTAAGGGTGTTAATAAACTCTTTGTATAATTTTTAGCAGGCACACCTTTCATAGCAAATGAAGATGAAGTCAAGCTGTATGGACAAGAAAGCAGACTAAGCAATTCTGAAATTATTGATTTTAACGCTAATGTATTAAGAAGAGGTACATCTGCAAATGCTTTAAATACTAGGGGATATTTATATACACTGAAAAAAATCCTGTCTGATTAGTAATTATAAATTTGTTTTAGTAGAGAAGTTAGGCAACTCATGTATGGCTTGCATTCAACAAGTGATGCTTACTAGTTGTTAATAATTTATGGAGATGCAGATTGAATATGTGTTTGAAAATGTGGGTGTACAGTAATTCAAGCTAAGTGGAAAGTTAGGTAAAACAACTTAGCCAATGAAAGGAGACAATATGCCGTTATATGTAATAGTTAAATGAGTGCTGTGGCATACATGGATAAAACTGTGACTATGGTCTAGGTGACCTGGGTTTGATTAGTGATTTGAGCATTTGGGCATTGCACAGGGAAGGATGGTTGTAACCATCCTAGGAGACAGGTATGGACTTGGTAGCACATCATGGTAGATCTTCAGTGAAGGCTGTGGATATACAGGAGATTATTACCTTACAGAGGTTGGGTAGCTCATAGGTTCATAGGTGTGTAATAGCCTAATGGCCCTGGAGCCTTTACAAGCTTACCCCATAGAAGTGCCCTAGCATTGTGCCACCTGGCATTAATTCCCAGTGCCTCAGCCCAATAGTGACTGAGTTGCTGTAGAGACAGGACAATACACCAGCAAATCCCCTTGCATGTCCATCTCAAAGATGTTATGAGTGCAGACAAGGGGCAGAGAAGTTAGTGCATAAATAGAAAACACTCCTCAGTAGCAGTGTTGTGCTGCCCCAAGGTCCTTGATCTCCTCATAGACCCTGGATAGAAGTTTGGAGTAGGGTGGTGGAGGCTAAAATGGGTCTTGTAGACCTGGTAAATGAGAATGATTCTAGAAGTGAGCCTATGGTCAGCAGCAGGGACCAACAATCCCCAGCAATGAATTGTAATACCTGATCCATAACTGACCAAACAAAAAAACTGGACTTAGAAAGGCATGAAAGGTCTTCCATATGATATGAAAAGATCCTCCACTACTTCCATATCCTATGGAATTTTGGTGACCAGTAATATACCAGGGCAACATGTTACTACAACTCTTCAAAATAGCTAAAGACATCAATCTTAAATGCATGAGGTTGGAGGGTTATTAATTAGCTTAAAGGTATGTATGTAGACTTGATGACATCTCATGTGATGTCTTTAGCCTTTTGAAGAATTCCAGCTCAAGCTCTTGCTAACATTCAAATATTTAACAGTTGTCATAATTGAAGGGTAAACTGCAGTTGTGTTCTTGGTCTGAATGGTCACAGTGTTTCTGTAAATACAGGGAGAAGGATGTTAAATATATCCTTAATCCTACCTAGAAAATACTGTGTGTGTGTGTGTGTGTGTGTGTGTGTGTGTGTGTGTGTGTGTGTGTGTGTGTGTGTGTGTGTGTGTGTGTGTGTGTGTGCTATAATGATGAAAGATCTGGCAACCTACTTTTATTGTAAGTGCAAATGGTTCAACATCCCTTATTTAATATTTCTTTTTCAAAGGTGTGTATTGTCAGACCATAGCCATTCATCATCATCCTCAACCCCCTTCTTCCCATTTTTCACATGGGTTGGGGTGTTGTGTTAACTGTCATTATCACTCTAGATTCAATGCCACACTCCTGACTTCTTCCACACTCATGCCTGAGTGTCACAGATCTGGTCTCACAATCCATCCACCTCTTTGCTGGATGCCCTTGTTTCCTCCTTTATTCTTCCTCTCTGTCCCAAGTCTTCTTCACCAGATTGTCTTCAGCTTTTCTGCATGTGCCCAAACCACAGTAATATGTTATCATTGATATTTTCTGCAATTGAAGCTACTTTGTCTTCTGCTCTTATGTCCTCATTTCTATGTCTGCCCCACAGTGTGCACCCTACTACCTGACTCAGGCACTTCATCTCCATAATCACTAGCTTTCAGAACTGCTCTGCCTTTACTGCCCAGGATTCTGTGCCATACTGTAGTACTGATCCTACCACTATCTCATACACTTTATTTTTCAGCTTCTTTGGTATTCTTCTGTCATAGACTACACCTGACACTCTATGCCAGTAAACTGTAGCCCCTCTAATTCTAGTTTTGATCTCTTCATTCAGACTTCCCTTCTTCTCAACCACCCCTCCCAGATACATGAAGCTGTTAACCTGTTCCACTATCTTCCCTTATATCTCAGTTCTCAGCTTTTTCTGATGTCCCCATTCTACTGCCATTAGCACTGTCTTATTTGTACTTAGTTTCATCCCATGTGCCTTCAATTTTACATTCCATTCCACTATGCTTTGCCAAAGTTCTTACTCAGAGTCTATCTGTAATACCACATTGTCTGCATACAGCAACTTTGTTGATCTGTACCCCTGGACCTGATTGATAATGAAGTCCATCACCAGTATGAACAACAGGTGGGCTCAGAGCTGAACCCTGGTGTGCAGCCACTCCCACTGGGAACCCATTTGTCAGACTGAACACTGCCCTAACTTGAATCATTGGGTGCTTGTACATAGCCTACACTAATTCTAACAATGTTTCTGGGCCTTTGAAGCACCACAGTACTGACCAAATTGGTTTTCTTGGGAAATTGTCATATGCTTTCTCAAAGTTTATGAATGCCCAGTTGGACTCTTTTTCTCATCTCTAGTTGCTTCTCAACTATCTGTCTCACTGAAAACACTGGGTCCCTTGCTGCCAGCAATACAGTGTTCAGATTTACTTTTTCTTGGGGGGGGGTTGGGGGGGTTAATTAAGAGTGGATTAACATTGTAATGTGTGGAATATGCTGTCCATGTTAAAATTTTAACATTGTGATGTGTGAAAAATGTGTTCCATGAATGAGCTTTTAGTTTTCTTTTCTTTTCTTTTTTTTAATTGATTTAAGGGTATATGTGGGTTTATGCATTTAGATGGGCTTGGGAGTGTCTATATTTTGTTTGTATGGTGTGTAAACTTGTTTTCAGTCAATAACAAATGCCAGGTAGTTTTATGCCCCAAGCATGTTGATAAAGCGGATGGCAAGTTTGTATGAAAATGAATGTACCACTGTGTGTTCACACCATTTATTCTGGAACTACCATAATGATAAATGTAGTCTATGTGGATGTATAATGTGTGGTACAAGAATTAATCATGTATAGCAGGGATTAGGGAATACTTACTCCCTTAACTTGTAGTATTCTCACTTCCTAAACCCACAGTGCAAGATAATTACTGTATCACAGAAACCAGACATGCACATATTCCATTAATTAATTTTCTATGCTTTGCAGTGTTTCTCATTTGAAACTCTTACTGCTATCTACCCCTTTATAACTACTGCTGTGATCGAATAGTACTCGAGATAGAATTTTGCAACTACTTGTAAAACAATCGTGTTAAGAGAATTCAGCTGCTAAATGAAGAAGGTTGACTATCCAAGGAGATGGTGGGTGAAAAGTAGAAACCATCTAAATATGGGATGCCAGTCCCATCTATACAGCATATCTACATAGGGATAGATTGGTAAAAAACTGCATAACAATGAAAGAGCATTTACACTGCTCCATAGAGAATGTAACCCTATTAAGAATGTTAACTAGGGAAATGTACTGTGAGGTGGCAGTGCTAACCTTCTCAACTGTGCATTGCTATGTTAGTTATTTAACTTTGTTACCTTTGTTCAGAAAAATCTGTCTCAACTGTTAACATTTAACTGCTTTTAATTTTAATGTGTTGCTTTTGTTTACTTAGAAAGTCTGACTTGGTGCAATGCTTGTTTTAAGCACAGGCCTGATGAGAGAAGCTTCAGGCACTTGTACATGATATAATAAGTGAAAACAAGATCTAAAGAAATGCGTACACAAATGCTGGAATTCTTTTTAAACAGGAAATATCACACACCGATATAAAGTTTAATAAGTTTTAACAAGTGTCATTTGTGCATATTATATAACATCTCTGAAGCATTACATTCATCAGGCTTAATGTAGTACCTTCCTTAGCAGTAGAGAGTATCAAAATTTAGTAGCTGAAATTAAATGGAGATTTGGGACAATTGCAAATTTTAGTATTTAGATATAGTTTAGCTTTATAGATTAGTACTAAGCTAACTGCCCTTGCGAGCCATTTTAAGCCAAGTTAATTACCCTTTGTGAGACTCAAACACTGCACCTTGTGTTTGCAAGGCAAACACCTTAACCATTAAGCCACCCTCCCAACCAGTTTGGTGCAAAACTGAGGAGATTGTTTATTTGTTTGATGGTGAATTGATTGCTGTTCCATACTTTAGCTATACTTGCCAAGTATAATTTATCCCTGTGTGAGTTGTTGAATTTTTGTACATCTATTAGGTGTTAGTCCTATGATTGAAGGTTTCATTTGGTTTGTATTATTTCATTCTGTTGCAGATGGCTGGTGTGTTTGAGGGATGGTGTAGATTTTCATGTGCCATTATGAGATGTGTATCCATATGGTGTGGTAGTTCTAGGCATTTCAGGTTTTGGAAGGGAATACAGTGATGGGTTTGGTTCGGGAAGTTAGTTCCAAGCTTATTTTATAATTGACACTGTTCTAATTTGTTCAGTAGTGCAGGTTGAAATATTAGTAAAAATGGTAGATGCAGTCTGCAAACTAGGAAGTAAGAAGGATACTGCAGTTGCCTTTTTGTTGTATTCAGTGAGAAATGGCCTGGCTTTGTAAAGTAGCCCTAATATACAGTTTTTTTTTGACAACATCACTGATATGCTGGTCAGATTTAAGTTGGTTATGATAATGTCCATTTACTTGATATGGGTTACTTACTCTATTCTGGTGTGTTAAATGAGACTATTTAAAAGATGGCATAATGATTAAGGTCTTTGCCTCCCATGCACAAGGTACACTGTTCAATCCTGACCTCTGGCCAATGCCTTTTCGGAGTTTGCATGTTATACCTGTGTCTCTGTGGGGTTCTTCCTAACTTCAAAAAACAGGTTGAGTGTTTCCATCTCAAACTCACCAATGAATGGAGCTGTGGTCACCAGCACATACTGTACATGGTGCCCTCTAGGGGGAAGAGTTGTATAAACCAACAGCTTTGGGCATCTACTGTGGTAAGCAGTATCCTCTAGCTAGGATAACATGGATCACAGACTGCGCACTGTAGCAGGGTTAGCCATTCAACAGTGTAAAACTATGTCTCTAGTTATTTGGTCATGTTGACTAATGTCAGACCATAGCCATTGACCATCACATATTAACTTTTGGCATCAGGCAGGATTATATATCTGTTTTCCACAGTCATAATGAATAACATACCTGCTTAGTATATTAAAAATATGTTAAAAAGCATAATGAGGTTCAGTTATTGTAGTACAGCAAAGCTTCATTTCATGAAGAAAGTAATGTAGGATGCCATTCTCAATTAAGTTGTCTTTTAATGTTAAGTTTATATGCTAAGTTCAAAAAATTCACGTTTGCTTTGATGAAAAGTTAATGTATTCTAATGTTTCATTTCTTCACTACTGGTCTTGCTTAATATTAACTATTTTATTGCTGAGCAATCTCCAGATAAATGCTCTAAAACTGCTAACTGGTTTTGTCCATTTTTCTTCTCTGTACAGGAAATGTTATAGTTTAATTACCTGTGTTCATATGCAGCATGCAATCCAAAAATATAGCCACTTTCTGTGAGAATTTCTGGTCTCTGATTGTGAAGGGGTGAAATTCATAATAGCCATAGTCACATGGATTTCAATCTGTATCTCAGATATATATGCTGCACATTATATGCCATATTAATGATCATTTAATAACGATCCTCTGACTACCTTTGGGTATCAGACAGTTTTCTCCCTAGTCAAAGACAGCACCTTTCATTTACACCTCTGATGTTTTATTATAATAAAAGAATTTTCAAATCTTTTCATCAAACTAATTCTTAGATGCCATAGGTGATTAGTCTTGTGGGAGATTATTACTTGGGTGGATGACAAAATGTGTGAGCTTGCCATGGGGCTCTTAGGCTTAATGAAGAGCTTCACTCAGGATGTCTCCACTGTGAGCATACTTGGAAATTCTCTCTACATAGGTAGTCACCTGAGTCTTGCAATTCAAGTTTGTTCTTAATAAAGAAATAAGTGCAAAGTTAAATTCTGACATATTTAGCTTGATTTTTGGATTCTTGAGGGACTGTAGATTACTTGAGACTGCAGCATAGAATAGTGATACCATCAGTGTTTTGAATAAGGTCATTTCATCCAAGGTCTAACTGTGAGCTGTTAATGGGATAGATGTAGGCAGAATTTCAATGACCAAATGGGGTTCACTACAGATAAGAGTCGGCAGCACTAAGCCCTCTTCTAGCAAAAGTTATGGGCTCTTGTAAACCTTACCTCATGACTAAGAGATTATCTTCAGTGCCACCAAACCAGCTAGTTGAAAATGAGAATGGACAGCCCAGTCATTCATAAACTTCAAATCCGAAGGAAAATAATTCTTCAAATGCACTGAGAAAATCAGAAGTCCTTTAACTAATTGCTTAATTAGGCAATGCTGGTCAATAGTTCTGTCTCTGCAATTACCTAACATGCAGAGATGGCAGCTACTGTTATTTGAGCTAAGTCAGGATAAGCTGCATAGTAGTTCAGCTAACATGGATGCCTGTCGGCCAAGACTGAGAATCCCTGCTATTTGGCAAAACAGGTCTCTTAAGTGGGAGCCTTTTTGAATGCTTCATTTTCTCCTCCCCATAGTCGTGTTAAATTCTATAGCAAGGCACAAAATCTGAATAAATGAGAAGTCAGTAACAAAGGTGGAGCCAGTTCTTGGTGCAGACAAAGGGATTTCATTGGTACGCACTGAGATAGTCTTTTGTACTGCCAGGAAGCTGAGAACCTGAAACTGCACACAACTTGACAAGGACAGGAAACAATTATGAGTTTTATCTTTCTTCTATGAATTTCTTGATGGCATACTTAATCAGATGTTAATGATGAAAAGGCATTCAGAGTTGATCCTGGTCATAGAACAGAAAAAGTAAGCTTTTGCACCACTAGCTCCCTTTTGTCCTGCTGAATTGATCAAAACTGGTGGAAGATCACATTCTTCCATGGCATGACTGTTTCATTCTTCAAAGTCGCCTCCACTTCTAGAAGACCCTGAAACGAAGGAGTGGTCTACGATATCAATAAAGTCCCCAGTCTTCTTCAGGAAAAAAAAAAATTGGAGTTAAACAATTCACATTTCTCAGGAGGAAGACATGCTTTAAATGTTAAATCTTGATCTGTTCCCAGATTTGTTCAAAGATTGTTTATTTACTCTGATAGCTGGGAAGGTAGGTTGTTCAATTACTCTTTTTCAGCCATAACATGGGTGAGAATGCCACAGTACAGTTTATTGCTGAACTTCAGTGAAATTACAGTTGACTTTTCAGTAGATAGTAACTTTGGATTTAATCCGTACGCATTATTTTGAGTGTTTATAATTGAAGAGTGAGAAATATTTACAATTAGACAAGCGAGAAAACAGTTTTCACATTTAAATAGTTTGAAAACTGAGAGAATTGCGTACGGGTGTTTAGGAATAATGCATTTTACATTATCTCACTGCATACCACTCAACTGCCCAGATTTTGACAAAATATCCAGATTTTTGTCTCATATTTTTGGTATGTTCCTCCTAAAATGTTTGTTTACAATTGCAAGCGAAAAGACCGACTTTAGATCATTCATACTGAATTGTTTGCCTAAGTATACTTAGTAGTTGTTGATTTACATAAAATTCCATTGTGAATTTACTTCATGGTCTTAAGAACAGATTTACATCAAAATGTTTAAGTCCACTTAAATTATCATGCTGATATGCACTTACCTAATGGTTAGGGTTACTTATGGTTATGTGTACAATAGCATTTAACTCATTCCCTCCAATAGAGCTCTTTTGAGTTTGCACTGTTAAGTCTCAATGGGTGAGGCCAGATCCTTTAAAAAAATAAAAGTTATCTCCTCACAGTTCAAACAAAAGTGCATATCTCTAGAAACATAAATGGTAAACTGTAAATGGCAAACTATTCAGAACGAAATAACCTTTACAAGGGTTGCACTCATTCAGTCCTAAGTCTTAAACTGGATTGTCTAAGCCACAGTTACCACAGTAAACATGAATTTTGTAATGCTGTGTAAACAGCTTACAATATTACAGTAACCACTCAAGCAACCACATACAGCCAGCAGCATTTACTTTGTGCAAATGCGAGCTTTCATATAAGGCTAAGCAGTTCTGTCTGCACCACTTGATTGTCGACATATTTAGAAAATATGAAAATAATTTAAATACAAATAAATAGTATGCAAACAATATTTAATATCTCTTTATCTTCACTAGGCAGGAGGTCACTTATTAATACAGTTGTGTTTGTCATTGTGTAAGCTTTAAAATCAAATCTAATAATATCCTGTATGTATCATGGCTTTGGAATTATTAATGCTAGTATGAGCAAGCACTATTTGATGCCCAGCAGTCTAACTACAGAAACACCTGGAGATGTAATTAGGCTGTAATAAGCTATTTATTCAAAATGGGGCATGCATGACCATAAACGTTCATAGGAAGATAGTAGGCTAGCTACCCATATGGGCTATTTTAAGCCTAAAACCAAAATCCAAGGTTCGCTGATGAGTATCAAATAAGGGCTCAAGTCTGAGGTAAAATAAAGAAGTTTGTGCTTTGGTGTTTTCTATTACATGTTATCAGCTTTTCCGGCTTGGTTTGTGGCATTAAACATCTTTATTTTACCTCAGAGTTGGGCCCTTATTTGGTACTCATCAGCGAACCTTGGATTTTGGTTTTAGTTTTATTACACGTTTGGTTCCATCTCATTTTTTTTTTTTTGGTCTATTTTAAGCCTAGCTGATTTCCCTCCCCAAAGTGAGAATACAACCCTGCACCTTGTGTCTATGAGGTAAACACCTTAACCACTGTACTAAACCCAACTCAATACAGACAGCCAATCAGTATGGCTCTGCCAGTACAGCAGTCATTGTCCTGTTGGATGGCCAGGACTATGACCACTGTACTAACAGAGCCATCCTTCTCATGGTTCAAACTGCAAAAGCCAGGAGAAGCAAAGCTTTTATATTAGTGTTTTCCCTCATTGCTTTAGGTGTCCTAGAAGAAGAAGAAACAGAAGATGAAGATAAAGAAGATGAGGAAGAAGAAGATAGGATATTGTTGGGACCTTCTACAGTAGTCAAGACCCCTATTTCTGCTTTGGAGCATCCTTGGTCAGGTCCTGAAAACAAGTCCAAAGATGAATTCACTTTGGAATGAGGAATCCATAATATATTTCTTGATCTCCCTCCCAAAATGAAAATATTCTAAGCTATACCACGAGACACAGAAACATTCCACAGCCTGCTGACCTACTCATTGTGCCAGCAAAATGTTACATCAATAAATTGTGAAGGCTCACTGAAACAACTGCTATGTAAAGCTGTTTTCTGAAACTCTATGATTCCAGATTCAGGAAGCTCCCAAAGCTTTTCAAAAGGCTGCCTGCCAAATGTAAGACTGGAAATGAAAAAAGACAACAAAACAAATATGGAACCTCAGGGTCTAGTGAAAAAAAAAAAAAGATTTGTGTGCCTTGTGATAAATTGGACCCCCAATCAGGTGGGAAGATGGAAAGGCTAAGTAATCCCTGGGATATATTCAGGCCAAACTGTAATAAAACCAAAGTTCCGTGCTGGCAAACAAAAATCAAGTCTTTAATTCCAAATAGTTCATAAAATCCAACAACATGAGCGCTTTCGTCTGCTCAAAGCAGGCTTCTTCAGAATAATAAATCAAAGGTGCCTCAGGTTTTTATACAATTCCTTAACATAAACAATAATTCAATAATTAATTAATTAATCAATGAAATTAAAACATTTTTTAAGAAAGTGGGTTCTCAGGCTTGATTAACCCTTCATGTTTTGTACATTCTGTTAAACTACCAAATAAAGTGCAACTATGCTGAAAAATGTTTAAAAATGTTTAAGTGTAGGTTACAAACTGTTTGACGGTTAAAAAAATATTAAAAATTGTTAAAAATTAAACAGAATCAGAATAAATAAAATAAACTTATTTCAACTCAAAGTGTGAGAAATAGTTGTTATTATAATTGTATTCATAACCAGCAGGTTGAATAATATAATTAATTTCAAGACAATGTTTATCTATAAAATTGTACAATTTAAAACCATTTGTGTCAGTATAAAAACCAAAATGGAATAACTGCTATAAATACATATTGAGAAATAAATAAATTAATTTTATAATATTAAATATAAATATTTCTTTGATAAAAATGTATAAAAATTTTTTTAAAAATATCTAAAAATAATTCTCCATAGTCAGATAAACTGATGTTTTAATAATTTAATAAGGATCAAACTGATGCTGCTTTGTCAATTAAAATTGCCTTTATGTTAATGTATTCGTTGAGACCTGGAAAATAATTAGACCTCAGTCTCAACTGCCACTTGACCTCCCTTTGTAATAAAAGATTTTTGGTGTCCCCTCCTCTAATGTCTGTTTTTACCAACTCTAAAATACCAAACTTGAAATCTGTAAAACCTTATTATATTCAGGCCAAAACTGATCTCAAAGGAACATTTCCCATATTGTTCATTCAGGATGTCACTATTCCCATTTTGAGTTTATAAAGATTAAACACTTTTTGTGGAGGCGAGAAAAGTAACTTTGCATAATTACAGTCTGCATATATTGTAGCCTACAAGCATGCAGGAAGTCTGCATATATTCCATCCTTTAGGACAATTTCATTGGTAGGGAATGCCTCAAGATTACATACTCTTCTTGCCCTGATTCTAAGGTAAGCATTTCTAGGTAAAACCAGGGGAGCATGAGGCAATACCACCGTGTCAGTCATGAACCTGCATAACTTTTCAAACTGCTGTATGTAAAAAAGATTTTATTATGTTTGCATGCTTCAGAAAAAAGGACCCCCTGATCCTTAAAATAATTTTCTAGGATACAGACAAAACAAAATGTCTCTCTGTCTAATAAAGGGTTGGCCTTCTCCTAGAACTTAAAATCTGATTCATACTCAACCTTCTCTCACTTAGCAGGAAAATTAGTTAAACAGCCTTCCTCTTATAGCCTCAGAAATTACAGCCACTTTGCCCCTACACTGTAACCCTCCCAAAACTAAACTCTGTTGTATAGAGCACATTTTTTCTATACTTTATCTTAAATTCTTGGCAGGTATTCCTCCACAAATAAAAGGTGCATCATTTCAACCAACATTTGGGACTCAATTAAAGGCCCTCCTCCTCTTTTCAGTGAAAAGTAGCTACTTTTCATCTACCCATATCCCCTAACCAGCGATACATCACTATCTCTTTCTCCCATTAGAAACGCTCTTCTTGCCCCTCATATGGAGCAGTCTGTTGTAGCAATCAGTACAGCTCACTGACATAATATTTGGCTTAACATAACTTCTCCTTCCACCAACTGACAAAATTTAACATCCTTCACTCCACTCAACCAATCTTATCAGCACACAGCTGTAGTTATCACAGATATCTCATTTTATACGTGAAATTTGTATTGCCTTATTGTAAATAATGCATATTACTATATATTTTTGAAGATATAATGGTATTTTACAGATGTGTATTTTTATTATACTCCTGTTATCTCACACTAAATATAATTTTGATTTTGTTTTTATTCCTGGGTTGATACTGAAACTGGTCAGTGGTGATCAGTATCTATACTGGTAAACAATTTTTAAATTAATAAAATAAAATAAAATAACTAAACTCACCTCAGTCCGATTCATCTCATCTCAGTGAAACAGAGGCTCTAGACTAAGTTTGCTAATTATTAAACTCCATACTCTTTCATTAGAGAGGGAGCGTGACAATCCTTGGAAGGAATTTTATTTTCACTGCATGCATCTGCAACTCATCATTTTGGTCACTAGTCAGGTTTGTGACCACAGATGACAAAGGGAATACAGGCTGAGCAGTAAACTGAGATCTTTATTCTGTGACTGATGTCTCATGGCACCACAGCAATCCTGTACGTCTGAATGATAGCAAAAATAGGTGAGCCATAGAGAAGAGAGTAAAATATAAGAGTTAGCTAGGGTGATTCTACTAGGCGTAAGTTTTTTTCTATATATCAAACCTAGCTTTTCATGATTTTTTTATACAGTTTTGTATGTGAAGATCAGACTTTAAGCTGTCATCTAAGATGACTCCAAACATCTTGGCATGGGTAACTACTTCAATATCTGTATTGTTTAGAGAGGTAATGTGGAAGTCGCTTTTAGCATTGGCATGAGACTTTGGAAAAATAATAGAAGTTTAGTCTTTTTGGGATTAAGGAAGAAGTTGATTTTGATGAGAGAAAAGAAGAGACGGGAAGAGTTTGGTCTGGTGGATGAGGAGGAATCCCACTGCATCTGTACCCTTGATGGATCACTCTCAGAACCCAACTGCCTGAAACAATCTGCTGCCAAAGAAAGAAATGGAGCTTTAGACTTCCTGGAAGAAACAAAGGACTGCCAAATACGGAGAGGGGAGGAAAGTCCATCAGACTTATTAGACTGTCTTTCATTCTGAGGTTTCCTTCTTTCTGTTTTGGAAACTCCCTGTCAAATTCTTTTTAAATGTGTGCTTGCTAACAGATTGTTGGGAAGCGTTTATTTTGCTTTTATTGACATTAGATGAAGGAGCATATAATATCTTGGTAAAATTGGAGAAGGAGGGTTGAAATGTTTGAGAGATCCCCTGAATTAGTTTCCCTCTTTCACCACACTTCCTAATGACCTCTGCAGCAAAAGGTCAAAAAAACCTGTTCTCTATCCAAGGAAGAATTCAGACTTTAATTTTTGACATCCTCTGAGAGGTTTTGTAAACGCAGCCTAGCAAACCTCATCATAAAAGTTCCGGTGGTAGCAGCCATGGAAGTAGGATCAGTGGAATCATATGCACATTTTAAACAGTGGGTAGTGACTTGAGAAACAGTAGAACCCAGATTATACAAAGTAGAGTTTTTCTCACAAGAGAGGCAGTCCTTGTCAAAACATTCTTCATGTTTTTACAAGTAGCCAGGATAAACTTCAGCATATGAACCTCATAGCTGAGAATTCTAAAAAAACAAAAGTTGCAGCTACATTTACTTCTTACCAAACTCATTAAAAGCATCTCCATCCTTGTCAGAAGGATAGAGATTAATATTAACAAAATATTTAGCAGCAGCTGGGTTTACCAAAGCTATAGCTGCTTGATCAGGTCCAGGGTTAGTGAAGAAAATTTTGAAAGACTGAAGAACCTTATAGAATCAATCTACTTTCTGTGGGGCAGCAAGCTGTCAGGGAAATTGCAGGCTGTGACAAAAACATACATCAAAGCAGAAACAAAAGGAGAAATAGTTGTAGGTTCAGGAAATTCCAGTTGTAAGAACTCATACTGTTTTCTATTAGGATAATAAACATCACTGTTTTCCCACTGAAACCACTGATTCATTCGGGAAATATTCTCAGAAAAATGGAATCTTTCACAGCAGCTACCCAAAGTCACAATCTCTTCAGAATTCAGTGGAGATATTATATCACCTGTCCTTCACATTCTTTTTGAGGTTCAAACTCTTTAATTTGTTCAGGAAAAGAAGAATCCCTGCTTCTTTTAACACAGCCAGCCACATTAGAAGGGTCAGAAACCTATACTAAACCATGAGCTAAGCCCAACAAATTACTCCTGTCTAGTGTCACTGAGGCAGGAGAATAAATATATAGTCTTAATTCTTTGTGGCAGGATTTCCTGAAGAAAAAAATCCAGAATTGCCAGCATTCTCTTCCCAAGGGATGTTTTTTTTTTCTGACTAAGCAGAGGCATTCTTTGCCCCTTTTCCAAGGATCAACAAGAGTGGTTCTTCTCTGCCTGTCAAGGGCATACCAACAGCCACAGAAGGCACATCTATACCCTACTCTACAGTGGCTGCATGGACTACACAAGTGACACCCAAAGAAAAAGACATGTGGTCCAAGGAACCATATGTGGCCATGGCAGAGTCAACCACATGCAACTGAAGCAAAACATCAGCCTGCTGTGGTGGCTAAGTTGGTTTAACAATCTTTTTTTTCTTCTTGTGGCTGCAAGAAGGTACACTTGAAGAACCAATAGGTTGTTCCATTGTTAATATGAAAAAGGTGCTTGATTCCTGGGGATTCTAAGCTACAATCATAGCTGAAAAAGGCACATTATAAAAAAATTACTTTTTTCCACAAAAAATATAGTAAAAAGATTTAAATCACTTAGTCCATCCCAAAACACTAAACAACACCAGCTTCCCCACAGAAAATGTAGTTTTAAATAAGATGTAATGACTTTTTTACCACAAAAGGAAAAAAGTAATGCGCCTGTTTAAAAGTGAATGGAAGTCACATAACAGACAATAAAAACATTTTTTTTCCTGGCTAAACAATCTATGATTTATAGAAAAAAGTAAGTTTTCTGTCATACAAAATAAACTGGAAGTTTTTTCCCCCTAAGGGAACTTATCTGCCCAACAATGGAACAGTGTTAGTCATCTATCAATCCTTGAAGCCCACAGTGGAGTATTTACTTCAATAGCAAGAAAGCTCAGTAAGGTTTTGCACCCAAAACTAACTTTTAGTAAGCTCAGCTTGACCTGACTAACACTTTATTTGTGTGGAAGGTGCCATGAAGCTTTGGAAGATGGCTGCCCATTACATGCTTGGCACAACATGACCTATATAGCTTAGGCTATTGCAGCAGTGATCCAATGAAGAACATCAATAGGAATGCATATTTGACAGCATGAGAAATTTAAGACTGTAAGAATCACAGCATTATAACTGAGAATGAAAACCTCACATCACAAGAACTATAAAATGAGAACATCACAGAATTAGAATTGTAAGAATGACTACAGCAAGAATAGTGCATTATGGCATTAAAACTGTAAGAATAAATACAGCACAGTATTTGACCTATAAGACTAAGCTCATTGCAGCAACAGAACTGCAATAATGAGCAAATGTCAGCATTAGATCTGTAAGAATGACTATATCATTGCATTAACAGTGTAAAGGTGAATCTATCACATCATCGGAACTATAAAAATGGGTGGATCATGACATCAGAACTGCAAGAATGAAGGCATCACAGAACTAGATCTCTAAGAATGAATATACCACAGTATTAGAACAGTAAGAATAACTGTATCATGGCATTTGTAGTATATGAATAAATACATTATAACATTGGAAAGTAAGAATGAATATGTCACAGTATTAGAACTGTAACAATGAACGCATCACAGTAATGGAGATGTAAGAATAAATGCATCCTTACATTAGATCTGTAGTAATGAACATGTAATAGCATTAGAATGGGATGTATGAGAGCATCAGATTATAAATGAAACATTTAGTATGAGCACATCATAGCTTTAGAACTGTAAGAATAAATATATCACAGCATTTGAACTCTACAAATAAGTGCATCATAGAATTAGAACTGTAAGAATAAATACATCACAGCATAAGAACTTTAAAAATGAATACAACACATCATTATAACTGTAAAAATAAACACTACGCAGTATTAGAACTGTAAGAATAAATACATCACCACATTATAATGTAAGAATGAGCACTCTACAGCATTGTAACTGTAAGAATGAGAATATCACAGCATTAGAGCTAAAAAATAAGTGCATCACATATTCAAACTATTTAAAAAAAATAAATCACAGCAGAAGAACTGTAAAAAGTTAGTGTATTATGGCATTTAAACTGTAAGAACGAATACATGACAGTATTATAACTGTAAGAATGATCACTTCTCTTCATTAGAACAATAAAAATGAGTACATCATAGCATTAATATTATAAACAGTAATACATCACAGCAATTGGAATTATAAAAATGAAGACATCACAACATTAGAACTTTATGAATGAGTACATTACAATATTAGAACTCTTGGAATCAATACATCACATTATTAGAACTGTAGAATGAGAACATCACAGCATTAGAACTATAAGAATGAATACATCACAGCTTTAGAATTATAGGGAAGTACAGCTGCGTAAGTTGCACTTACCATAAAAGCAGATGTACAGATTCCTCACTGCTGCAGTAGCCTTCAGCTATTTGGGGTATATACTGCCCAAGATACAAAAAAAAACGGTTTATTATTAAAATTGCGAGTTGAAATGCCTGCAGATGGAACACTCAAAAGTTTGATTTTTGAATGTCCATCTTGCTGAACATCTAGGTATCAAAAGTTCATATCAGTGAATGCACTGTACATTCACTGATATGAACTCGAAGTACTGTCAGAGATCATGGTACAGTGCAGTTAGGGTAATTAATCCCTTTCCTCACTGTAGTGTAACCTCGGAGTTGGAATATATATAAGTTGCAGGGGGTGTGGGGGGCACAGGTGGGCTTGTACCCCTGCAAGAACGTAAAGTTTAATGTTGTGCAGTACGTTTGTATTGCTGACAACAAGTATTGGTGTTCCTTTTGTGATAGGTGCAGAGGAAATGGTATGTTGATTCGTGTCAAATTGACTTTACTGGGTTATGTTCGACATTTCCATGTTCATAAATGTCAAATTTTGAGAAACTATGTCATTTTAGTTCAAAATAGAACTAATCATCGACAATATGATAGTAAACCCAAAAATACTCACCAGTTTCACAAAGATCTGGCTCCTTCTCATACTTTCACTCTGAGTGCTGATTGGAAAGCCCACTTTTGGCAGAAATCAGTATTTCAAGTGAAGATTACTTCAAAATTACTTCAGGGCTTTATTGCCCATAACAATAGAAACATTCTATTACTTACAAAACAACATAGAAATAAAAAGTTTATATCCCAACCAAAGATTTTAAACACTGGAAGTGGGATGGAGGGTGGGTCCTACTACTACAGCGATGAGAAATTTGAATATCTACTGTTATGGTAAGTGTAACTTACACAAATATCCTATTTTTATCATTTTCACTGCTGCAGTAGCCTTTTCTATTTAGGTTGATTACCAAAGCTTATCCAGTCCACAGTAGTGCAGCGGTAGCATTGTTGCCTCACAGCAAGAGGTTCTCCCATTTGATTCTCGGCTGGAGCGCCTTCTGTGTGGAGTCTGCATGTCCTCCCCATGGTCGGGTGGTGTTTGAAAGACATGCATGAATGGGCGTGCCTTTGTTGAGGGTTGGGCATCGGGCAAGCACCTCGGCACCATAAAAATCGACTGCCAATCATTAGCGGACCGGAGTTCCACTGTGGCGACCCCTAACTGGGAAAAGCTGAAAGAAAAACAACAACCAAAGCTTATCCAGTCTGGGAAAAGGTAGGATATGGATCCAGGAGCCCAAGAAAAATAGTCCAATCAAAAACAGTCATGCTCCTGGAAAAGGAGACCAGTTTGTAATGTTTTATAAATGTATGTATGTACAGAGGACCATATTGTTGCCTCTAGAATGCTTTTTGATTCCACTCCTTCCCAATATGCCATCAAAGAAAACAAAGCTATATTACAATTTGCCTTAATTCTGCTTGGAAATGCTTTACTGTACTCAGAATAACAACAAATGATATGGTAAGGAACAACCAACTGAATTGTCTGAATTGACTTGGGTTGTCCTTTTCCAGTCCCATAGTAAGAATTCCATAGTGAAGAAGAACATTGCTAATTTATATGGAATTCAAGCTTACATTAATTCAAATAAATTTGTTCAATGGGAAAGTGAAATGGAAATGTGCTCTTTTAAGGAGGTGTAATGAAAAGAATTGATTAAAATCTTTAGATGAGATTTAACGGAACTAAGCATCTGTTAGAACCACAGCAATGCAATATAAGATTATGTATGCTATACATTTTTCCAATAGATTTTTAATGCACTTTTCAAACTCCTTTAGATGTTGGCATTGTCAAAACATTCAGCTTATTTATTTCTGTGTTGGTGGTCTTGTGAAACAACCCAAAATTATTGGAAAATGCATGTGATATTTTACAGAAATTGACAGGTTGTGTGACACCTTGCAAGATTCAAACCAAAAATGGAACAACTTGCATAGAAAAACAAAGAAATAATGTACAATGCTAGAGCACTAAGTCAATAATCAGAAAAAATGGACACAAATGTAATAACAATGCATTTATTACTTTCTTCCATACTGAATAAGGATTTCATCAGAACAATACAAGTAAATCATACTCTGTTAAATATTGAAGCATTAATTACAATATTGTAGAGTATTGGTAAATGAGATTAAATATTGATCACTACAAAATTAATCTTTTATTACTGTATATGGTTGAACAACTATCCATAATTCCTGAACTTTACAAATTTTGAAGGTTGAACCCTCCCCAAATAGCTGGGATATCTGGAATTCAAAGGGTCAACAGGAATCTGTTAAACCAACTACTTCACTCCATTGTGGCTGCACCATTGTGTACTGATACCTTGTGAACCTGAAATTTTGCTTTTGATATGGTAATCCTTGATTTGGAACTTATTAAACTGAAGATTTTATTAGTTGCAATAACTAAAGATTAATTCTTGATTGTTAGAAAATTTCACCTATGCCTATTTTTTCCAGTTGAGGCTAGGTGTAGGTTGTATAGAAAATATGTGTACTGTCAATTAAGACAAATGTATGTTACTATAGTGCTCCAGAGTTAATTCTCTGCACAGAGTGCCTGAATAGTGTCAGAGCTGCTGCATGCAATATGGCCGATGAGCGATCCAGGAACGAGCCCCCGAGACATGAACGGGTGCGCCTACACTATTCCCGCACAGACACCAGTGCCATATGCTAATTACCTCATTTGCTGGTGAAAACCATGCAAATGAGGTAAATTAGTGATCCAGGAAGCAGGCAGGCATCTGTGCAGGAATAGTGTAACCTGCAGAAATGTATTCGGCATGACAGCACGAAAGAAAGCATGTATTCAATGTAGTAGGCATGCCAATGGCCAAATATATGGCCACTGGCATGAGATATAGTTGCAATTTTATAAAAAACAAGTTTATTTTTTTTGGCTGATCTCGGCCTTTTAAGCCTAGGGCAGCAGTGCGCAAATGGGATCGCCACAAAAATAAGAAAAAAGGGGGAAATAAGCTTTTATACCCAAATCAGAATTTTGCCATAATAGTCAATGGCATGCATAAGACAACGATACCAGAGAATAGTGGTTGCTAAGGGGGAAGGCTCAGTGTGAGTGTGGTAACCATGAATTAGCCTTCTGGTTTATGTAAATGAGGGGATTGATACTGAATCACAGATTTCCTCTCAGTGTTAGCTTGCACCCAACTGTGTAGGTGCAGCAACACCATTGTATAAGAGGTGGATGACCTCATAAGGGGGTGTGTCATGCATGCTTTAAGCTTACTTGAGCTCTGTGGCCTATGTTTGTCCTTAGCTAAGCAAAGCTAAGGAAGGGGGTGTGTTTGAGGCAGCCTAGCAGTGTTTTCAATGCCTAAATGGGTGTGCGTACCATGCACCGGGTTTTAAACAAACAAACAAACAAAAAAAAAAAAACAACCAGGAAATACCAGCACTGTTCACATCTGAGCACTGGGTATGCACGGCGTGCCTCGGGGCTTAAACAGGAAGGCAATGGGAAGGGAAAACAGTAGTAGGAAGGCAATCAAGGAGAACTAGCATAGCTGGAAGGTGAAATGTATCAGATTCAGCCAATTACACAGGCAGCAGCCCAGCACACTATATAAACTATGCAAACACCTTCCAGTCTGTTTTTTCCCACAAACTCTACACCACCGGTGTACACAGATGGGGAAATTTTACCTGACAAAACTAACAAAATGTTTGGGGCTGCTGTCAATCTCATACATCAATATGTGCAAGAGGCTGAGGGTGGTGAGGATGTGAATTCTGAAGACCATACCACAGCGAGGAGGAGTAGAAGAGTGTATAGACCCAGGGTAACCTACCAGGGGCTAGATGAGCTGGAGATAGTGGTGCACTATAGGGTGGACAGGGACATTCAACAACAAATTGTTGAGCTGTGCTGACCCTGCCTCACACACTGAACCAACAGAGGTGAACACATCCCAGTGGATACCAAGGTAGGTGTAGGCTTAAGAATACTAGACACAGGTACCTTCCAAAGGGCAACTGGGGATATCATGGGGCTCTCCAGGCATTAGCATTCAGGGTAGTCCAGCAGTTCCTGGATGCCATGTCAGCACATGCAAGTGAACACATATATTTCCTCAACACCTGTGAGGCGTTGACCAGCAATATGTGTCTCTTCCACCAAATAGCAGAATACCCTGAGGTAATGGGTGCTATAGACTGCACGCACATACACATCAAAGCACCACCCAGCAAGTGAGGTAGGATCTACATAAACTGCAAGGTCTTCCCCTCCATCAACTGCCAGGTCATGTGCCCAGGGCATTATCTTGAATGAATGTGCTGTCAGCCCTGGAAGCTATCACAACTCCCACATCTGGCATATGATACTGCTGTACCAGTCATTTGCCAGTGGGGACCTCTCTTACGGCCACCTAGCGGGGGATGCTGGCTATGTACTGGAGACGTGGCTGATGACACCCCTCAGAAATGCACACACACCTGAACAAGAACTCCATAATGAAGCACATGCACAAACCAGAATTATAATAGAGTGTGTGTTTGGGATGCTGAATTCATGGTTGCGCTGCCTGGACATATCCAGTGAAGCCTTGCAGTACTCTCCAGCTACATGTACACAGATGTTCATAGTATGTGCCATGCTACACAATATGATCCTGTGGAAACAGCTGCAGCAGGAACAGCATGGGGCAAGACTACACAGCCCCCCATCATTGCCAAGGCCATCACAGGCACAGAGTGACTCGGAGGAGGAACTACCTGAGCCTTTCCCATGTAGGCAGAAGGAGGCGTGCTCAGTATGCCCAGGCCTTGGCAAAGAGGCAACGCATAGTACATACACTGACATGGTAGGAACCCAGGGAATGACACCTCTCTCTGACTAGCACATACAGTAAAAGGTATGACAAACATGACACTACCTATGCTTTACCATGTATAAGGAGTGTATTGCGTGCATCCAACAAAGTCAGCCCTCCAGCACCATCCTCAATACTGGCCCAGCCAAAAGGTAAGTCACCTTTCCTATCAATTACTGAATGGAGTAGTATGTTCTGATAGTTGTATCTATGGTATGGATGTGAGCATGCAAGGGAATCAGGTGGCTGAATGGAATGGCAGCAGATAGTGAACACCTATATGGGCAGCATGAAATCCATAACAAATACTGGTGCCAGCATACTAGGCAGTACTAGACAAGGTGACAAATCTCACCGCAGTACTTTGGTGGCCCAAATAACTGTGTGTGTCCACAAGACACACATATGCATGTCAGTGAGTCTCACATACCCACCACCAGCCTCAACCAGCAGGACAGGTGTAGATGACCATAAAGAAAGGCTGGGCTAAGGCCTCCAATTGATGGCAATGATGAACAACCCCCCCCCCCTCCAGACCTACACAGACAAACTACAACAGGTCTGGCAGTTGTATGTAAGTTCTGAAGGGTAAGAAGTCTGAAACTGAAATGTAGGTCAATAAAACCTAAGATCTGTACTCTACTGATATGCCTCCAGTCTGCATGATAGGTCAGAATACAATATGAAATGGAAGCCAACAGAGTACCTGAAATACCAGTACAGTCATAGCAAATGTTTAAAGTCATCATGTGTGCCCCTTTCCACAATCCTATGTAGAAATGCAGTAACATGTAAGTCTGAGGAGTAATATCAGTGGAGCACAGATTATCCGAGCTGGCCCAGTCTACAGGATAGATTGTGCATGTGTACAATATGCAGGGGTCTGTGTGTTAGGTTGTTGTGTGTTTCAGTATTGGCTGGAAATGGTCAGCATGTAGGCATGGAGAGTTGTGTCTCGGTGGCCTGTGGGCAGTACTGTGGTTGACAGGGCCATGTTCCGACAACTGCAGTGCCAACATCAATGCTTCTCAGCAATACCCATGTCAGCAGTCGTCCATACTCACTGACCAGATGTCAATATGTGTCACTGTCTGAAAGATGGACATGCCATGAATGTGAGTCCATACATACACACAGTACACAGATAGAAGTACCCTAGACAGAGTGCATAAAATGTAACTGTCAACTGCACACAAGTTTGGAATTGCACATACAGGTTAATAGCACATTAGTTTTCTGTGTCGTATGGAATACTGGTGTAGTCTGGCCAATCACTGGCAGACCACAAAAGGCACAGTTATGAAGTAATGAGAGACTGCCTATGTTCCCGCACAAGGCAGCATAAGGGGAATGTCCCAGGTATATCTGTGAGTCAGCTGCAAGTAGCTGCCATACCACACATGCACTCAGCTCACCCCACCATCAGTCACAGGTTTATCACAAGTTATAACTTCACTGCTGGGAATGAGTACAATATGACCCCACTTCTATATGGGAATACTCACAGAATGCAGCATGTTAAAGAGGTGTCCTATGCAGGTGTGTCCTGAGTTGTAAGCAGCACCCTGCCTGCATCCAGACCAATGGATCAATATGGACAGGAAGTATTGCCATTAACACCTCGCACACTTACACTGTCACCCCAAGGGAATCCACTGGCTCACAGCCTAGGAATATAGGAGTGACAGAATGCACTGGCCTGCTACAGATGGCCTGCATCATTGCCAAATGGCCTACATTCCTCTGTCAAAGGCCTGCGCCTCACCTGTAGTGCCAATGTATAGTATCACATGGGGTCCTAACTAACAACCTAACACAGTCAACAGAACACAAATGCAAGGCCATGTTGACAAATCCCAGTAGCATGCCCCTCATGTCCTACTGCCAGAACTGTGGACCAATCCATAAATACCACTGGGATGAAGAGCCAACTATAGGGATACTTCTCAGATATAACTCGCGTAATGTTAGGAAGAGGATAGAATGTGAAGGGGAACTGATCAGATATAAGAACTCTACCTCTGGGTAACCTGGGTGAATCTGTACAGCTGAGAGGTATGGACATAGTAGGATATGGCCATTCTGTTAAGTCGATATATGTACAAGAAGGGGATCCTTAGCCACCATACTACCAAGTGCTGGACCATTTACACAGACCCATCAGCAAGTGTCTGTAGCTACCCATCCAGAATGGCAGGAGTGTGCAAGAATGTGTAGGCTGAGGCCCACAATACTGGACTCAGCTGCATTCATCTTGTATTTCCCTGTATATTATTGTGAGCAAATAATTATATCTGTCAGTAGTTGATGACATAATACATCACAGTGTAAAACATTACATATGTCTGAATATCTCTGCTAACACCAACCATGAAACACAAGCAGCACAGACAGAAATAGTTACAGTATCTCCGTCACCCAGTGTGACTCCATATTGTCAACTTATCTACAGATATCCTGCAGAAACAGGTTGCTAGCTGTAGGTGTAGAACACCAAACCCTGGACTGGAGTACAACCCTACCTGGAATGGATTCACACACTCAATACAAAAGGTCATACTGGGCATGCTCATACACTTTGAGAAATGAAGCCCATGTTTAACAACACAGTGGACTATACATATCTGTCATTTGCTGATGTCTGTGCACACACACACACACAAACTAAATTGTACACCATTTATGCTTCATACACATTGGATAGGAATACTTACACATATCTAAGCCAACACACTATAATATGTCAAACATACACACACAGAGATGTGGGGAAGAGAGGGAGAGACATACAGTGACAGAGAGAATTCCATTATGAGGCCTGTCCCACCCACATCCAATTGGCCTATATCACATGATGTGCTTATGTCAATCACTGTAGACATTCCTTTTAGTAGCCCTCTGCCCTATAGTGCTTGTGGTGCTTGTGATAACTGTGTAACATGGTAGTACAATTAAGTATTCATGTAGCATTTGTAAACTCAGTCCTGTCAAATGTAAAGTTGTGTGTGACTGACTGTGTGTGTGTGTGTGTGTGTGTGTGTGTGTGTGTGTGTGTGTGTGTGTGTTTCCAAAGGAATGATCTATGGCCCATTCACACACACTGCACTTCCCATGGCCCATGTTAACACTCCTGCTAATGTCAATCACCTTAAAATAATAAGCTCCATGGTGCTCCCCTTACCCCTCCTTTAGCACTAATGCTGATGTTACTCAACTTCAAAGATACCTTTGGAGAGCTCACCAACATATAAGCTCTGTGGTGTTTGCAATAACTGCATAATACTATAGCATAGCATACTAGTTAGGTAGGAGTTGTAATCTCAGACATGGCAACTGTGCAACTGTGTGTGTTTATGTGAGAGAGTGTGTGTTACTTTGTTTACACCTGATTTTGTGGGCATTCAAACTTACTACTCTTTCCTTACCCCTCCTTTAGAACTGCTGCTGATGTTACTCACCTTCTAAGATACCTTTGGAGAGCTCTCTAGCATATAAGCTCTGTGGTGCTTGTGATAACTGTGTAATACCATAGTGTAGCATACTAGTTAGGTAGGAGTTCTAATTTTAGATATGGCAACTGTGAAACCGTGTGTGTTTGTGAGAGATAATGTGTGTGTCTTTGATGACACCTGATTTTGTGGACATTCACACTTACTACTCTCCCCTTACCCCTCCTTTAGCACTGCTGCTGATGTCACTCACCTTAAAAGATACCTTTTGACAGCACTCCAACATATAAGCTCTGTGATGCTTGCGATAAATGTGTAACACTGTAGTAACAATATGTAGCTAGGTAGGGGTTCAGAACTCAGTACTGGCAAGTGTGTGTGTGTGTGTGTGTGTGTGTGTGTGTGTGTGTGTGTGTGTGTGTGTGTGTGTGTGTGTGTATGTGTGTGTTTGTGTGCCATCAGTATCCTGTGTGGGTGTGATTTTGTAATAACAGGATCCATTGCAGTGTGGGTTTTGCTACATTATTATATTGAGGACCTATATGTCCCACTGTCCACATTACAAGGCCAACAGTTGCAAACACCATAGAGGTTGGTGTAGACAATTCACAGCCATAAATGCCTACAGTCATGTGCAATGACTATGTGACAGTATGGATTAATGAACAATATAGGCAACCCTTATAATACTCAGAAACCACTCTCCACCCACGGATCATACACAAACACACTTGGCTCTTTCTGTCTTTCCTCCTTTCTTTCTTTCTCTCTGTCTCTGTCTCTGTCTCTCTCTTTCTCTCTCTCTCTCTATCTCTCTTCCTCTCTGGTAGATGTGGAAAAATACATCTGTTCTGGATAGGCAGCAGCTTGACTTTTGTAGGTAATGCTCATGATCATCTGATGGCCTGTGCATGATTTGGAGTCCACTACTTGCTAATTGCATGTGGAACAGCTGTTGTATCATTTCTATAGCCGATTGCATGGAAACACACTCCTATAACTAAGCACTGTATGTGAGTGTTGGCCCTTTTCCTTCACTGTGAGTGGGATTTCATGGGGGTGTCTGACAAACAGCATCACAGAGAGCAGTTGGAAATACCTCTTACAACAAACACTGTGGAGACAGGCCAACAAACTGGATGGGGATGTTCCAAACATGGGGACAGAATGTAAGTATTACTGTTCTACATATGAAGTAATGTTGGTTTAACAAGGTTTGTGTGGATATGGCTGTCCTGCATGATGTAAAGTCTGGCATGACGGTGTTATGTGGTTGAGAAAACTCTCACCTGTAGGGCTATCTGCAGACTGGCCAGAGATTGGAGTCTTAGATTTGGTGTGCTACTCACATATTGTATATCTTTATAAATGTAGTAGCATACTCTGATGATTGCAGTCAGTAAATGGTAACATCCATGTGTGTTACTGACTTCATATCCCTCAGAAGAGACATGTTACAACAAACCCTGTTACACCAGCCATTTTCTCGGTTTATAACATCAATGTGTCAATAGTGGCCCTGTGTTTGTACCTCTGTCCCCCGAGTCTGTCACTCTTTGTCCATATGTCATGCAGTAAGAGGTGGGTATGTGCAGTATATCATTATGTACTGACATCATTCCTGATATCAAGCCAGTGATATATCAGACTGCCAGACATGTTATGTATAGGAGCCCTTATATTTGAGGACAGAACCTGGACATTCTGTTGTAGTCTGTACAGTGATGAGGTCTGTGTACTAATGGTGATTGTTGACAGAGTGCCAGTATTGTGTAGCAGTGTATTGTAAATATGTTATTTGGCTTGTGTACAAACTGGGGTAGATGTCAGTGTTTTTGGTTCTATTCTACCTGACATTGCGTGCTGCTCCAGTCTCTGGTACCCTTTCAGCTTATATGTTTGTAGGGCCAGACTGAGACATGTCCTATACCACAGTCATGCATAAGACTACACTGTGAATTGGGCCAATATATGTAAGGTTAGTGTGTAAGTGGCAAATATGATGATGGGTTTTGTTTACACAGTCCTTATACTTACCATTATGTGACTGTGACTGTGCTGAGATTAGTTGTAGGTATGCACTTTCACACTGGTATCTGTTACTCTGTGCTGTTACATGCCTGCAGTGCCTGCTATATTTGCAATTACATGTGTATTCCCCATAGGAAAATAGGGATACTGTTGTGACAGTCTGTTTGTAGTTTAGACAGTGCTTGGTGACATGAGTAGCAGCTCAGTGTATATACCCTTGTGTGATGTTATGTAAAGATATTTGTCAGATGTACTGTTGTCTGGCCACCACATGTGTTGTGTATTACTGACAAAGCAGTGGGATGCTGTGAAGATGTATGTCACTGAATAGTGGGAAGTATGTGGTCTTGGGACCTGTGCTCCTCCAGTTAATATATGCAAGGACAGGCAGGAGGGTGTGAATGCATCAACTGTGTGAGCCTATCTACTCCAGTATTTGTGTTATATCCCCATTTTCATGGATTTAAACATCCCCTTTATCAGGCTTGGTCCACATTTCTTGCACTAAGGTGTTCTGTGTATACCTCTGGACTGACAGTTTCAGACTGTCAATGTTTATTGCTCATATATCTGCTGTATTCCACAGGATCATTACTGTGATTTGTGTGGTACTTCACTATGATGAATTTATGATGTCTGTCAGTAACTGATGGCGTACATGTCAGGTTCAGGAGAGCCTTCCTTCACAATATGTATGTTGACACAATCCCTGTTACTGTAGCAACATTCTATATTTATAACTGCAATATGTACAATACGTTCCCTTGAGAGTTATGGTGCTGACGTATGACTCCACTACATGTTATGGGTATATGTTATACACATATATATATATATATATATATATATATATATATATATATATATATATATATATATATATATGCGCGTGTGTGTGTGTGTGTGTGTGTGTGTGTGTGTGTGTGTGTGTGTATACATATATATATATATATATATATATATATATATATATATATATATATCCTTTTTATGTGTGAACATGAGTATTGTATATTCCTTCTCAGATGTATCTCACCATATTTATCTGATATGTGTATATTTAGGTATGAACACATGACTGTTACCACACTATTTCCACTAACAAGTAGTGAACAATTACAGTAGTCAAAGCAGTTGTTCACAACTATTCAGGACGTGTACTGAATTATATATTTGAACAACAACAGACATTCTTGCAGCTCTGATGGCTTAGTGGTTAAGGGCTGTGACTATAGTGTACAGGGTCCTTGGTTCAAGACTTACATGGGCTAATTATTCTGTTGCTGGGCAGAACAAAAACTGATGGAGACAGGGTGATTAAGGCGCTTTAAAGTGGCTTTAAGCAGGTTTGCATTGGTTTGCGCAACAGTAAGCCCTGTAACATATGGTTAAATGGATATGCGCTTACACCATGTAGGCTTCACTTACCACTGAGCAATTCTGTTTAGCATTTACATTTAAGCAATGGTCACACCTGCTAAGCATTGCTCAGCTTTGGTAACCAGTGATCACATTCCAGTCTGATAAAATGGCAGGGTAATGACATCTTTAATAAGTGTACTTAATTCCCTGTACATAATATGCTTCTATGTGCTGTCATTGCCGTAGCAAGGGGTGTGAGTATACTGCATGGGACACCTGGATTTACACGGTTAGTACCGCAATCTGTTCTCTTTGGATTTGTTTCATACATGGGTAGTATCCCAAGTTATATGCAGTCACACTTGCACGTTACACCAGCTACAGTGCACTGGTTGACAGAAATAGTTTAATGCATGTGGTATCATTATGTTACTACTTTTAATAATGCTTTTTCAAGTAAGATGGATTGTAGATTGTAGTACTAGAACTATACACCCCTGCATGCAAAGCTGGATTCTGAATACTGAGCATCTTGTTCTACGTGTTTGAGCTGTATGTTTATATGTATCTCCTATTGGATATTGATCTGATAGTTGATATTAACTGTATACTACTATGTTCTTTGGGCATGTCATTGGAGACTGCTGTCATGAATTAATGGCATACCTTTCAGTTTCAGAAGTGTATCTTTCAATACATTCATACTAATGCATAACCTGTTGACTATCTACGTTCTGTCTGTCCTCTGTACAGATGTGCAGATGTCAGATATTGCTATGGCCATACCACTATGTAGGTGCCCACAGTGTATTGTGCTGTGAGCCTGGACACTGCTGCTAGTTTTGACATATGGGACATTCCTTAATGTGGGCCTTTCCCCATTTCATTCCTTCAGAGGTGGTGGACTACAGATTCACATACAATGGGTGGCAATATGTCACAGGACAGGACATGTGGAGACAGCCAACCAACATGGGGGACATATCCCCAGATTTGTGACCAGATTCTATGTCATCAGTGCTGTTATACACGTGGTGTAATGATAGATTGGCAGGGTTTGTGTGGACATGCATTTTGTGTGTGATGGCCCGACTAATAGTGATATGTCTCTGACATACCTCTCCACTGGCACGCTGTCCACAGACTGGCCACATATCTGTCTGGCATGTTTTGTGTGTTCAACAGACAGTTGGTGTTCTTGGTAAATCAGTTGTGGACTCTGTGGAATGCAGTCAGTAAATACTCACATCTATCATATTCCTCATAAAGGATGTAAAAAAAAACAGTGACATCTGCAACTGTCTCAATGTATGACAGCAGTATGTCCAATCTACTCTTGTGTTTGTGCCTCTGTTCCCACCTAGTGATTTAGGGGTTGATGCCAAGCTTAGTGAGTGGGGAATGTTATAAAAGGCTTTGGTAAGATCAATGTAGGCTGTAGGTGTCACCTTGCCTTCATCCACAGCTAAGGTGACTGATGGCAAGAAGTTGACCAGTTTGAATGAGCAGGTATGACCTACCCTTCACAAAGGTAAACTTTGTGGGATCCTGAGTCTGCAGATTCCCATGGTGCATAATGATGCATTCCATAGCTTCTCAAAACAGACTTGTCAGGCAGTTGGGGCGGTATTTCCCAGGGTGTGTAGTTACACCTTGTTTGTGGGGAGGACCAACTGTAGCAGTGCACAGTTCAGTAGGGAGAAAGCCTCCGGTGAGGTTGTGCTTGAACAGGGCACACAGGTAAGGTGCTGGGTCACTCTGTAGTTAATGTAGAACACAGCCAGGGATATTCACAGGTCTTGTAGAGGCTGTATTTTTGGCCTTGGACAGTGGTGTTGTAACCTGTGCTGCAGTAATACTGGGTGCCTGGCGGTGTACTAGTATTGTGATTGGTCCTTTGGGGGGAGTGAGGAGTACTGTTTGCACTCAAGATGCCAGCCAGTATATTGGCATTATTTATTGGCTCATTCTGAGAGGTACCATTGTCTAGTTGCTCAGAACAATTCTTGGTGTTGCCATCTTTACTTAACTGTATAAGGCCTTGTGGTTGTCTTTACTATGTGCTCTAAGTCTGTTCTCACAGCTAACTTTGTAGTATTTTATGAGGGATTTCAACTATTCATTGAGGCTGATAAGTGTTTATTTCCTGTCTTGGGACTTCACCTTATTCCACATCAGTTCCCTCCTTCTGTTGAACAGTTTCTTTATGGCAGGGGACCACCAGATCAGCTTCCTTTTTTGGAGGTGAGGGTCCTGGTTGTATTGGCTAAGGCAGTATCCATGCATTTGTGTACGTGTTCATAGTGCATTGTTTTTGATTCAGCTGTCATGCAACTAGTCTCCATTTGCATGGCTGACATGAGGTTAGCCACCTCTGCTTTTATGAGGACATAGTTAGCTTTGGAAAGGCTTTTCATGGTGGTTACCTGTGCAGTGGGGATAGAATGGCTGTGGATTTACAAAGTTGGTTACTTTGTGTTTGGATATAGCAAGTGAGGTGTTGACTACTAGTGTAGAGCAACAGTTGCCCTTGTTAGGAAGGACAATGTCAATGTGATGGGCATGTGCATCGGTACATGAGTAGCTTTCCCACTTAATGGTTGGGTAGTTGAAGTCAAACAGTATGAGAGTGTTAGGCTGGACACTAATATTCTCCAGGGTGTTTATGGACATGGAGTGTGAGTCTTGGAAAATGTATGGGGACATATCACAGCCTACAACCTGAACCGCTGTCTTACCCAATGTCAGCTATGCCTGCAAGATCTGTATTGCATAATGTTAGTCTACCACTCTGGAGGTGTGCGCATCCTTTATGAATATGAATATACGACCACCTTTGGAAATTCAGTCCATGTTCTGTGGCCAAAAGTTGTGGAATTACGTATAGGCTGGTACTGCAGGGGTGCTTCCTGCTGCCTTTAACTAGGTCACTGTTACAGCACAGATGTCATTGTTCTCCATTTTAAGGAATACTTCCAGTGAGTGAGTTTCCAGATTTAGAATTCCAGTGCACAGCAGCATGACCTTCTGATTGCCATGTCTTTGTAGCTGTCATATATTTCTGTACATTTATATATATATATATATATATATATATATATATATATATATATATATATATATATATATATATATTTTATTTAACATTTGTTAACCAGGAAAGTCTGACTTGGAATGAAGCCAATTTTCAGCAGAGGCCCAGGGAGAAACGCTCCAGATGCATGTCTTTGTCTTTCAGCTTTTCCCAGTTAGGGGTCGCCAGAGTGGAACTCCGGTCCGCTAATGATTGGCAGTAGATTCTTACATGCCGAGTTGCCAGCCCTGATGCACAACCTTCAATGAAGGTATGCCCATTCACGCATGTCTCCACACAGAAGATGCTCTTGCTGAGAATCGAACAGGACAACATCTTACTGTGAGGCGACAATGCTACTGCAGCACCACCACAGCAGTGTCATATATATATATATATATATATATATATATATATATATATATATATATATATATATATATATATGGGTCCCCTACTATTTACCGAAACGCCGATTCGCCGACACAGAAATCACCGATACCAAACGACCGACAATGAAAAATACCGACAACGCAAAACACCGAACACCATAACACCGACACACTACACGTAAACAATACACTACACTACAGGACATATCCACTAGCCCAACCCAAACCCTAACCCTAAGGTCCGACACTACCGCACACTCTCCCTACCTGCACCCTAACCCTAACTCACTTACCCACCCCTAACCCCAAGCTCCGACACTACCGCACACTCTCCCTACCTGCACCCTAACCCTAACTCACTTACCCACCCCTAACCCCAAGCTCCGACACTACCGCACACTCTCCTACCTGCACCTAACCCTAACTCACTTACCCACCCCTAACCCCAAGCTCCGACACTACCGCACACTCTCCTACCTGCACCTAACCCTAACTCACTTACCCACCCCTAACCCCAAGCTCCGACACTACCGCACACTCACCTGTCACACACCCTAACCCTACATCCCTCACTATTGCACACTTACCTGTCCGCTCCCTACTCCTAAATCCCTCACTATAGCATACTTACCAGGTCGCGCTTACACATTCCCCTTGTCGGTCTTCCGGCTGTCGGTATTCCAGCGTGTCGGTCAACTTCGTTGTCGGTCCTTTCGCGTTCCTCTTCCGCGTGTCGGCGAATCGGCGTTTCGGTAATTAGTAGGGTACCCATATATATATATATATATATATATATATATTTACCTTTCTATATATATGTATGTATGCATATATGTGGATATGAATGTGGATGCATATCTCTATGCATATATATATATATATATATATATATATATATATATATATATATATATATATATATATATATATATACACACATATATATATATATATATATATATATATATATATATATATATATATATATATATATATATATGTATATATATATCTCTATATATATATATATATATATATACATATATATATATATGTCAAAGAAAAAATAACTTCAAAATGATCAACACACGGCAGGTTCAGGTTAAGGCACTTTAATCTTGCAGCAAGGAGACAAAAACGTGCTAATACATAGTTTGTCTAACTAGAATCAGGAAGTGAAACTACTTTTATACGTTTCTTACAAGGTATTGACTACTAAGCTGACGTAATAAATCACAAGTTCTTTCAATATTATTTTTCAGCAGCTGTTTGTCCATGATTTTCTGCTGGCATGTCAAGTTTACAAAAAAACTTCCTAAGAAAAACAACGTGGCCTTGACGACCACCGGTCAGATACAACTTTTACTATGCAATGTTACCATTCAAAGTACTATGGCTAATTCGAGCACAAAGCAAGTACAGATTACAGTTCATTTCTTCAAGCAGTCTTTTGTCTGATGTATCTTTTCTTTTCCGCAGATGTGCATGTTCTCATAACACGAACAGGGTTGATTGTTCATATTCAATCACATTATAGAAAACAGTATTGTTCTATTCATTCACTATTCATTCATTTTCCTGACCTAGCAGATAATCACCTGCTTCTCAGTACATTTCCAAAAGGCATAAACATGAATTTTGCTGTGCTAGCAAATACTAGGTCAGAGAGCATCATTGCAGTTTCAGAAAGCATACTGCAGTTTGAAAATCATCTTATAATTTCATACAGAATTGAGCTGTACATACAATAGAATGAGATGTGTTAACCGTTTCAGCTGCTAATAAGCACTAAACATATACATTAATACATATTCTTCTAACATTTCCCCCTGTTAATACTTTTTATTCTATTTTCAAAAGCATAAATAATTGCTTCTTCTCTTAACCTCTTTCTACTCAGAATTTGCTGTTAAGAGAGTCATTCAGTTTAAAACTTATGAAAGTGTTTCATTTTTCAACAGTTCTTCAAGTTCAGTACTTTGATATAAAGTCTCAGAAACTGACATGTTTATAAAATCTTTGCTCAATCTTTTCATGCAGGGAATACCACAACAAACACACACTCCTAATAGGAGTAATCTCACACAAATGGCAATCAGGACGTTCATTAGGATGCTACCCCACCCCCCAAACAAATTCTGGAAAAAGTCCGTCAGTGGGTTTGGGCCTGGTTTGGTCATGGTCGACACTTGCTGAATCACCTCAAGATGGTCGTTTATCTCATGCTGGTTGTCAGGAATATACGAACAGCACTCCTGTTTTATTAAAGCGCACGTACCACTTTTCGCCGCTAGGGTGAAGTCAAGAGCCATGCGGTTTTGAAGCACCACAGTTCTCATAGCTTTCAGTTTATCAGTCATTAACTCGAGAGCAGAAAAAGTTGCATTACTCATAGGTTCATAGGTTCATAGGTTCATACTAGGCTATCTGCCCTGGGGCAATTATAAGCCTATCCAGATTTTGTTTGACTTACGCCACCCCTTGATTTGAGTATACTGTGCCCTTTTTACGGTTTAGTTTACTGTGCCTCTGTCTAATAGTGACACGGAAGTAATCCCCTGAACAAACCTACGATCCCCCATCCACTCATCAAGGTTCTTCTTGAAGAGATTCAGTGAGGTGCTCTGCCTAACATGAATTGGAATTCTATTCCAGAGCGAAGGGAGCCTCTGGGTTATGAATTTGTCCCTCCAGCAAGTCCTATTTATTTCTGTGCTGAGGTTCAAGTCCCTCGAGCGTGTGGCTCTAAGGGATTTAGATTTACTGAGGTGGAGCATATCCATTAATTCTGGATTGGACATAGCTTTATATGTCAGGCATAGATCGCCTCGAAGTAGGCGGTATGCAACTGAGTAGAGCTGGAGTTTTTTTAACCGAGAAGCATATGGCATCTGTTTGAGTCCCTTGATCCTCTTGGTGAGGTACTTTTGGGGTCTTTCTAATTGCTGCAGGTGTCGGGTAAGGTACATCCCAAAAGGGGCATTGTATTCTATGATGGGCCTGATGAGGGAGGAATAAAGGGGCACGATTACCTCTCTTGATCTAGATGTGAATCCTTTCATGATGAGGTGGGCCATGTAGAAGGTCTTTCTAACCGCTTTGGCAATGTGGTTGTCAAAGGAGTGATTGCTATCAACTTGGGTCCCCAGATCCCTAATTACTTTCTCTGTACTTAATGGTTTACCGCCTAGGTGGTAGTTTGTGGGCACATTGTTTTTGCCAAAGGGTATGACTATACACTTTTTGGCATTTAGCTTTAGACCATGGCTCTGGCACCAGTTATCCATCTCTGTGAGACCTTTTAGAAGGATGTTTGTGTCAGCTGGAGAGTCAATTATGGCACCCAGTTGGAAGTCATCTGCGAACTTGGTGAGCCATAGTCCTCCCACATTGGCCTGTACCTCGGAAAAGTATATACTGAACAAGAGCGGTCCCAGGACAGAACCTTATGGGACACCACTTGTGACTGGGTTTGAGTCTGACATGGCTCCAGCAACTCTCACTCTGTGGGCTTTGTCTTTGAGCCAGTTTGCGACCCATCTTGTGACATAGGGGTTTATATTTAAGCTGGATAGCTTATCTATGATGCCCGTGTGGGGTATTGTGTCAAATGCTTTTGCTAGGTCTAGATAGGCTGTGTGGACTATCTTCTATGGCTTTGGTGACTGTTTCAAAGAAGTCAACCCGGTTCAAAAGGCAGGATCTGCCCTTGACAAAGCTGAATTGGGTAGGATCTAGTGTCTGTAGGTCCCCGATGTCTTTGTTTATGAGCTCCATGATGATCCTCTCCATAGCCTTGCAGACTAAGCTAGTCAGGTTTATGGGGCAATAGTTTCCAGGGTCCGTGGAGGCTCCACCTTTGTGGAGTGGGACCACTGTTGCTGTACACCATTCTGTGGACACATATTCTGTAGTGAGGCTGAGATTGTACAGCTGTTTTATTTGAGGGATTAGTTCTTCTTGGAGTTCATGTAGGACGCAACCCGGGACGCCATCTGGTCCCATGGAAGCAGTGTTTTTTGCTTTGGAGAGGGCAGCCTTCACCTGAGCATCAGAGATGTTTGGAAGGCAGCCCCCTGCCGGGATAGACACTTGGTCTTTTGGGGGGGAGGGGGTGGAGAAGTTTGCACTGAACCTGTCTGCCAGGATATTGGCGATGTCTGTGGGTTCAGTGTATTTTTTGTCATTTAGAATCAACTCAGAACAAGTCTGGGAGTTGCATCCCAGGTTCCTAACATAAGTGAAAAAAGCCTTATGATTGTCTTTAGTGTCCTGCACAATTTTTCTCTCAAAGCTGGCCTTGGAGGATTTTATGAGGGATCGTAATTTTTTGCTAGTACTGATCAGAGATGCCTTCCCTATTAGGGATTTTGCTCTATCATGTAATATCTTCGTCCTTCTGTTGTACAGTCTATTTATGGCTGGGGTCCACCAGATTGGATGCCTGCCTTTGGATGATTGGGTCTTGGTTTTGTTTGGGATAGCTTGATCCATGCATTCCTGGAAATGTCCGTAGAATGCGTTTATATAGGATTCTGCAGTTTGGGCCGTAGTTTCCACTGGCCCTGGGGCCTTGAAAGATTTCACTTCAGTTTTGAGAAGTGAAAAGTTCGCTTTTGAGAAGTTTTTCACTGTGGTTTTCTGGGCTGGGGGTGGGGTCGGGATGTGGATATCCAGTGAAATTAATTTATGGTCTGATCTTACCAATGAAGGATATACTTCTGGTATGGAGCATAGAGTCCCCATGTTGGTAATGATCAGGTCTAGTATGTTATCCCCTCTTGTGGGAGTGGTGACTAGTTGTTCCATAGCATTTGAGTTTTTAATTTCCAGGAACCTTTGGGCTAAGGTGCTGGGGCTTGAGTAGCGCTCCCAGTCTATGTTTGGGTAGTTGAAGTCACCCAATATAATGGTGTTTGGAGAGATCTTCATGTTCTCCAATGTTTTCAGGAAAGCTGAGTGGGATTCCTGACTTTGAGAGGGTAGTCTGTAGGATGCTATAAACTGAAAAGCAGTTTTGCCCACTGTTAGTTGCACATGGATGGTCTCCGATACTTCATGCAATGCCACTAACCTGGAGGTGTGGATATCCTTGATAAATATGGAAACTCCCCCTCCTTTTGTGGTTTGGTCTGAGTTTTGGGGCCGAAAAGCATGATATGAGGTATAACCTTGTAGTGCTGGGGTGCTCTCTGCAGCCTTGAGCCAGGTTTCTGTCACTGCACAGATATCAATGTTCTCCATACTGAGGAGAGCTTCGAGTGCATGCATCTTGAGGTTAAGACTCCTGGCATTTAGCAGCATTACCCTTAGTTTTTTGTACCTTGTGCTGTCTATGGAGGTGGGTTTGACTTTTGAGCCTTGCCTAAAAAAGGCACTATGGGGGTGGCCAGAGCCTTTGCCAGTATCCAAAAGCCCAGTGGTGACAGGTGCAAGCCGTCCCTAGTGAAGCAATGTGGCTTGTTGAGCATGTCATCCCAGGCTGATAGACACTGGATCCCCTTTGAATGACACCAAAATTTTAGCCAATTGTTAAAATCGATCATTTTGTCTTTGTACTGTGGCATCATTCTACTCATTACTTCAAGAAGTTTGGACAGTTTACTCAGCTCCCAAATCAATTTCACTGTGCCATATGCAGGGGCTATACCTGCCCACGATATAATAGTGTCACTCAAGTCCATGTGTGTCAGTTTGTCTTTGTTTTTTACGGAATTATGGTTTCTCCAGCCTGCTTCGATTCGTCCCACTTGATTTTGAGGCCTTCTGATTGGATTTCCGGTTTTCTTGGTGACCTCTCTGACATTTCAAATTCTTCCCTGAGGCAAAACTGCAGTGTGTCATATGGCCGGAACCAGGTAACCCAAAAAACAACTGCCGGACCAGTTCTCAGGTAACCATTTGTATGCCTTTTTCCCACAAACAAAATAACAACAATTCTCTAATTAGTATTAATATACACTTGCCCTGCATAAAACATTTTCTTATCAATAATAGATAGTTGTTTTAAAAGAACCGGATTATGCTGTATTTCATCAATAGTCTTATGAATCGACTCGAGATATGAGTCAGTTTGTATCACAGATATAACTTGCATTATTGGCTTTGGTATAACATTTGTAAGGAATAGTCACATTACAATTACTCCAACCTACCTGAACAGTATCATTTTTGTAAAAACATACAATTCCCTTTTGTGTAACAGGCAGGTACAATGCTATTTTGTCTTGTGATTTGACAGTTGTAGTATCAAAAAGCAAATTTTCCCAGGTCTCATTGACCCCTAGGGGGAGAACAGTCATTAATAATCCCCCGTATGCTGTCGTTATAGCTGTGCAGATCCAGCAATTCAAAACATTAAAAGTTTCAGCATACACATATTTAATTGCTTGGTAAGTGTTAAAGTTCGGATGCCAGTCTATGAATGATTCACATTTATTTAGTTCAGCTCGTGTGGCTGGAAAAAGGAAAGGCCACAACAAAAAGATTAATGTTATCAGTATGGCCAACAGAATGATCATGCAATACTTCTGAGGTTGTTCAGCATTTCTATTTGCTCCGTATCTGGTCATTTTGTTCTTATGTAACAGTAACAAGTTTTTTGTCCAGTTCAAAGTTTTTAACCAATTTACAGTGTGTCAGATGAATCCAGGATGATCGCTCTGTGATCTTGACTGTGGTGGGTGTTGACAGTAGCACTTGGTACGGCCCTTCCCACTTTGGTGTGGTCCAGTTTCTTTTCTTGATAACTTTCACCCAGACCCATGTGCCTGGGACTACTGCTGCTTCCGATGGTCTGGTTTGTTCTTTATCTGAAACAGAATTCAACTGCAGAAGTTATTTATTACTTAGAAGTTGTCTCATGTATTCTGCAAGTGAACTGTCAGCCTCCTGGTCTGCAGGCATGAGAGGTTTCCACTGAGGTATATAATATGCCCTCCCAAACAGTATTTCAAAAGGAGTTAACCCCTTTGCATTTGGAACAGTTCTCATGCTCAACAGTGCCAGAGGCAGGCAGTGCACCCAGTTCTTCTGTGTCTCACTAATCAATTTTCTAAGTTTGTTTTTCAAAACCCCATTATGCCTCTCTACTAATCCTGCCGATTGGGGGTGGTATGCACAATGGTTCTTTAAGGAAATTCCGAAATATTGGCTCAACTGTTGTATGGTTTGATTTACAAAGTGTGTGCCATTGTCACTGTAGATCTTTTCTGGTATGCCAAATCTAGGAATAATTTCTTTAGCAAGGACTTTTGCAACAGTAGCTGCATCTGGATTTTTGGTTGGAAAAGCTTACACCCATTTGGAAAACATATCTATAATGACAAGACAATATTTCTTATTTTCACATTTGTTTAGTTCTATGAAATCCATACAGATAGTATGGAACGGGTACGGTGGTGTTGGGAAACTCCCTTGCTTAGGCTTTAATGCTCCTTGTGCATGATGCCTGTTACAAACATGGCATGCTGCACAAAAATTTTTTGTGTAATTTGTGAATCCATATGCAGTGAACACACGGTTCACTAACTGTACCATCCCCCCTGTTGAGACATGGCACTGCCCATGGCTCAACAAAGCTGCATATCTAAACAATTTAGACAGCAAAATTGTTTTTTTTTTTCTTTGGAGATGTACAGCCCTTTCTCAAGAATTGCTCCTCGTCTTATCCATTTCTGTTTTTCTACATTTGTAGTAAGTGTCTGCATTGTTTTTAACATTTTTAAATCTAAAATCTCAGAAGGTTGTAATTCCTCACTCAAAAGAAATACTTCCGAAGCTGAAGCTGCCTGTTTTGCAGCTATATCAGCTCTCGCATTACCTTTTGAAATCCTATCCTGTTATTTGGTATGAGCTACGCATTTACAAATAGATACTTTTTGAGGTAACTGAATAGATTCTTACAAATCTAAAATAAATTGCACATGATTAATCGGTTTACCAGTAGATGTTATCATTCCTCTATTTTTCCACTGTTGTGCAAAAACATGTACAGTGGAAAAAGCATACTAGCTGTCAGTAAAAATGTTCACACATTTATCCTTTGCCAAGGTACATGCCCTTGTCAAAGCAATCAATTCTGCTGCTTGTGCAGATAAGTTGTGTGGTAAAGACTTTGCTTCTGAAATTTCAGTATCAGAAACTACTGCATACCCTACTAGATTCTGTCCTGTAGGACCCCTTCTGCATGAGCCGTCCACGTAATATGTCACCTCGGCATCATCCAAGGGAACATCCGTTAGATCTTTTCTAGGCAGTGACTTTTGCTCAATTTCCTGCAGGCAGCTATGTGGTGTGCCATCTTCAGAGGTCGGGAGCAAGGTAGACGGGTTTGAAGTTGTACATCATTCAGTTGTCATATGAGGTTGGCTCAGAAGTATAGTCATACAAGAAAGATGTCTTTCAGGAGAAAGATATGCTACTTTTTCTTGCAGTAATATAATTGCGACTGCATGAGGCACTCTCAATGTGAGAGGGTGGAACAACACTACTGAGGCCAAAGCCTGTACTGCCATTGCAGCTGCAACTACTGCTTGTACACAGTGGGGCAGGGATCACACCACTGGGTCCAGCTGTGATGAATAATAAGCTATGGGGCATTGCTTATCCCCATGCTGCTGTGTTAACACTGATATCATGTAACCTTGTTTACAATCTACAGTTTGTAAAAAACGTTTATGATAGTTTGGTAATCCTAAAACTAATGAGGATGCTATCAGTTGTTTCAGTTTGCAGAAAGCTGATTCTGCTTCTGGTGTCCATTGTAATAAATCTTGTGCTGCCATAGGCTTCTTGTATATTAAGTTGGTCAATGGAGCAGACTCCAAGGCATAGTTTGGAATCAAACTCCGACAGAAATTAGTCGTGCCCAGGAAGGACATCATTTCCTTCTTGGTAGTCAGTTTGGGTGCTTGCAAAATTGCTATTTTTCTATCTTCATCTAATGTTCTGCCTTCTTTGGATATTACATATCCCAGGTATTTAACCTGCTTTCTCCAAAGCTGCAATTTGTTTTTGTTTACTTTATGTCCTTGTGTGGCTAAAAATTGTAGTAATGCTATGGTATCTTCTTTACATTCTTGTTGGGTGGGAGCTGCTAGCAGGATGTCGTCTACATAAAGTAAAATATGGCTGCCTCTTGGTGGGCTAAATCCTGCCAAGTTGCTTGCCATCTCTTGTGCAAATATTGTTGGGCTTTCACAATACCCCTGTGGTAGTCGCATGTATGTATACCTTTTTCCCCTGAAATGTGAATGCAAACCAGTGTTGGCTGTCAGGGTGTATCGGTATCGAAAAGAATGCATTGCTAATATCTACCACAGAGAAATACTTCTGTTGAGGCTTCAAATCATTCAATAGAGTATGTGGATCTGGCACCGTAGGTGCTCTAGGTATTACTGCGTCATTTACAGCTTGTAGGTCTTGGACCATACGCCATTCTCCGTTTGCTTTGCTAACAGGAAAAAAGGGTGTGTTACATGGTTAATCGGGAGATTCTATCAGTACTCCTTCCTTAAGTAAAGCTGCTATTATTGGTTTGATTCCTATTTCTGCATCCTTCCTTAAGGGATACTGTCTCTTTTGAGGTCTGAATGCTGATTTTGGCATAATAGTAACTGGTCCTGCTGTACAAATTAGTCCTACATCTGATTTCCCTGTTGACCAGAGAGTTTCTGGTATGCTCCGTAAAGCTTTTTCTTCCTCTTCTAGTAAGAGTGCTAATCAGCTGTCCTCGCTAGACTGCAAGTGTACAGCTGGGTGAGTCTGTGTTATCCAATTTAACTTCTGTTTCTGTATTCCCTGTTCTGACAATTCTAACTCTGTTTGTTTCTCCCACTTTGTGACTTTTTTCCCAAGATCTACCCATTTCACTTTCTTGTCTTTGGTTAAACTAACATGTGGTAATCAATTAGATGTATAGAGTGCAAAGAATTCCTGGGGCAATGAACAGCTGACTACACTGTTCCCTTCTGTGTCCCAGTACAGATTACGTAATACTAATCTGTTTGCATGGTTTTTAAACAGTTCTTGATCATATTCCTTATCAGGTCCTGGTGTGCTACAATAATACAGAGTACAGTGCAACAAATGCTGTTTATCATTGTCAAGGGAGGGGGATTTACTGATGGCTATGTTCATCAGTTCTTTGGTTACTGCCCCTGGACCAGTCGTGACTAAGTCCTGGCTGTACCAATAAAATGTTTCACCCTCCGGTCGCTCCACAAAAGTATCCATTTGTCGCTGTGCTTCCATACCCTGCATAGTCAGTACTACTGCTATGCCAAATATCTGCATAAGATCTCTGCCCAAAAGATTCACTGGGCATTTTGCAGAAACAGCAATTTGGCTTTTCTGGGTCATCCCTGAAGCAGGGTCAGTTATTGCTATCTTGTGGGAGAGTGGCTCCCGATACATCTGTCCATTAGCTGCTTTCACTAATATGTAATCAAGTGATTCTGAATTTTCCGGTAGTTTGGAAGGATGTATCAGGGTTCGTGAAACCCCTGAGTCACACAGGAATTTAACTTCCCCTCCCCTCTACCAAAAGTGTAACTTCTGGTTTTGTATCTGCTAAATAGAGCTCTAGGCTTAATAATGCCAAGTCTAAAATTTCACTTTCTTCACCATCGGTGATTTCTTGTACTTCCTCTCTTTCTTCTATCACATTCTCTACTCCTTCTATTACATTTGCATTTGTCTTTTCTTGATTATTCCCTTCTAGTGATTCTTGACTATCATATAGTCAGTCCTCACCCTCCTTATCTTCCATGGCTGCCTTCTTGTTTTGCTTGCAATCCCTTGCTAAATGTCCCTTTTTTCTGCATTTAAAACATTTACCCCTTTTCTTTCTTTCTTCAAACTCTTCTGATCGTTTATAAGATTGTTTATTTCCCTGGGCATTTTTCTTGCCCTTTTTCACGGACTGTGCTACATAAATGTCTGCTCCGTCTTCTACAGCAAATACTTGGGCTTTCTTTTTCTTTTTACTGTTAAAATGCCTTTCAGCATGCCTAGCATATTCAAGTAGTGACTGTAATCTACTTGTACGATGGTCTACCATGTGCTTTGTAATAAAGCTGCTTATAGACAAAATACTGCCTTTCAAAAATGCATTCTTTAATTGCTGCTCGTATGGGGAATCATGTGTTTGATCTTCAGGTACCTGCATTCCACAATGGTTATTAAAACACTCTAATAATCTAGCATAATATCTGTGAGCAGTTTCACCTTCCTGTTGGATGCATTGATTAATGCAAGTCCAGTCTGCCCTAGGCTTCCATTTCTCAGAGATTCGGTCTGTTAGACCTTTCACTCTGTTATCCAGTTCTGCGTTGCTATGTGGGAGTGGCTTATGCTCTGCGTCACGGGGATTCCAGTTGCCACTGATCATGTGCCAATCTGGACCTATGATCTGTCTGACTACTTTTTCTACTTCTTCTCCATTCAAATGATAACTTAACCTCATGCCCTGTAAGTCTTCTGAGAATTTTCTAAAATTAACTTTCGGATGGGGAATTCCCTCTGTGGCTTTCCAGATGTCTTCCGGTGTCCACGGTCTATATACTAGAAGAGATGGATCCTGTCCTGCCTGTCCTGCCTGCGGATTTGGTACTTCTATGAGTGGACATATCTCTTCTTCACTCATAGCTCGTGAATTTTTATTTATTTCATATAACTCAATATCTCCTCTTATGTTACGTGTTCGAGACCTAGTCTCGATGGGATCTCTAACATATGGTCTTGGCTTTGCGGTAACAGCCGGATATAGCAGATGTGGACCAGCTTGTCCACTCGCTTCATATTCTGGTGCAGGAAGCGGAGGGGGTGGAGGGGCTGATGCTATCACCAAATTATTGTCTTTTTTATCTAGAAACATAGCTTTTGAATTATTACTTTTTTGCTCCCTACGGTTTGCTTCCTCAATCCACCTGTGTGCCTGAGGAACCCCCAATTGATGTTGCTTTTTTACCTGACCTTTTGAGTCAGCTTTAAGCTGTTTGACAAGTTTAATAAGTGAGGATTTTTCTAATTTGCCATCAAATTCATATTCATTAACCCATTCTGTATAGTATCTAATCTTGTCGGCACGCTGTGATTGCATATATTTTGTGTCTTCAGTTAGTGGTGGGTTTTGGGAACTTTTTGTGCTCTTATTACCCATATTGTTCTGATTTGTTAGAGAAAAAATGTTACTTAACCCTTCTTATTTTCATGTGGTACCATGATTTTCTGTTTTACAGTTTATCTAGAATAACTGTCTTACCTATTCTGTTTCCCTGATCTATGACAAGACTGCAATCTTTCTGCCCCTGACTTGTACAAAACAAATCTCCTGACAGATATTTTCAATCAAGTCCCTGATCTAAAACAGAAAAAAGGTAAATCTCACCTTACCTGAGCCTCCGTGATTGACCGTCTCTGATTCGTTACCGACTCGTCCTCCAGTCGCAGATCAGAAAAGTGGCTGGCCTCTTTTGAACAACAATTCAGTCAGAAGTCTTTCAAAGCAGTAGAACCGATGCGGTTTCTTCCTCATATGGTTTCATGCCACCTGGCCCATCTGACCTGAGGCAAAGTGAGAGTTCTGGCTCGAAGGGCCAATCTGTCAAAGAAAAAATAACTTCAAAATGATCAACACACGGCAGGTTCAGGTTAAGGCACTTTAATCTTGCAGCAAGGAGACAAAAACATGCTAATACAGAGTTTGTCTAACTAGAATCAGGAAGTGAAACTACTTTTATACATTTCTTACAAGGTATTGCCTACTAAGCTGAGTGCTCAGTAAAACAGTTTAATTGTAAAGAAGTCTGACTAATTTTGAATGTTACTATGATTATGTATTGACTTATCTAACTATTTGTGGTGAATTTCATGTCCATGTGTACTGAGTAGTAGGTCTGAGGATCGTATTATTTTGTTCTTACTCCCGTTAATGTGGCTAAGTACTTGGGGTTAAACTACGCGTGTAGCCAAATGTTTTAAGCGCCCCAGCAGACATGCATTGTTGGCGCCATATATCTGTTTGAACTACATGTTTATTTCTAACACAGAAGTTACTGTGTGTATATGTAATCAGTTATAGCTTGTATGAGCCTAGTTATTCATCCTTTCTTCTGTTAAAACACGCGACTAGTAGATAACCTCTCATTGTTTAAAGCAGATTCTAGTGTTTAAAGGTTTTCCTAGTCTGGTAAAAATAAGACCACCACATTAAATCACTGTCTGTTCCTCTCCTTCATCATAGGTAGCCTCCCTCAATCAATTTACCGCGTGGCTCCCAGACTTTAAGTGGCAACGCTGAAGGACCACGATCTCGGTGCGAATGCATAGACGGGTTCCTGCTAACAATATAAGTTTAAACTACCCCCAAGGAAATTAGGGTAAAATTATACCCTTATTATAGTTTTATAATTCTAGAAAGCGTCTCGCAGGCAGGAGACATAACAGTACCTCTTATCTAACCTGGCAACCTTCCCCAAAACATCATACTAAAACATAATAGTCTAAAGTCCTTGTACTTTCTCTTGTAATCTAGCCAGTTTGGTAATAAGAAGCTGGTCATAAACATTACCTGACTTGCCAACTACCACTTGTACTGGGTTTTAAGCAAAAAGAAAAGAAACTGCCACTCAAAAGCAGTCTCTGTACTTACATGCAGCAGGCTTTAAGACCTGGCAAACTCCTGACTGGTGTATCCCCGCTCCGCTTCGCCCTCGCTTCGCTCGGGCTCGCTCCGCGCCCCACCCTGCCCCCATATCCCACCCGCCCCCACTATCTCTATATTTATCAGGTCAACAAACCCATCCCACTTAACTCTGAACCAATTACAGCTCCCCTGTAACTGAATACATCTCCTCCCACAATCCCGGCTATCTACCAATACCTTAACAGGCCTTTTCAACTCCCCCTTTTGTTAGCCATCCTTTTTTACACAATCATGTGTAAAGTAATGAACTTTATTGTCCCACTTTTAGCTTTACTTTTATTTATCCCTTACTTCTCATCGAGGTATGAAAACCAAACTCTATTGGGTATTCATTTCCCCAATGACCACACCTGCAACTATACAAATCTTCCCTCTTATCTGATTTCTACTACTATCTACCCCACTTCTACATCATACTTTAAAAATGAGTACCTAACTCAAAGATACCCCAAAGTAACCACTACTAAATCTGGACTAAAGATACTTTACAAACTACTTAGACTCATAGACCATCTGAAAAAATGTATGGCCAAAGATGGGGATATACACCCCAACCCAGGCCCAACCATTAACCTAGACTCTCCCACCCCAAAATTAGCTTCAAGATCCTCCAGCTCTCTCCTTATTTTCCATCTTAATCTAAGAAGTATAAATAACAAGGTTCATAATCTACATGCTATATTAGCCATGCATCTCCCAGACATTATGTGTCTATCTGAAACATGGCTTAAACCATCCACAAAGGATGAAGAGATTCTCTCACCTGGGTATAATATACTGAGGGTTGATCGGATAAAAAGAAAGGGTGGTGGAATAGCTGTAATGTTTAGAAACACACTGAATATCATTTTGAATCCATTACAACCTCCCAAGGTCTCTAATATGGAGCTAATTGCCCTAAAATATGCCTAAATAACCATAAAACCATCAATCTCATTGTAGTTTACATTCCTCCCGGGAAAAACTTAGATACCTTGGAACTAACCCTAAATTGGCTAGCTATGAACTACCCCCAAGAAACCATCATACTGGGTGACTTTAACATTGATTGGTCCCAGTTCTCTGACCAGATGAATCCCCTACCCATCAACCTACATGGCTACTCCCAAAACATTACATCTCCCACAAGAATTGGAAATACTAAGCAAAAAGAAAGCACCATCGACTGGATTCTTACCAATAAAGATACACATAATTATACCACTGGGACCCTCCCCAATGATCTTAGCGACCACCTTATCACTTTCATAATGAAACATAAATTGATGGTCACAAGCCCTCCTATATATAGACTTGTTAGAAATAAGAAGCAATTTCTCCCAGCACAATTCCTAGATGAACTCAAATCCTGTAACTGGTCCATGTTAAAAACGCTTCCCCTAGATGAGAGTGTGGATTACTTCAACGACACATTCCTAAAGATACTAGACTCTCATGCACCAAACCGTCTTATTAGATCAAAGATCCGCACAGCACCTTGGCTAACCAAGGAAACTAAATCAAATATTAAGCTTAGAGACCAGGCATGGGACAAGTGGCGATCCACGAAAGCACCCCTAGATCGCATTAAATTTCAACAGCTTAGAAATTCTACAAAATCAGATATCACCCAGGATAAAAAGAACTATTACTGTCACCTCCAGGACAAACATCAGAATAACCCAAATAAGTTTTGGGCAGGTTTCAACAACTTTCTTCATTCTGGGAAACCTTCCACCCCTACCCCCGCGAAACTTACTGGTAAAGATCCTGAAGAACTAGCTAATACGTTTAACTCATTTTTCACTGAGACCATCCAGTCCCTAGCCAGTCAGTTACCTTCCTCTTCATCCTCAATAACTTCTTCTTCCCCCTCCATATCCAATGCTATTGGTAAATCTACACCCGCCTTTAACCTTCAACCAATATCCACCTCCTACATCAGAACCCTACTAAAGAAACTTAAACCATCCAGCCTATCGGCTGATCGACTCCCAGCTGAATACTTACAAATAGCATCAGATGTTATAGCCTACCCTATCTCAATCTTGATAAACAGAACTATAACAGAGTCTAAAATCCCCTCTCTGTGGAAAATATCATATGTCATTCCACTTCACAAGGGTGGCTCCTCCACGGAAATTTCAAACTTCAGACCTATAGCAATAATGTCCCCAATAGCAAAAATAATGGAAAGGTGTGTTCACAAACAACTCCTTTACTATCTTACCCTAAACAATCTTTTGTCCAAAACTCAACATGGCTTTCGCCCCCATCACAGTACAACTACCGCACTCCTCTCCTTTGTTGACTCAGTCAACTGCAACCGTAATAACAAATTAATTACTTCTGCTCTCTTTCTTGACTTGTCAAAAGCCTTTGACATGGTCAATCACCAACTACTGCTCCACACCCTCGAAACCCTTCACCTTGACAACTCAGCCCTAAGCTGGTTTAATGCATACCTTTCTGGTAGACAACAAGCTGTCCAGTGGCAAAGCAAGCTATCTCACTTACTACCTAACACCATAGGAGTTCCCCAAGGCTCTATACTTGGTCCCCTTCTTTTCTCCGTATTCATAAATGATCTCTATTCAGTCATCCCCAAAGCCACCTGCATTCAATATGCAGATGACTCCACACTGATCTGCTCTGATGTTTCTCTCCATAATCTCCAGGTAGTTACCCAAAGCTGCTTTGCTGCGGTTGAAACATGGTTCATAGAAAGGAAACTTATCCCGAATCCAACAAAAACTAAGTTACTACTAATTTTCCCCTCCTCAGCCACTTCCTTGGGACAACACCCTCCACTTATTAATAATATGACCTTCCACGTTCAGTCCACTAACGGCACCATCATAGACCCTGTCACCAACACAAAACTACTAGGTGTCACTATTGATCACAAGCTCAAATTTGACTTGCACATCAGTCAAACTATAAAAACGGTAAACAAGAAACTTGGTTCCATGTACAGAATTAAGAACTTTCTAACTCCTAATACCAAACTAACCATTGCACGTACACACCTTCTCTCCACCCTATTGTATGCCTCTCCGGTACTTTCCTTCCTCAACAAAACTGAGCTCAATAAACTCTCTATTGCTTATAACCATATTGCCAAATTTGTAACAGGAGAACCGTACCATACTCATCACTGCTTAAACCTAAAGAAACTTGCTTGGTTAGAACTCCCCAATCTTCTCAAACTTAACCAACTTACAGAAGCATTTAAAATAATTAAGGAACCTGATAAAACCCCCTCACTGACCAAACTCTTAACCCCCTATACCAATCTCAGCTGCCTCCGATCTTCAAATAATGTCCTTGTACAAACTACGAAATCTAATAACTTAGGTGGTGATGCTCTTTATGCTAATTCCATTGGAAAACTATGGAATTCCCTTCCCAATAACCTAAGACTAACTACCTCTCTCAGCCAGTTCAAAAGTAACCTTAAATTATTCTTAAAAGCTCACTGGCTTTGTCCTTGTACTAAACCGAGCTAGTCCTAAAATCCCTATCCCTCCATGTTATTTTCCAATGCCATCTCTCTTCTCTTTTTCCACTAGATCCATGCAATTAATATGTTTATAAGATCTCTAGTTCCTCTCGACTGCCTTCACCTCATAATTCACTATGAGCGATGTATGGATAAAACTTCACCCTTCTCTACTGAGCTTAGAATTTAAATCCTCAATATTGTCTAGTGCATCCCTATTTCTTTTACCTACATATCACATGAATACTTAATTTATAGCTATGTTTTAAATTGATGTCTCTTCCTACCATGTTACCAATAATTTGTTATGTATGTAAATCAAAGTCTTGTTTTTTACGTGGAGATTTTCTCCTTGGATCTATTATGAAAATGTGACATGTTCAAGTTGTGTTTCTTCCTACCATGTTATCATGTAATCATTTCTATGTAACTTAAAGTCTTGTTTTTACTGTGGAGCTTTTCTCCCCGGGTCTCTGCTGAAAATGGATATGTATCCAGTTGGACTAACCCGGTAAACAAATGAAAAATAAATAAATAAATAAATAAATAAGTTCTTTCAATATTATTTTTCAGCAGCTGTTTGTCCATGATTTTCTGCTGGCATATCAAGTTTACAAAAAAACTTCCTAAGAAAAACAACGTGGCCTTGATGACCACTGGTCAGATACAACTTTTACTATGCAATGTTACCATTCAAGGTACTATGCCTAATTCGAGCACAAAGCAAGTACAGATTACAGTTCATTCCTTCAAGCAGTCTTTTGTCTGTTGTATCTCTTTTTTTACGCAGCTGTGCATGTTCTCATAACACGAACAGGGTTGATTGTTCATATTCAATCACATTACAGAAAACAGTATTGTTCTATTCGTTCACTATTCATTCATTTTCCTGACCTAGCAGATAACCACCTGCTTCTCAGTACATTTCCAAAAGGCATAAACATGAATGTTGCTGTGCTAGCAAATACTAGGTCAGAGAGCATCTTTGCAGTTTCAGAAAGCATACTGCAGTTTGAAAAGCATCTTATAATTTCATACAGAATTGAGCTGTTCATAAAATAGAATGTAATGTGTTAATCCTTTTAGCTTCTAATAAGCACTAAACATATACATTAATACATATTCTTCTAACAATGTATATATGTATCATGTATATATTTGTCCATATATATGCATCTACATACATATATACATGTATAGATAGACTTCCTGGCTGATTCTACAGACTACTTTCCCTGCTGTTGGATGACTGTACTAACTGATATGTTTGGGGTGTCATCACTATTTTGTAGGGCTCAGATGGGGTAATGGTACATTGCTTTGATCATAGTTTACAAGCCTCTGGGTCCAGGACTTGGCAAGCATTATTATTTAGTTGCAAGGCAGAACAGTTCAGCTGTGGAGGATGGGATAAGGACAATAATTACAATAAGTCCCTAGTTTGGGCCCCTTCACCCCCATTTGCACAGCCTTTGATCAGATTTGCTGCAGTAAGAAGTTCAGAGTGCGGATCCAATGTCCGAATGCACTACATACATACACACACACAAACACACACACACACACACACACACACACACACACACACACACACACACACACACACACACACACACACACACATATATATATATATATATATATATATATATATATATATATATATATATATATATGTGTGTGTGAGTGTGTGTGTATAAATATCGAAGTAACAGGAAACTGAACTCTTTCCTATGGAAAGAATTTGGTTGTCCATTTCTGTTGCTTCAGTATTTTCAGCGCTCTGGTGGAAAGTTACGGGTCAGATTGAGGTAAGTGTGCGATTGTGTGGACATGTGGGTTAGGGAGATTTAAATAACTGTATATTAAGTAAACTAGAATGCTCCTCAACAGATTTCTGGTGGTTTGACATGCAATAAAATTGCGAATGAAAGTGCCTAAATCTATCTCGGGCTCGTGTGTGGTTCTTCTACTCAAATCACCCAGGTATTTTTGCTCAATAGTTACTTGTTCCAGGGAGATAGTGCTTTAGCAATAAATTATATATATATATATATATATATATATATATATATATATATATATACATATATATATATATATATATATATATATATATATATATATATATATATATATATATATATATATATATATATATATATATATATATATATATATATATATATATATTTATATGTATTTGCACCCACACATATATAAATACATTTTCCCTACTGTTGGTAAAAACATCAGCTATATTTGCAGCTTAGATGGCTTAGTGGTAACTGCTATGGCTATGGTGTACAGGGTCTTGGGTTCAGGACTTGTAAACACTAGTTATTTTGTTGCTGGGCAGAACAAGGGCTGTTGGATACAGAGTGATTAAGGCACTTCTAAGCAGTTGTAAGTGGGTTTGCAGCAGTAAGAAATGCGAACTTCAGGTTAAATATGCTTACAGGCAGTTAGCCTTAAAAGTGCTTAATCTGTGTAGACATGCTTAGAACTGTGTAGACATTCTTAATCCCACTTACTACTGCTTAAAACAGCTGACTCACATTTACCCCATGCTAATTTCTTTAAAAGAAAATAAAAAATTGGTGATAGGAAAGTGGTGATAAAGGGGGTATCTAGAGGGAAAGACAATAGGGAAAGTAGCTAGGGATGTGCAGGATGAGTGTAGGGAAGGTCCGTAGCTGTCTATTTTTTCTTCAGCAACAGCTGTGCATATATACTGAATTTGGAAGTATATTTGGGCACTCAATCCCCTGAAAGAGGGGTGAGTACAACAATAATATGTTATGAAGCCAATTAGATCAGATTACATGTGTCCTGTGGACACATGTGAAATGGACAGCTATGAAAGGGGCGAGATTTTTTTTTGGGAACAGATTGCCTTTTTTTTTTTAAGATTAGAGTGGGATGTTTGGGAAGGATAGTAGGTATATTTTGGGGAGGTAGGTCGGGTAGAAAGACAGACAAGACAGACAAGACAGCATACGGGGAAGTATATGACACATGTGGTAGGTAAACACCTTGGATGTGGAGGTGTATTTGGAAATTGGAAGCCCATGAGCCCCCAAATGAAAACAGTGGGACTGAGGTCCCCACCCATGGGCAGTCACCACTGCCCCTTCACAGCCCTGAAGTTGGCTGTGCTGGGGGCTGAGTAGGAGGTGCAAGCTAACCATCTAATTGTGCCACGTGGCCCTCAAGCTGGTGTAGCAGATCGACAAACTCCTTTCAGAGCTCGCTATGCACCAATTCCCAGACCTGGCTTCAGGTGACATTATCCTGTCTGTGTCTGCTCCCAGGATGGGGTGAGCCCCATCCCCTGAAGCAGTTCCACCCGAAGGTGGGGCAGGACCTGCAGATGAGGAAGTCCTGTGGTAGGGCCCAGATGTGGTGGAGCCCGGTGCCATGGCCAAATTAGGTGGGAGAGGTTGGTCTGCTGGGACTGGCCTTCCCATACGTGCTATGGCGTTGCAGTTTTAGAACATATGTGGGTTAGTAATAGTCAACACAATCCAGGATTAGTTATAACAGCATGCATAGATATTCCCATTAACCCAAAACAACAGATTTGGAACAGTTGCATAGCAAGCAGAACACATGCATATATGGAACCACAGTGCCCATTACAATGGCATGCAGGTTACATTGATAGCAACAGGCCACCAATGATATTATTTCAACATGGAACATTAATAGAAACACATTTCGATATTTGTTGAGCAATAGGACATATCTCCCAACAGTAGGTCTGGTGTAAAACATACCCATTGATTTGTGTGTTTAGATTATTGTTACAGATATGGTGGGGGAGAGAGAGAGATGCCAATTAACAACTTGTATATCCTTGCAGTACTCACAAATGTAATGATCATTGCTCTAATCATTACTCTACAGGTCTTATTACAATACCCTATGGCCTTGGTTTAGGCAGTATACGTCAACCATCTTATAGCTACATTCTACTTCTTTTACCTGGTAGACTTGTGGAGGGAATGTTTATTAACACTAACTGACTGTTTCTACACATATTCCAAGATTCCTAGTTAAAATTATGCATATTGCTTACTACCACTCCCAAGATTCGAACCATGGCTGTGTCTGCTAAAAACACAACAATTTGTGTTTCATCAGAGTGAGCTATTGGGAAACTGCTGGCACTTCCTTCAGTGTTTTCTGTTTAAGTCTCTCTTGGTTGTACACTCTGACCTTGTAATTACAAAAGTCTTATACAGACATTCTAGACATATTTTTATGTAGCACAGAGTGGGAACCAGTGATTAACAACATTACTATTCAGATATCAGATCTTTGTGAATGCAACATGTCAGGCCATACAATACCAGATTAAACATAACCAGTCCAGGATGTAGAACTTTATTGCCAGGCAGTTACACTTTTATTTAAATACGACCTATATGGGATCATTACTGTCATATTTTCTGGTTTATTCAGTACAAACCATACACATTTTTTATATTGCCAGGTGACATTTTACTCCTTTATATTTATTTGGTATGACGACTACAAGCAGGATTGTTACTCACCGGCCTCACGACGCAGCCTTTGCAACCTGCTGGCATGGGCTTCCTGGTTCACAGCCCGCTCAGCTGGAGCTGTAATGAAAATAGAGAAACATTTATGAATACCTATCTATCACGTACACAGGTTGGACTTTGGTAAACTGTTATTGCTATGAATACTTACACACTGCTGACACATCTGCCCTCTCTCTTTCTTCTTGGACCCACTGTTGCAAGAGCTCCCTCTTCCTCCATTTCAAGTTGGCATAGTGGTGTGGACCTGCTCTCCAGTCCGAGGGATACCAGTGGCACTGGTGAGATCATGGGCGAGGCTTTCCCAGGCTTCCGCTTTATATTGGGAGCCCTGGTACTGGTCCTGCAGCAGTCTCCCATCATGGTTTTTTACCAGGAGTTCTACCATGACGTTGGACTCCTGTGTGCCCCAATGCTGTGCCCAAAAATGCATGCTCTCTCCAACACCTGCCATACTGCCTACAGTGGGGAGCTGCAACCAGTTATGAGCTGTGTTCTCAACCTGAGGGGTTTAAATATGGCTGATTTCCCACCCTTTGCTGTGATTGGATGGTTTTGAATATGCTGAGTTAAGCTAAGCTACGGGCAAACCTGCTTAGCTCTGGTTGGCTGTTCTTAAAGGGGCAGGTGCTGAGCACAGTTTGCCAGTGTGCTCATCTACTTAGCTACAGTGCTTATTGCTTAGTAGTTACGTTTCAGCAGTGCTTACAGTGCCTTAGCTAAGCTGAGCATAATGTAGCATTATTTACCTTTCATTTTTTGGACGATCATGATGGTGGGTTTCATTCATCATTTAGCATAGCTTATGATATGTATGTTGACCTTCCATATCATCCCCTTATGTGCTTTTGTTACATATTACATTTTGTGTGACTGCATGTATGGGACACTTGTGTTTATGTGGGGGTTTTACAACTTCAGTACACTGACACCTCACATCTGGCCCTAATACACTGCTTCTTTTGGGAAATATAAGTTACTTACTACATAAATATACTAAAATATTACATTTGTGGTGATTTCACATACAAAATAGAATTGGTTGTAGTGGGGCTAGACCCCTGACTGATTACATGCAAAATGTACGCTCTAACCACTACACTATTGCAATACTGCTTATTGTGGCTGTCTATTGCTATTTTACTTCTTGGGCTGTTTAAGCTGACCTAAGCATAACTAAGCAGTGGGCACACCCATGCAGCTATGCTTAAACTTTCCTGCTAATGTGAAAAAAAAAATACATTACGGACACTTTTTAAATATTGCTGTTACAAACTTAAGACAGTTGTTAGAATAACAGGTTTTGCATTCACATGCATTTTCTGAAGGGTATGATGTCTAAAACTTAGTTCTGTCATTATTTTCTAACTTCATTCTTTAATGATATGGCACTACTTTGGCAGTGGCCACTTATTTATTTCACGGCTGTACACTATACAGCAGGAATCTGGGCATTTTCTGGGGATCTCTCCTGTTCGGGGTTTACATTCTGTGAAAAGAGTGATCTCGCTCTTTTTACATTGCTGTACAGCAATTCTGGTGTGCAGGGGGCATGTATCTTGTGACAGCACTGCTCTCAGACATGCCCCCTGCACTCATACACATTTCCATGTACGTATTGCAACACAGCAGTGCACCTTCATGCATATGCATGGAGCGCTGCCGTGCTACTCCCGTGTAGTCCCTTCCATGCAGGAATAGGCTATTCCTGCATGGAAGTTTGCTGAATCCCAGGGAATGTCTTCTTCATCTTTTCACATTGAGAAGTTTAGTTTTGTTTCTTTCCTTTTTTTTCTTTCTTTCTGTACATGGGATTTTTGTGTTTCATTTCACTTTTTACTGTTTAATTTGGTGACAGTTACTGTATGTAAGATTTCTATTACTGTATGTATTAAATAAACAAACAAACAAACAAATAAATAACAGGAATTCCACAACTGTATAGCTTTCCTAAAGGACTCAATACTGACAAGTTAATACTGGGGTTGCAAAAGCCTGATCATGGTATATATAATCTATTCTCCCTGCCATTCAAGTTCTGAGAAAAATTAGGGAGACAGATGGCTAGATTCCAAGTATACTTTGAAAGTAGTAACTGTATATATGTTTTTTTTACAGATAACTCTATAAGCATATGAAAAAGCAAAAGGGTTAAACCACCATGAATATTTGCAAACTGGATACATCCTTGAAGATATCAGAGCAATAAACCACAGTTGGTTCATGTAGACAAAAAAAAAACTGCTCCAACAAAAAAAGATCTCAGTTAAGTGTCGCCTGAATAACATGTGAGTTTATGCATGGATGGGAATAAGTCTTTGTAAACTATCTTGAGCTAACCCTGAAATTAATAGGAGGATCCACAGGCAGACATGCTAATGGCTGCTAAATACCCCTTGCCAAAGGAAGAAACAGGCCATAGGACAGTAACTCAAATAAATGTTTGAGAATCAGTCATAATAATCTTGAATAGAGCCCTGTCTGTAAATAAGGCACAAACTAAAAATTCTTCACCACTGGTTAACATAAGTTTTCTTTGTAGCAGGATTTCTTGCTTCCTTTAGTATCTGCTGCATATCTTAATGGAAAAAGCTGACTAATGGGTATTAGAATGGAATCATACAAGCAGTCAATTGAAATTGTTTGAGACTGGGGTTTATCAAATATCCCCTGTCTTGTGTGAGTAGAACCAATCTGTGAAGAAGTTATGGTAATTGTCACTGGCTGATCCAATAACAAAGGGAACACCAGTGTTGCCTGGGCCAGATGGAAAAGAGGCAAACAGGTCTATTCAAGGTGTTCCCCATGACTGAATGCTTTCCTGAAAAACTCCCTCTTTCAATTTCCATTCTAGAGGGTCTGTCCTGGTCTTGCTAAGCTTGTCTGCCACTGGATTTTGCTCTGACAGAATCTAAGATGCTTGGAGATTATACAGTGTTGTAGAGCTAACTCCCAAGCCATCATGACCAGCCTTCACAGGGACTAAAACCTGGTGTCTCCCTGTTTATTTATGTATATCATCACTGTGGCATTGTCTGTAATTACCTGTAATGGTTCTGAGGACCACATGCCATGAATAGATTCTATAGCATAGATCACAGTTAACATCTCTTTAAAATGTTTGTACTTTGGTCTGTCTGAACTGTCACACAGGCCTTGCACCTTCACACCCATAGAAGGAGCTCTGCAACCAAGAACTGAGGTATGTGTTGAGGTGCTTTCACTAATGTCATTCTTTCTAGATAAGATTCAAAATTGGAATCTGAAAATCCCAGAGGATGAGAATTTTAGGTCCACTTTTTTTTTCCTTGCATGTAACCTGGCTAGAGGAATCATAAGAATCATAGAAGCTATGAACCCTAGAACCCCAAGATATTCTATAGCTGATGTCTTAGACTCATTGGAAAAGAACAGGACATTTTCAGATACAAATTTACCTATTCCTTTGTTAGGAATGCATTTCAAGAGATGTATCTAAAAGGTGGTCTAAAAACACAATCCTGTGTAATGGAGTCAAAGAGGATTTTTTGAACATTTATCTGGAAGCCTATATTCATAAGAAGTGAAGAAACTGATGTTAAGGACTTCTGACATCTGGCAAAACACTCTGCAAAGATCAGTAAATCATCTAAATAAGGAAACTATGATGATAGCATCTTTTAGATCTAATATTACCATAAATCTCAGAAGAGGAATGACTGGTAAAAGACTCTGAAGGATCAACACTTTGAATTTTGATACTTTCTCTAACCAATTGAGAAAGAAAAGACCTACAACTGGTCTCCAAGAAAGCCCATTCTTTGAAATTAGAAACATTCTGGAGTAGAAGCCTTCCTCCCCCTGGACTAAAGGCACTTGCAGTATGACTGCTATGTTAAGCATGTGTTACAGAACCTGAGGAAATATCCCTGTTTGGTTTGGAGGGTACTAAGGAATTCTCGTGAAAGGAATTAGGTGTGTCCAATGCCAACTGTAATCCTGCTGAGCCAGTATTATTTCACAAGGGTATGAAATAATGTGTTGCCAAAGGGAAAGGAGGACAGCAAGTCTACAGGGCATACCCAGAGATGTGGGGACAGAAAGAGAGGAAGTGGAAAAGGAATGCTGGCATAGTCATTCTGAAGGCATAGACTGTTCCTTTTTTTCTGAAAGGATGATTTTTTTGTTGTTCCCCTCTTGCCATCTCTTTTTTATTCCCTGTTTACCAGCAGATGGCAGGGAATGATTTTTTGTCTTGTTAATTCACAGGAAAAAGCATAGGGTTTATAAGATTTATAATGTGGGGCTGGAATACTCTTAGTAACTCCTTGAATTAATCTGTTTGAGAACCTGCATAGCACCATGGCCAAACAAAAACTCCTTTCTGCAATTGGATTTAAAATCTCAGACTTTACCTCATCCAAAAACTTTTCATAATGTACACAGGTATATTTTCTCAAAACAGTAGCCATAGTCGTGGCCCTGGTGAAAGTATCTACACAATCATACATACCCTTCAAAGCATGTTTAGGCAACAAAAACAGATTATAAGTTGTTGGATTCACACAGGGCCTATCTTCTGCAGGAATATGACAGAACAATCCCACAAGCTGTTAAAACCTGACAGAAAAGACTGGAAGAAGGAAATTCTCTTACAAAATCTGAATAATACCTACCTAACTCCTTATTCCACAGTAGTAGGCTTGGTATTAATAAGAATTCTGTTTGTTTTTTTTTTTTTTTTTGGTGGGGGGGGGGGGGCTGACTGAAGGCTGAGGATTAGGGTTATTGCAGGCAACATTTAAGATATCCTCCAAGGCTGGCATAACTGGAAGAAAAGGGGCAGAGTGAGGTAAATCCATCTGCAGCATATCTTAAAATCTCATCTACTTGTTCCAACAAAAATACATGATTCATCCTAGAACTAACCTTAGAAAAGGGAAACTCCTTTAATAGAGGTAGAAAGAACAAACTTCACTCTGAATCAAAGTCTTAGGCTTGAGAATCAGACAAAGAAAATGTCCTGCTGCTGTCTATGTCAAAATCCTCAGACATATTTTGCTCAGGTATAATTTTTACTTTCCAGGATAGAAAGCTGCAATAAATTCCAAGCTAAGAATAGAAAACCATCCTTACGAGAAGAAAAAAATGTTCTGGATGATCAAAATCTAACCTCTAGTTTATTTTTTCTAGGGACATCATAAGAGGAAGATCAAGAAGGGGAAGGCATGTCATCCCGAGCAAGTGGTGTCTTTCCCTGCCCCACACTGGGGAGACCTTTCTGGGGTGTCTCCAGCAGCTAAAATGGATGGTTTTCCCATGCCCACATCAGATCATCAGACACTGGAAGTGGTTGTGTCTCATCCCAGTCCAGTCTGGCCAACACAGTATACCTGAGGGATTCAAAGAAACAAGTAAGTGGTCTGAAGAACCAACAACAGCCACTGCAATGTTGACAGCCATTGGCAGAAGCAATGGCAGAAGCCATGCTGAAGGCAAGGGTCATGCTTCAATTTTTTTTTTCCACTGGTACATTATGAGAAGAAACAGCAGAACCACTGTAAGAATCTGTGCTGTGCTATAGCCAAGGAAGAAGCCTGATTGCCAATAAGTACTGCCAGCAAGAGTCAGTTGAAAGGCAATTAGACAAGTGATCACGAGCAGCACATAGATACTTCCCTACACACAGTACTTCAAAAGTCAAAAGTAAAAACACAGACAGTGCACTAAAATCCATCAGAACTCTAACTCCATTTTACAGATATGTACTGAGAGCAAGAAATCAAAAAGGTTGTCATGGAATGTAATTATGCACTAAATATAAATTTCTAACCTTGAAATATACTTCACATAGCTAAAATATAACACATTCAAGCAAAATGTCTCAAGTAATAAAATAATTAAAACAAGTAATCAAGCATAAACACCCAAACACTCAAATAGTGTTTTAAGTACATTAAAACAATTTCCAGGTTTAATTCCTTAGATTTCAGTTAAAATGTATCAATTGCAGCATAGTTGTTTCACAAAATCAGCCCTAGTATTCAGTAATAACCTCTGTTCTAAAAATAGCAGTTTCTGACAAGAAACTGGTGATATTAATAAAAATGCCAGCATTCTTCAGAAAAGAGAAAATACAACAAAAATATTTAAAAATATTAAAAAGCAATATTTTTGTGTGGAAGAGTTCCACTCTGGGGCTTTATCTGCAGGAAATGACACCTGTAGCCAATTGCTGCTTCCTGTGAAGCATCACGGTTATCATTTCTTGAAGCAGCAACAAAGAATTGAGCTAATTTTGAAACAAGCTTCACTCAGAATGCTGATTTCACTCTACAAATGGGCTGTCCAATCAGCTCTCAGAATGAAGGTATAGGAGTGATCCAGAGCTTTCAGAAGCTGGGATTTGATGTATACTAAGCAGGATATAACCTAAAAAGCCAAAGCAGTGAGAATGATAAACATTCATTAAATCATAGCATTAGAACTATAAGAATGAGTGCATCATAGCATTAGACATGTCAGAGTGAAAACATCACAAAATTAAAAGAGAGTGACCTTATAACAGCATTAGAACTATTCCAAAGAATTAGAGTTGTAAGAGTAAATACATCACAGCATAGGAACTGTAAGAATGAGTATATCACATAATTAGAAATGCAGTAATGGGTACATCACAGAATTAAAACTGCAAGATTGAATTAATCAGAGCATTAGAATTTTAAAAACAAGTTCATTACATCATTAGAAGTGTAAAAAGGAGTGCATCAATCATAGTATTAGAACTGTAAGAATGAGTCCATCACAGCATTAAAACTACAAGACTGACAGATCACAGCATTAGAACTGCATAAATGACAAAGACACAGCGTTAACACAATAGGAATCTGCACATTATAACGTTAGAACTATAATAATGAGAGTATCACTGCATTAAGTCTGTAAGAATCAATATGTTACAGCATGAGAACAGCAAGAATGAGAAAATCACAATATCAGAACCTTAAAATGAACAGAACAAAGCATCGAATGATAAGAATAAAAACACAGCATCAGCATTGTTGGAATCAATACAGAACAGTATTAGAAGTGTAGAATAAACTCATCACAGCATTACAACTGAGTGAATGGCTATATCACTGCATATGAACTGCAAGAATGTGCTCATCACAACATTAGAACAATTGGAATCAATACATCACAGCTTTAGACGTGCAGAAAGGTGTGTCTCGCAACATTACAGCTGTAGCAATTAGAACAACACAGCATTGGAATTGTACAAATGAGAGCATTACTGTATTAGAACTGGAAAATGAATACATCACAGGATTACAGATAAGGATGACTACAAAACAGAATTAGAACTGTAGAAATGAGAGCATCATAACATTAGAACCTTAAAAATGAATACATGACAACATTAGAATTATAAGAATGAAGACATCACAACATTAGAACTTTATGAATGATGTGGCCAAGAAGGCTAACTGAGAGCAGCAACTGGTAAAAGCTCTCTGACAGAAAATGTAATTAAAAAATTAAAATTTGAAGATATTTCCTAGCGAATTGTATTCATTAATAGCCAGAGAAAAGATTTATAGATTCAAGTCCTAAGAAAGCAATAGCGTTTTTGTCAGAATTTCAACTGTTTGGTTAAGAGAGAAGGGACTTCAACATCTGTCACTCAAAAATAATACTCACGATTCTTGTGTTAAAAAGATCCAGTCAATATTATCTAGAACACAGGAAATATTACTTAAGATAGACAAACTGGACACAAGACTAGAATGTTCAAGGAAGAGACCAGAAAGAGTATGGAGCATTTTGAAGCTATTATGAAACAACAAAGGGCACAAACCAGCAGTATGGAAGACACTAGGAATGATCATAAAAGCAGAATAACTCAAGGTGAGTCTCAGACTGAACTTATTTTAAAACAAAATAATTGGCTCATAGAAAAGCTCAATGATTAAGAAAATCGACTGAGATTAAATAACATTCAAATTTATGGTACACCTGAAACTTATGAGGGAGATAATATAATAAACTTCTTAACTACCTGGCTACATAAAATATTAAATCTACCTGAAACTTTGTCTTTTGGAGTTGAAAGACCACATAGATCCCTGAGACCACCTTCTAGAAAGGAAAACACACAACCATTCTCAATTATAGTTAAGTTCATGTCTAGCTTAGAAAAAGATCAAATATTAAAAGCAATAGGTGAACATGTAATCAGATTTGACAATGACTATTCCAGTAAAGTAATGAGTAAAAGAAAATGCTGCTTACCACCGATCAAGGAACTTAAAAAGAACAACATTAAAGCCACTTTGGTGTTTCCTGCAAAGGTCAAATTATTCCTTTCTGAAGAAACCAAAGGATTTAATACACTGGAGAAGACATCCACTTTTGTTAACAGCAATAAAATCCTTAATAGTGAAGAAATGGAGTGGAGGAGTATATTTCTGAATCTGCTTCCAAATCTAAAAAAGCCTAAAAACAAATTACTCCTATCCACTGATTGCTGGACTATTGTTTTCTGAAACAGTAGATCTACCTTTTAAGTAAATGGTTTGTACTGGACTTTAAGAATCAAAACATGTGTAAGTATGTATTTATATTTACACTAAATCATCTTTTTGTGAGGAATATAAATGGTTAGTGTTACTGTTTAACTATATTTGCAGTGGAAGACTTAATATATTTAATTTAACTAAACCTATAAGTGTGTTTCTAAATGCTAAACAAATACTTTCTGTAAAAAAAAATGTAATTATATTGTAAGCAATAGTACTGGTAACTTTAAGGCTATATAAGTTAAGAATTTTATTTTTTCTTTATTCAACATCACTTAGTATGTGCATTGCTGAGTTAACTGAATGTCAGATCTAAATAATATGCTAATTGGATGTGTTAAAGTGCTGGTGATTTTGTTTTCCTTGTTCCTGTGCAACACATTCCTTTTGTAGGCCATTTATGAAACCACAGACACACTGAGAAAGCTTGAGAACAAAAGAATGTTCCATCTCTTCAGAATGCTAGAATTGTCCTGCCTTGAGGTGTGCTGAAGAAAATCTAGGTAAGATTTCATCACGGATGTCTGTAAAAGAAGAAAAATAACTTTCTATTTTTTTTCTTTTCTCAAGTATATATGTAAGAAATCTACTCAAAATAACACTTCTTTTCTTTTCTTAGAAGTGAAGAATTGGTAAGACAAAAGCTACAGTAATGCTATAACATATAGTATATATAATACATAGTAATATTGTAACATATAAATTGCTAACATTTTACATGCTAAGGGCTTATGATACAGTGTTATTAACTTTAACAATACATATTAACTGTACATATTAATTGAAGGAACTAAAGTTAGATGTTTGTTACAGATTAGAACAGTTTTAAAAAACTAAGAAGAATGAGAAACCTAAAGAGGAAATTAACAGCTGCTGTGTGCTGTGAGCTGTCATTTTCACATGCTGTGGCCAGATTCTGATGTCAGGATGCACATCACAGATCATAACAGCAGTTCACAATGGCTACACACTCATATTTACATTAAATAAGCAGAAATTCCTTTATATATAGTCAAGATTGCTTGCAATATTAGAATTAATAAGAGTAAACTTGTGAATATGCATATATATATATATATATATATATATATATATATATATATATATATATATATATATATATATATATGGAATGCAATATCTACTATGTAAGATTAATAAAAGAGAAGTATCAGTAAATTAAGAAATATGAATCAGGTAAAAATAGCTGCTATATTCAGTGTCTCGAAAATAGCAGTAAAGTTTGTTAGTTAAAAAATGAAAAGACACCTTGGCAGAGCAACTGTCACTATTCCAATTTCAGTTCTTTACTTATAGTTAGTGGAAAGCGAATTGGAATAAACGCCTCAGATAATTGATGGTTACCATCCAAATTGATAGCCAAAAGCAAGTTTATGTTGGACAATAACTGTCTGTTAAGATAGCAGCTGTTAAAGTTTCACACCTTCTGCAAACGGTTTGCTGTAAAATAGTCAGCAAAACACACCGGCTGTTTAAATCCCAGTAAATTGTTTGAGTTAACAGGTCGGTTTTCACCTCACCAAACAGAAACTCGTTCCACAGTTAAACAACACAATCTGTTATGTGTTGAAATTCAGTCTTCACCTCATTACAAATGGAAACAGCTGTCCAAGATACACTTTTAAATGGACCACAGCGATATAATATTGTAAATACGAACACTTTATTGACAAAAAACTGGCAAGCGCTTTCACCTTGTAGGCTTCCTCAGGCCAAACACATCACAGAGCTTTTAACATATATATGTATATATATATATATATATATATATATATATATATATATATATATATATATATATATATATATATATATATATATATATATACTTTAGGTCTGTGTGACATCACTTCCCTTGTGCTCAACTCACATTCAAATATTTAAAGCAACACTAACTATATAAAAAATGTGTATAAAATGCAGAGTATAATGTTGGTCGACTATAATCAGCTCAACATATACTACTTAAAATCAATTGTATAATAATAATAAATAAAAATATAAATATGAATGTCATACTTTTATTCTAAATTTGAACACTCTCTGCTATGCTAAGGTGGGTTATTTAAGATGACATCAAGTAAACTTTTTTAAAACTAAAACCTTATAAAACAGAATAAAAGCCTACAATTAAACTTATGCCAAGTAGGAGTAGCTGTGCCAAGCAAACAATCTCTAGCTTATAAGACCATTCAATGTTAATGAATAGATGACAAAAATACTTCTCTAGGCATAACATGTCAGTACAAACTCTGCACTCAAATTTGCATTTTAGGAAATATAAAGCTTGAAAATTATCAGGGCTACCGTTAAAAACTTCAGTCGAACATATATTAAATACCCAAGTTCAAGTAAAGGCACTTCAGTTGAGCATATATTAGATACCCAAATTCAAGTGATGGCACTTGTGCTTCTGATGAGAAAAACAAAAATAGTTTGCTGGAAATAGCTTATCAAAGCAATACCTAGATTCTAGGTTATATCTCAAAAATAAAGTGATACAGTTTTCTTTAAAACTAATATAGCAGCATTAATCGCTTTTATGTTAGATGCACAAGTTCAAGTAAGAGCATACACATATAATTCAAGACGTCATACAAAAATCTAAAGGCTACATTGCAGACATGAACAGCTAATCTCTGTTAAACATATATTATATGGTAAATAATGCAGGTTCGCTGGATCAACATAAGATAAACATTGTAACCTCAGCGTCAGGTGAAAGCGCTTGCCAGTTTTTTGTCAATAAAGTGTTCGTATTTACAAGATTATATCGCTGTGGTCCTTTTAAAAGTGTATCTTGGACAGCTGTTTCCATTTGTAATGAGGTGAAGACCGAATTTCAACACATAATAGATTGTGTTGTTTAACTGTGAAACAAGCTTCTGTTTGGTGAGGTGAAAACCGACCTGTTAACTCAAAATATTTACTGGGATTTAAACAGCTGGTGTGTTTTGCTGACTATTTTACAGCAAACCATTTGCAGAAGGTGTGAAACTTTAACAGCTGCTATCTTAACAGGCAGTTATTGTCCAACATAAACTTGCTTTTGGCTATCAATTTGGATGGTAACCATCAATTATCTGAGGCGTTTATTCCAATTCACTTTCCACTAACTGTAAGTAAAGAACTGAAATTGGAATAGTGACTGTTGCTCTGCCAAGGTGTCTTGTCATTTTTTAACTAACAAATTAAGAAATGTATACACATAGTATAATATTTAATAGACAACTGACAATTAAATAGCTCTTTGATGGTAGATTTTAGAAATACAACATACATAGAATAAGGTAAAACACTAACGGGAAAATAAGACAAATATATTTATATAATAAACTGCTTTTAAGAAAGATGACTATTGCATATACCCACATGTGACAGAAATGTGAATGTACAATATCTCATATACTTTACATCAAAAATCATATAAAATATAAAAGGAGAATGGAATTTAAATATAAAATATTTCAAAATAATATGAAAGATGAAATTTGAAGGTTGGTCATGAGAACTTTGAAGCTTTTTTACAGCTTTAGTGTTATTATATTCACTAAGACTACCTGAAACAACTCATTTCATAAATCAAAGTTGAAATGTGAGTGTTTTATAGCTGAGTCGGTACTTTCATTTTGATAGAAAGTAAAGCAGATTTTTCAATATGTTCGAATCCGGGAAAGGAGAATGGAATTTAAATTGAACACTCTAACTTTTGAATACAATATAGAATGCAATTCTACTTTTATTGTTGACTACATGGAAATAGTAAGACATTCTCTTCAACCTCAGTAATGTCCATATTTTATAAAGTAGTTTAATAAGCTAACTTTTTAAAATATTTTGATATTTGATGTGTTAACAGTATTACAGAAATTTGAAATATAGGCCCTTGTGCTTTAAAAATTAATCCAGAGCTTTTTGTTAGAAACATACAATATGTTTGTGACTTTTCACGTAATAAATATATATATAAACATTGATCTCTTTCTGTATTATAGTTTAGTATAAGATTATTTGTAACCTGTAAGTTTGCAGATGTCTTAATCTCTTCAGATCCCAGTCTGTTATACTTATTTATTTAGAGATCTAGTTATAATAATGTTGAATGAGTGAATAAATTATGAATATTAAATGGGTAATTGATACGACTATTACATAAATAGGTATATAATATACTGTTTGTTAGATTATTTAATACCAACAAACACTGTAATGCTTGCAGTCAAAACCAGACTTCAGGGGGCGTGGCCAAGGATGAACACAGGATAGCAGCAGATTTCTTCAGCTCCACCAATCTCACAACTCTGACAGGAAATAATTACTTTAAAAATTAATTTATGAAATAATTTTCTTTCTAAATACGTTTGGAATATCAGTTTCTTGAATAATATCTAAAAAAGAAAGAAAATTTCAATAATATTCCTGTCAGAAATCACTTTGGGAAATTTTTCTGTCAGCTCCTCTGTTTGAAATGAGTTCCAGTAAGACTTCAGTCTCTGATATCTACAATTCAGCAACTTACTACCAAAATGGACAAACTGGATACTAAAATTGATAACTTCATAGAAAAAACTACAAAACAAATAGATTTGTTACATCTGGACTTGCAACAACAGAAGACTCAGATTACAGGCATAGAAGAGACTGTCAATGACATGGAGAATAGAATCCAGGAAGAAGAAATTAACATTGAGTTTTTGCTGAAGCAGAATACACATCTACAAACTAAACTTGATGACCTGGAAAATAGATCTAGGCGCAATAACATTAGGATCTTTGGACTGCCATAAAATATAGAAGGTAACAATATTACTTCCTTTTTAAATACTTGGCTTCATAAAACTTTAGACTTACCAGAAGCATTTTCTTTTGGTATTGAGAGAGCCCATAGATCCATATCTAATGTTAATTCTAACAAAAAGTATCCTAGATCAGTTATAGTTAAATTTCTATCATCCTATGACAAAGAAATGGTACTTAAATCAGCATGGGCTAAAGCACCTGTTAAAATTAATGAGGTAACTGTGCGTTTTGACAATGACTATTCTTCCTTGGTAATAACTAAAAGAAAAGTTTTCCTGCCATTAATCAGAGAACTTAAAAAAGCACAGTTTAAAACCTACCTTCTGTTTCCTGCTAAACTAAAAATCTTTCTACCTGATGGCCCTAAAATCTTTGAAGACTTAGACTCTGCATTGCTGTATATCAAAAAAAAAAATAAGATTTTGGATAAAATAGAGGAAATGGAATGGGCTAGTCCTTCATTAAAGAGGTTGGCAACAAAAGCTTTGTGGAAGACTTCAGAGAAGAAAAAGAGACTAAAAAATAAATGACATGTTCTATGTTTTTTCTTTTTTTTCTCTCTCTCTTTTTCTTCAATATTAATCTCTTCAAATACAGTTACTTCATCTACAGAAAGCCACAAATATTCTAACAAAGATTTAATCAAAGTTATTTTTTTGTGTACAAAGAACTGTTTTTGTTTCATAATTAGTCAAAATATCTGAGGAACAAATAACAAGCTATCAATCAACTTGTCTCTCTTTGCCATAAAGAGACCCAAGGTTAGTAATTTGATACATTTTTTTCCTTCTCTTCTCTCTTCTTGTTTTAAATAATGTCATTCTTTATAGACTATGCATTCAGTAAGGGGTGGGGGAGGGCAGAGAGAGAAGTATGATGAAAATATGATAAGTGGAATAATAACTTATTAGTTTTCTTTTTTTAAAAAAAAAAGTATATATGCTGTTTAAATACTGTTGCTAATTATTTTGTCATGATTCTATTGCTTAAACATGTTTACAAATAATCAGTTATGATTTAATTATTAATAATTAGAACTAAAATAGTAGTAAATAATATATTCCTTATATATCTTTATTAATATAAACAGCAAGTAATATTTCACTGTAGATAATTTTTATAGCTTCCTTTTTTATCTTTTTTCTTTCTTCTCACACTCTCTTCTTATTTTCTATTCTCTTTCTTTTCTTTTCTCTCTTTCTTATTTTCTTTCATATAAGTACATTTACATGCTTTAGATAATACTGATACTTGTATAAAATGAGATTTGTATAAAAAATTGAATTGGGGCATAAAAATAGCTGTTTTATATATTAACAACTGTAGGCTTAGTTTCACTGTCATAGAGCCTGTAATAACTTGTAAAATACTTCGCGAAGGTTTTACTTTGTTTAGTTTAATTTGTATAGCTAAATGAATGTTAGTCACTTGTATTTGTTAAAATTCCCACCAGAATGTTAAGGGAGACAATTTGGGATGTGGGTTACCTCGGGAATAGTGTCCTCGAGTTGTTTTAAAAGCTTCAACACTCAGAATACATGCAGAGAAGCTGAATGCAGTCATTTTGACCTTTGACCCCTAAATTCACGCTGACACATCGCAGATTCAAGAAGAGCACTCTACCAGGAAGTAGAACTGATGCAAATGCGACTCTGCGATGAATAATGAACTTTATAACATTTAAATGTGAGTTATTCTTTATAATTACTTACTTATTTATGTTATAATTTACAAAATATGAATGTTATAATGATTTTAAATGATCCAATATGTCATAGTAAGCTAGTGTGTTATTTTAGAAGGCATAGAAAGCAAAACATATATACATATGTTTTTGAAAGTTTATATGACTGCAACATATTAATGTATGTAAATACTTGCGATCTAAACATATATAATACTACAATTCATCTGATTTATCTAACTGACTAGCATAAATATCTTTATGATTTTATCTTAGAAGTAGTTGTCATGTGACATATTTTAAAGCAGCAGTTCAGATATATAAAATATAGATGGATTTCTTCACAATGATTTTAGTATATCTGGGAATTTGCATAGATATGCAATATGATTTGTAACCATACTTATGAACCTAAATATATATTTTTTTTAACTGGCAATAATAAGTATGAGAAGAAAAGCTTTGATGCAAGTAATTTAAAGTCTTTTAGAAGCTGTTAACTGCATTTCTATGACAGAAAATAAGAATATCCTAATATATGTAATGTCTGAACCATAATAGCCTAAGTTGTTGATTCTAAATGAACATAACAACTTATTTTTACAAACTTTGAATAATATTTATATGCAGATATGCCCCCCCCCTTTTTTTCTCTCTCTTCTATCTCTTTCTCTCTTTTTTCTTCTCTTCTTTCTCTCTCTCTTCTTGATTCCCAATATCAAGTTTATTTGAATGCTATTTGATTATAAATGTATTATACTAATTAGATGTACATAGTAGTATGAATTGTTTCTAAATGTTCCTATTTGTTTATATGATGCTGATTTATGAAATGTTTAGCTTTGTCTTACTAGATAATCTAATTGAAAAAGGTTAACTTTAGTTAATAATAACCTGTAGTAAATTGATAAGGTGGCAGCTGAGGTACTGCTGCTTAGGGTAGGGGGTTAACTTGAGTGGTATGTGCTACTCAAAGTTGGAGTTTTTAACTCCAGGCTGAATGCAAGGTTTTATCCTTATATTATTTTCTTCTGTTTACTACTGTTTGTATATAGTTCTGACATCCACAATACATTTTATAAACTTATTGTCACTACAAGCAAAAATGAAGTTTATACAATATCCCATAAGAATCTCAATAAATTCAGCTTCATTTAAAGGTACACCTAAAGGAGGAGGTCTAACATTACTTATTTTGTTAATTGTTATTCTGATTATAAGTCTTATATGTTTAAATAATGCCAAATGACTTCTTTAAAAGGAATTTCTTTAAACATTAATGGACTGAATAATCCATGTAAAAGGGCAAGCTTAATGAGATACATTAATTTACATAAGGCCAACTTAGTTTTCCTTCATGAAACACATCTCTTGAAAAAGGATATTGATAAATTAGCCACTAATAAATATACAGTATTAGTTAGTTCAGAGCACACTCAGAAAAAAAGAGGAGTGGCTATTTTATGGAATAAAAGTATGCCCATACCTAAAACTATCAAAACTTATGAAGATGATAAAGGAATGTTTTGTATGGTTACAATACAAATTAATGGAAAGACATATACATTAATCAATGTATATTGGATACCAGGAATTGGTATTAATACAGTGAAATACCATCTTAATAAGATCATATCATTTTCTATAGGAGATATTATTTTAGCAGGTGACTTTAATTGTATCCTACATGAAAATGATACTACTACTATAGGAAAAAGGAAAATTACATCTAACGCAAAACATTTAAAAGAGTTTGTTAATTCATATCATTTGAATGATATTAATAATCAGATAGACTCAAAATCATTACCATACACCTTTTTTTCTAACAGATATAAAACGTATTAAAAAATAGATAGACCCCGGGATTCATGAAGCTCGGCGCAAGGCCGGCGTAAGGCCTGCGCCGGCGGTGCATGGAATATCCGGCGCAGTAGCGCCATAGACATATTAATGAGAGTGCACCGGAATCACAGACACGTGCGTAGTGTACGTGAGCGAGCCCAGGTAGGATGCGTCTGGAGGCGTGTCTAAGCCAGCATGAGGTGAGCAACCTAATGTGCTGACAGCCATGGTCCGCCCACAATAGTAATGGCAGCAGCCAGGTCCTGTGCAGAATGAAACGCATGTACAGTATGCAACATAGTCCCCGTCCCAAATTAATGGAGAAGCAAATAGAAGCCACGAAGGCATAAGTGTACCCGTCCAAGGAGCAAAGGATACGCATAAGACCGCGTTCGTCCCGCAATGCACTGTCAGTGTTTACACTCAGAGAAGGTGTACAGCCGCATGTCAGCGCGCCGCACCGACATGGGAGCAGCGACTAAGGTCACCACCTGTCCCACTTTGGTTGGGGCAGTCACTCCATGGACAGTTGTGTCCCGAAAAAACGTATTAGAAATGGCTGATGTGCTACGATTGTAGGACACAATGATATCCCGTATTTAATGTAATGGTAGCATGAATTGGTTATGTCCGTAACAGAAATACCTAAATGACACAAAAAACAGAATAAGCAAGGAAATTGCCACAATAATAAGCATATTATTTAGGCAAGCAACTGAATTTCCATGCTATATAGTGACCGTTTGTATGTGTCGGCCTGTAAAGTCAGATGTGAGTCCCGGAAATATCCCAGATCGGAAAATGGAAAAGGTGAAAACCCCAGTAGCGACATGGGCATGGTCACCAGGGTTACCTGCTGTCCCAATGTGCCATGGACAGTCCCTGATTGGACAGTCGTGTCCCTGCAACAATCGTAAGAATGGAAAATGACCTCCGATCCCCTGCCACGCAAATTCCCGCAATATACATGTAAATAGTAGCATAAAACATATACATTACGATATGGAACACAGACATGGCATAAGAAAATAAATAAGGAACCCAAACGCTTACAGAATAAGCTCATAGTATGGCAAACAAGTGAAGTTCTGTCAACTGCACTAGCCCTGAGTATGTGTAGTCCTGCAAATTACGAAGTGCCCACATAACATGCCCCACTATGGGCATTGGAAAAGGTGCCAACCATAATGGTCACAAGCAGTAGTGACAGTACATAGCCGGGTAGCTGTGCTGACATAACAACAGTAAGGAAGCAAGATACCTCAAACACAGGCAAACATGTGCATAGCAACATATCCCAGACCCAGCAACGTCTCTGTTGCATACACTGGATGGTGTATGATGAAGTGTAATATCCAGAAGCAGAACCCATGCATTCGGATGTACTACACAATAGCCTCATTGTACATGTCATTCACACCCATGTATACCCCTGCACCCAAACCTGCTAGCATCCGTGTGCAGCCATACAACCACACACAATGTGCATACCTGAACTGTGGTAAGATGTTTGTGTTAGGCAATGCCACGCGGGCAAATACGTACCCCACATGTCACCAACCCACCGCAGGTACAGATATGTAAATGGCTGCATGTGAATGTGTCAGCAGAATGTGTACATCCGGCATGTAGTATGTACCCGTCCAAACCATCTAGGTTTGCATACGACACGGTGCACATAACTGTACACATGTGGACAAGTCGGGTCGTTGGACCACCGCATCGATGATTATCTTTGCTGTGAAGTCGATCACATATAGCGGAACAGGTGCCTAACAAACAGGACGTCCTAACAGGGTGCTACAGGCAAAGAAGGGGAAACTGGGACATCACATGTGGAGATTAGCGTAGCTGGACGGACAAATACACACGGTCAAGGTAAAGGACGGAATAACATGCATATGGCCGGATGGATGTTGTTCGTAAAATATATAGAAACACATATGAAGTTCCAGTTTACACTCGAAATACTATATAATGTATTGAATTGTACCGTACAATATGGCAGTAGAACTAAGCCTGCATGTAATTGGTGAAGCTAAGCTGTACTGTGATGGAATTCTGAACCTGGCAGTAAGCAGTACAGCAGGCTCATGTCTGTCATCATTAATTATTTGCTGGGTTACAGAACAATAAATGTATGTACATGCATAACAGCACTCCTTCCCCAGAGGAGGATGGCCTTGTGAGCTCAATCGAAGATAACAGTACAACTCCCTACCAGAGAGACAAAGCAACGTATTAAGAAATTAACTGTCCACTGTATCGTAACAGTCTAGGGTCCTTGAAACAGCTACAATCACAAAAGGATACTGTAATGTACAAGGTGCCTTGCAAGGCTGTGTTATTCCCATGAGAAAACAATTTAAAAGCACGACCCCAGCACCCACGTATGTATAGACTAATGCGGACCATAGTGATGGAAATGCCCTGTGACCGACCACGTCAGTAAGGTGGGCAAAAGCTGATTGTAAACACTATATAAAGAAACCGCTTACTGTATAGAGTCAGACAAAACTCTCATACTTGGACTGTATATTATTTAGCCTGCCTGTGTACACTACTAAAACGTTCTGAACCCGAGCCTCCTGTGTTATCGGCTGTCACTTAGAAAAGCCTACTGATAACTACAGTCTGGTTGTAACAACTTATTTCACATTGTGATCCTTGTAATCCTGAATTCCCTTGGTAAGCTACAGGTCAGAGTGCATGGCTGGTTAGACATGTACGCTGGAGAATATGCAGAAATGGTTCTTCTTGAATGAAAAGACCTCCGACTGAAATGTTGTGTGTAAAGAGGCTGTTTACTGTCTGATCTGTGGCTGAAAAGCGGAAAACTGGATCCCAAGAAGAAAACGTGCAGCCTTAAACAGGAGGCCCAGGTAAGGAGTGTCTGCCTTTTTGTGTCTATTGTAGATCAGGGACCAGACTACATTGTGTTTCTGTTAACAGTAGTGATATCGGGTCGAAGACCTACCCACATACTGTTAAATCTGAACATAGGTCAGGGGAACACACAGCAGAGTAAATAGTGATTATAGACACTACAGTGGATACAGGGAAGGAGACACACGTGTTATGACAGAAGGGTACGTAGCAGTCGTGTAGAGGATATGGGAGATTATTGAAGCAACAGATCATGTGATCCGCGTTTGACGGGTGACGTGAAGAATATGCAATCGCAGAGAGCACATAATGTGAGTTACGCAGCAAAATGGGGTAATAAATATGACATTGATGGTATATTAGGCAACATATCGTTACTGAAACATTGTAATCCCTGAAAATTTGATGCATATGTTCCAAGGTAAACACCTGTTCCACCCTGAGAGGGATATGCCCTCTCTGGCCAGCCGTGTCCTGTAAATAAACCGAACAAATGTCAAATGTCCTGACATCTCAGGACAAACATTTCCCAGATATATATCAAAATGGTAGCATAAAACAGTAAATTTGTATGTGGAACAGCAAAATATAATAATAAACAGAATAAGCAACTGAAATGCTACAACAATTGGTCGCTTTCCTGGCAAAACGTGAATACCTGTCGTATGTACTGGCCGTGGGTATGCATTTACCAGGCAAATTACACGTTCCGAACACTAATGTCCCACATTGTGCATTGGAAAAGGTGGCAGCCCTAAGATGTGCAGGCGACAAAACAGCGACAATTGGGTATCCGTCATGCACATCGGTGGACTGAGGTAGTGTACCGAAGGGAATAGAACACTACAAATGGCTTAGCATCATACATACACAGAGAAGATCATAATACAGTAGTACCGATCGCCCCCCCCCCCACAACACCCTACCACCGCAGATACCACATGCAGGATATTAAGCGGGAGGGCAGGCTAGTCCCCACACGTTATCCTGTGGCAACAGAGGTAGCACAACGAACAAATGTAATAGAAGCTATTGAAACCACATCCCGAACACGTAACATACCTAGGGACATCCGAGTAAGAACACAGTACTAAAACAGAGTGAGGATATCTGTCAATTAATCGAAGTACCGAACCATCATGCAGGACAGGAAGGCCAGGACCCAACCCCCGTAGCGTATAGACCGTGGACACCAGAAGATATCTGCAAAGTCATAGAGGGAATTCCCCATCCACAAAGTAATCGCTATTCACCATGCAATACCCCTGTATCTCCTGATCGGAAACCAAAAGGGGAATGGCGGATGGTACAGTATGTATAAGCTGTAAATCATGTAAGAATACGTAGGGTAGCGTTGGTGCCAGACCCACACACTATATTCAATGCTATGAACATGCCACAGAAGTATCTTACCGTGGTACATATAAGCTATGCTTACTTTGCAATACCTATACATCCACATAGTCCGTATTGCTTTGCTTGTACAGTCAGGGTGACAGATACAGCCATACCTGGCTATCGCGGGGCTACTGTGAAAGTACAACGATATTCTCACAGGGGATGGCCAGCTACATTCCGGTGTCAACTCCACCCGGGGCCAGTCAAGCTCCACTTTAATTGGATGATATTCTGCTTGCGGACCCTACCCAGCAGCAATGTAAGGAAGATACAATAGCATTAATGAGATTATCAGCAGAACAGGGACATAAAGTAAGCAAGCATAAATTGCAACTACAGAGAATACAGGTCAATTACCAAGTAGGGTAGAACATCACATGACGATAGGAAGGTAGCAATATAATAAGCACCCAAGCCAACTAACAAGAAGGGAATGATGTCGTGTCTGGCCCGACTAACACATGTTAAATCTGGATACCAAACAATGCTGTGGAATCCGCTGTATTGTTTGCCGTAACCTTTAATACACTTATGGCAGCACAACACATAGTACACCGGATTACAGTAGCAGAAACAGCGTTATGCAGACTAGAACGATTGATAGCCTCAACAGCTGTAGTAGGTCTCGTGAATAATCATAACACATGTTGCCAGACCGTAGATTGTAAGCGGAGATATATGACGTCAGTCCTGATGCAACAGCAGGGAAGTAAGCAACGCTAAATAGCTGACTACTCATTGCAGTTGGACACTGTGGCATGGTCAGTGCCACATTGTGTACAGGCAGTTGTTGTAGCACCCATGGCAGTACAGGCCCCGGCCGTAATGTTACTAGACCACCCTCTCACTGTGAGAATGTGTCATGCAGTTGCGATCAATCTGCTGCAAGAGAAGATAGAATTCCTGACTCGTGCTAGACATTTGTCATGTCTGACCATACCACTGAGTCAACCTCACATGGTGATTGAACGTTGTACAACATGAAACCTATCAACGTCACGTCTGACACCTGTGTATGGCACACCACACAGTTGCCTATACGATATGGATTAAATAACTACACACAGACATGATAACACTGGTATACCCTTAGATGATGCAGAGGTGACAGTTAATGTGTACGGATCATGTAGACAGAGCCCTACAGGAACGAATGAAGTAGTTTATGCAGTAGTTATTGATAATGACATTGTAGACGGCCAAACCCTGCAGCATAACGTGTCTGCTCAAGCAGCAGAATAGATAGCTTTAACACGTGCTTGTACTGTAGCGGAAAAATGATGTGTGGACATATGTCCCAATAGTCATTCTGTTGTCTGTGCAGTGCATGTTTATGAGCAGCAGTGGAAGAATAGGGGAATGATAACATCCACCGGTAAATCGATTAATCATGCGCATACGAACCTGAATGCATTAGACTACATGCAGTTACCCACTGAAGTAGGTAATTGTAAATGTGCAGGGCATAGAAAGCAACAGGATAACAGTAGGAAGGTTGAGGCATGAGCTCATGCACCTGCATAACAAGCAGCGTCACAGTTGGAAAGTGTCTGTGTGAATGAGGAATGACAAACCTCAGACTGTTTAGATGTAGAAACTGTACAAACAATGCAAACAGCAACTACGAAAGCAGAAAAGCCGACGTGGTTATGACGAGGAGCAATCCTTGAACACGGACTGCACATATCCACAGTGATAAAGCCAATATTAACGTCTAATATATTCAGATATGCGGCTTTGTGGAGCCATGGGTAGAGACATGTCTCAACAGGGGGGATGGTACATTTGGTTAACAGAATACCCCTAACATACGGAATTATGAACCACATACAAACCTCATGAGCAGCGTGTCACGTTTGCCGTAGATATCATGCACAGGGAGTATTTAAACCGAAGGGAGTGAGTTTACCTACACCACCCTAACCGTTCCGTACTATTTGTATGGAATTCATACATCTGCATAAATGTGAAGGGAACAAATACTGTTTAGCGATTACACATATATATAATCAAAATGGGTAGAAGCATTCCCAACCAGTAATCCGGATGCAGCAGCAGTGGCAAAGGTGCCAGTAAAATTAAGTATCCCTAGATCTGGCATGCTGTAAAGAAGCTACAGTGACAATAGAACACATGTAGTTAACCAGACAATCACTCTACCTGGGGGATTACTTCGTATTACCATGAATGTCAATTGCATGTACAACCCACACTCAGCACGACTGCTGCCGCCGTAGAATGGGATCCCGAGTAATAAGTAGAGGAGTTTGGTGGGTGACATCCAGACGAGTTACATGAGCTGTCCACCTCTAGCATTGCTGAGCATGACAACAGTTCCAAATGTAAAGTGCTGCACCCACTTCGAAGTAGTATGTGGAATGGCATATCATGTGCCAGAGTGGAAAGCTGTCATGCCTGCAGAGCCGGAGGTCGATGACTCAGTAGTAGGTGACATGAGAGGATTGTTAACTAGTAACAGTGTTCTTCAGTTAAAGTCTGTTACAGATAAGAGCAAACGAAGACGGAAGCATAGCTGACACCAGTATCCTGTGTGTATGTCACTGTTATCCAAAGAACATTATTGCCAAGTGGACAGTGCGAATGTCTGTACCGGTACTGTTGGCAACGCCTACCGCAGTAAAGTTTGCAGAGAGGTCGTCCTGGGTCCACCTCACATTTCTCAAACTGGTAAAGGATATCAAGTCTGATTGACATCTTGTAGCTGATATACCAAAGAGCCCGAATCACCCGGCGAAGACTGTATAACAATACAAAGCAACCCCAAAGACATTTATGTTTGCTGTCCTAATGATTATACACCTATTAACCATGTTTGTGTTTACGTTACAATTTCCGGGACCTTACCTGCATATAACTACACGGATACAAATACTGATACGTGATGAACTGGCCACAGAGTGTCTTCCACACTTCAACAGATACCTAGGCATGATGCGTGTGCATATAGAGACTAGGAACACATTAAATTGCTGTGTTTGTACTGCCATACCTACATCATATGGAGGACTTCCGATGCATGCTGTCCCCTCGGGGATAGATTGAGACTTGTGAATATCTACACTTTGATACAGGTTCTGTGAGATCACAGGACAACGTGGCAATGTACTTACCTGTTACACCAAAAGGATTTGCATGTTATCATAAACATGGTACAGTTTCAGTTGGTGGGAGTATTTGTAACATAACTGTGTCTTACGAATGTCATATAACAGCCAAAGATCACAGTACTACTTGTAGCACCATTCCTAATTTGTATTGAAACATCATGAGAACAATGTTGAAGGATGTGCAGAAACATCCTGAATTGTATAAACAGTCCTCTGTTAGAGACAGGAATTTGTTACATGCAGAGGTAACCCGCATCAGTAATAAAGTAGAATATAGTAATGTTGTTTGTGGGAAATAAGCATAGCAATGGTTACCTGGGAATTGGTCCGGCAGTTGTTATTTGGGTTATCTGGCTCCAGTCACATGACATACTGTACAATTGCCTGTGGGTGCGAAACGAACTATAACACATATAGCTCAAAGAACTGGGAACACAGTCGAGAAACCCACTAATCCAGTGGGTGAAATGGAAGCTGTTCTGACATGTCAGTCCTCTGCAAGAGATAAAGGGATACCGATTCATATGGACTTCAGTGACAGCGTCACAACATGGGCTGGAACACCCCCAGCTTCTGGAGTAGTGAAATCAATCAGGGAACAGAGGAAGTTATCAAAAACTGTCGGAGGAAGGAGGAATGTGACTTCACGCTCCTGAACATGTGACTGATGAACTGGATGCAATGAGAACTGTTGTGTCACAAAATGTAATACTGCACGACTGCACCGTGGCGCTGAGAATTGGTACGTGCGCGCTTACTGAAGAAGATCGCTGTGTCCAACTACCACATGAAGAGACCAAAAGCAACGCCCACCTACAGGTAATATAGCAGGTGTCATCCATGGCGGAACCAGGCCCAAACCCACTGCCGAACCATTCCCACAAACCATTGGGTGGATGGGGTCAGTCATACTGAATATCATGATTGCCATTTGTGTTGTTCTGCTCATATTGGGAGCATGTGTCTAGTGCGGGATACTGTGCATGTAAGTATTAGTCAGGGACTCTGGCAACATACCTGTACCCGAGACTATGTATCAAGACCTGTAGTGGTATTTGTCAATAGAAAATGCAATCCTACTTGCAATGTACATCAAATTACTTGCCTAGTTACACGTTCCACAGAGGAAGACGCCAGGGAATGAAACAATGTTGTATATGTCTCTGGATAGAGTAGAAGCAATCAAAGGAGGGAGAATGTTAGCAAAATACATATCTAAACATAATATGACGTGCAACTTTAGAAGCTAATAGTGTATAATGCATATTATTCTACCTGACAATATAGCAGTACAGCTTCTCATGCATGTAATTGCTTGTAGTGTAGCTGCAGTGTGATTGAACCCTAACCCTAGCAGTAACCAGTGCAGCAGGTGTATGTCAGGCAGCATTAGTCATCTTCTCGGTTAGAGAATAATACATGTATGTACAGGTATATCTGTCATCCTTCTACTGAGGAGGATAGGCTTGTGAGCTGTAACACAGAGTACAGCTGCTCAGCAGAGAGACACAGGAACCTAGTAGGACAAGGAGTGAGGACTGAATATGAACAGTGTTGGAACCGTGTCAGAGCGGAACTCACCAATGTACAGTCAAACTGAATATGTGGCTTGCAAGGTTGGGCTATCCTCATGGGAAAACATGTAGTAAGCATTACCTGAGCACTGTTGTAGGAATACAATGTTCTGTACTGCAAT